>NC_133510.1:25213000-25516000 GCF_049354715.1 Callithrix jacchus | reverse complement strand
AATGCAAATCCACGCAAGGCAACTCAAGACAAGGCAAATTACGTCAAGGAAATGGAAGGCAAATCCATGCAAGGCAAATCTAGAAATGGCAAGGTAAGGCAAGGCAAGGAAAATCCAGAAAACGCAAATCCAGGCAAACCCAGGCAAGCCAAATCCAGGCAGGGCAAATCCAGTTTAGGCAAATCCAGGAAAGGGAAGTCCAGGCAAAGCAAATCAAGCCAAGGCAAATTCAGGCAAAACAAATCCAGGCAAGGCAAATCCAAACGAGACAAAACAGAAAGTCTAGGCATGGCAAATTCAGGCAAGGCCAGGCAAGGCAAATCCAGGCAAGGCAAATCCAGGCAAGGCAATCAAGGCAAATCCAGGCAAGGCAAATCCAGGGAAGGCAAATCCAGGGAAGGCAAACTTAGGAAAAGCAAATTCAGGCAAGGTAAGGCAAAACATGGCAAATCCAGGCAAGGAAAATTTAGGAAAGGCAAGTCAAGACAGATCCAGGAAAGGCAAGGGAAGTCAAGACAAATCTAGGCTAGGCAAATTCAGGTAAGGCAAGGCAAGGCAAATCCTGAAAAGGCAAGTGCAGTCCATGCAAATCCATGCAACGCCAATCCAGGCAAGGGAAGGCAAGGCAAATCCAGGCAATGCAAATTCAGGCAATACAAATTTAGTCAAAGCAAGGCAAGGAAAATCCACTCAAAGCAAATCCAGGCAAAGCAAATCCAGGCAAAACATCAAGGCAAATCCAGGCAAGGAAAATGCAGGCATAACAAGGCAAAAAAAATTTAGATAAGGCAAATCCAGGCAAAACAAGTCAAGGCTAATCCAGGCAAGACAAGACATATCCAGGCAATGCAAATCAAGGCAAGCCAAATCCAGGCAAGGCAAGGCAAATTTAAACAAGGCAATGCAAGGCAAGGCAAATCCAGGCAGGGGAATTCGAAGCAATGAAAATCCAGGCATGGCAAATCAAGGCAAGGTAAATCCAGGCAAGGCAAATCCAGGCAAGCCAAATCCAGAAAGGAATGGCAAAGCAACTTCTGGCACGGCAAATACAAACAAGGCAATGCAAATTCAGGCAAGGCAAATACAGACAAAACAAGGCAAATCCAGCAGATCCAGGCAAGGCAAATACAGGCAGGGCAAATCCAGTTTAGACAAATTTAGGCAAGGAAAATCCAGGCAAGGCAAATCAAGGCAAGAAAATTCAGGCAAAACAAATACAGGCAAGGCAAATCCAGGCAAGACAAAGCACAAAAAGTCTAGGCATGGCAAATCCAGACAAGGCGAACAAGGCAAATCCAGGAAAGAAAATCCAGGCAAAGAAATCAAGGCAAATCCAGGCAAGGTAAATCAAGGCAAGGCAAATTTAGGCAAGGCAAATTCAGGCAAGGCAAGGCAAGACATGGCAAATAAAAAAAGGAAAAATCCATTCAAGCAAGGTAAGACAAATTTAGGCAAGCCAAGGGAAGGAAAGGCAAATCCAGGCTAGGCAAATCCAGGTAAGGCAAGGAAAGGCAAATCCAGGGAAGTCAAGTCTCGGCAAGGCAAATCTACCCAAGCAAATCCAGGAAAGGCAAGGCAAAGAAAACCCAGGAAAGGCAAATCCAGACAAGGCAAAGAAAAACAAATGCAGGCAAGGCAAGATAAGGCAAGGCAAATCCAGGCTAGGCAAATTCAGTTAAGGTAAGGAAAGGCAAATCCAGAAAAGGCAAGTCCAAGCATGGCATATCAATTCAAGGCAAATCCCGGCAGGCAAATCCAGGCATAGCAAGGCAACACAATTCAGGTAAGGCAAATACAGGCAAAACAAAAAAGGCAAATCCAGTTAAAGCAAATCAAGGCAAGCAAAGCAAGGCAAAACAAGGCAAGGCAAGGCAAGGCAAGACAATTCCAGGCAAGGCAAATCCAGGCAAGTCAAAATGAGTACAATTTAGGCACAGCCAATCCAGAAAAGGCAAATCCAAGCAAAAGAAATCCAGGCATGGCAAATTTAGGCAAGGCAAATCCAGGCAATGCACATCAAGGCAAGCCAGATCCAGGGAAGGGAAGACAAGGCAAATTCGGGCCAGGCAAAACAAGTCAAATCCAGGCAGGGCAAATCCAAAATAGACAAGACAAGGCAAGGCAAATCCAGGCAAGGCAAATCCATGAAAAGCAAATCCAAGCGAGGCAAGGCAAGGCAAATTGAGGCAAAACAAATCAAGGCAAGGCAAGTCAACGCAAATCCAGGCAAAGCAATTCCAGGCAAGACCAACCCAGGCAAGGAAAATCCAGACAAGGCAAGGCAAGGGAAATACAGGCAAGGCAAATCAAGGGAAATCCAGGCTAGGCAAATCCAAGCAAATCCAGGCAAGGCAAATTCAGGCAAGGCAAATCCAGTTTAGGAAAATCCAGCCAAGGATAATCAAGGCAAGGAAAATTTATGCAAAACATATCCAGGCAATGCAAATCCAGGCAAGACAAAGCACGGAAAGTTTAGGCATGGCAAATCCAGGCAAGGCCAGTCATGGAAAATCCAGGCAAGGCAAATCCAGGCAAAGCAATCAAGGCAAATCCAGGCAAGGCAAACTTAAGCAAGGCAAATTCAGCAAGGCAAGGAAAGACATGGCAAATTCAGGCAAGGCAACTCAAGACAAATCCAGGCAAGGCAAGGGAAGGCAAAGCCAATCCAGGTTAGGCAAATCCAGGAAAGGTATGGCAAGGCAAATTCAGGAAAGGCAAATCCAGGTAAGGCAAATTCAGGCAAGGCAAGACATGACAAATCCAGGCAAGGCAAATTCAGGCAAGGCAACTTTAGGCAAGTCAAGGCAAAAATAATCCAGGCACAGCCAATCCAGTCAAGGCAAATCCAGGCAAGGCAAATCCAGGCAAAACAAATTCTAACAAGGCAATGCAAAACAAGGCAAATCCAGGCAAGGCAAATACAGGAAAGGCAAGGCAAGTCCACGCAAGGCAAATCCAGGAAAGGCAAGGCAACGCAAATCCAGGCAAGGCAAGCAACGCAAATCCAGGCAAGTCAAATACAGGCAAATAAAATCCAGGCAAAAAAGTCCAGGCAAGACAGGAAGACAAATCCAGGCAAGGCAAATCTCAGCATACCAAGGCAATACAAATCCAGACAAGCCAAATTTGAGCAAGTCAAACTAAGGCAAATGCAGACAAGGCAAGTCCAAACAAGACAAGCATGGCAAGGCAAATCCAGGCAAGGCAAGGCAAACCCAGGCAAGTCAAGGCAAAAATAATGCAGGCACGGTCAATCCAGTCAAGGCAAATCCAGGCAAGGCAATGCAAAAAAAGGCAAATCCAGGCAAGGCAAATACAAGCAAGGCAATTCCATGCAAGGCAAATCCAGGCAAGTCTAGTCAAGGCAAATTCAGGCAAGGCAAAGCAAGACATAGCAAATCCAGGCAAGGTAAATCCTGGCAAGGCAACGAAAGATATCCAGGCAAGGCAAGGGAAGGCAAGGCAATTTCAGGATAGGTAAATCCAGGAAAGGCAAGGAAAGGCAAAATCAGGGAAAGCAAATCCAGGCAAGGCAAATCCAGGCAAAGCAATCAAGGCAAATCCAGGCAAGGAAAATCCAGGCAAGGCAAACTAAGGCAAGGCAAATTGAGGCAATGCAAGGCAAAACATGGCAAATCCAGGCAAAAAAAAAATCCAGGCAAGAAAAATCCAGGCAAGACAAGGCAAGAAAAATTTAGGCAAGGCAAGAAAAGACAAGGCAAATCCACACCAGGCAAATCCCAGAAAGGCAAGCAAGGGAAATTCAGGAAAGGCAAGTCCAGGCAAGGCAAATCCCTGCAAGGTAAATTCAGGCAAGGCAAGGCAAGGCAAAGCAAGGCAAATTTATGCAAGGCAAATCCAGGCAAGGCAAGCAACGCAAATCCAGGCAAAAAATCCAGGCAAGACAGGAAGACAAATCCAGGCAAGGCAAATTCAGACATATCAAGACAATACAAATCCAGGCAACTCAAATCTGAGCCAGTCAAACCAAGGCTGGCGAGGCAAATCCAAACAAGACAAGCATGGCAAGGCAATGCAAATCCAGGCAAATATATGCAAATCTGAGCCAGTCAAACCAAGGCAAATGCAGGCAAGGCAAATCCAAACAAGACAAGTATGGCAAGGCAAGGCAAATCCAGGCAAATATATGCAAATCAAAGCAAGGCCAATTCAGGCAAGGGAAATCCATCCAAGGTAAATTTAATCGAGGCAAGGCAAGGCATATCCAGGCAAGGCAATTCCAGGCAAGGCAAGTCAAGGCAAATCCAGGGAAGGCAATTCCAGGCAAAGCATATCCAAGCAACGCAAACGTAGGCAAGGCAAATTCAGGCAAGGCTAGGCAAAACATGGCAAATCCAGAAAAGGCAAATCCAGGCATTGCAAGGCAAGGCAAATCCAGGCAAGCCAAAAGAAGGCAAGGAAAATCCAGGATAGGCAACTCCAAAAAAGGCAAGTAAGGAAAAAATCCAGCGAAGGCAAGTTTAAGCAAGACATATAGATCCAAGGAAAATTGAGGAAAGGCATGTCCAGGCGACACAAATCCATGCAAAGCAAATCCAGGTAAGGCAAGGCAAGGCAAATCCAGGCAAATCAAATCCAGGCGAGGAAAATCTAGGCAATACAGGCAGGCAAATCCAGGCAAGGCAAATCCTGTTAAAACAATCCAAGGCAAATGCAGGCAAGGTAAATCCAAACAAGGCAAGGCAAAACAAGGCAAGGCAAATCACTTCCAGGCAAGGCAAATACATACAAGGCAAATATAAGCGAGGAAAGGCAAAGCAAATCCGGGCAAGGCAAGTAAAGGCCGTTCCAGGCAAGAAAATCCAGGCAACGCAAACTTAGGCAAGGCAAATTTATTCAAGGCAGGGAGAGACATGGTAAATCCAGGCAAGGAAAATCCAAACAATGCAACGCAAGACAAATCCAGTTAAGGTAAGGGAAGGCAAGGCCAATCCAGTCTAGGCAATTCAAGGAAAGACAAGGCAAGACAAATTCAGGGAAGGCCAGTCAAGGCAAGGCAAATTTATGCAAGACAAATCCAGGCAATGCAAGGAAAGGCAAATCCAGGTAAGGCAAGGAAAGGCAAATCCAGGCAAGGATAATCCAGACAAGTAAAATCCAGGCAAGGAATATCCAGGCAAGACAGCAAGGTAAATCCAGGCAAGACAAATCCAGGCATACCAAGGCAACACAAATCCAGGCAAGACAAGGCAAGGCAAATCTAGGCAAAGCAATTCCAAACAAGGAAAGGCAAGACAAGGCAAATTCAGGCAAGGCAAGGCAAGGCAAGGCAAGGCAACTCCATGCAAGGCAAATCCAGGCAAGGCAAATCCAGGCAAGACAAGTCAAGGCAAATTTAGGCAAGACAATTCCAGGCAAGGCAAATCATGCAAGGCAAATACAGGCATACCAAGGTATCACAAATCAAGGCAAACCAAATCCAGGCAAGACAAGGCAAGGCAAATCCAGGCAAGTCAAGGCAAGATAAATCCAGGGGAGGCAAATCCAAACAAGCTAAGACAAGGCAAGGCAAACCCAGGCAAAACAAACACATGCAAAGCAAATCCAAGCGAGGCAAGGCAAGGCAAATCAAGGCAAGGCAAATCCAGGCAACGCAAGTCAAGGCAAATCCAGGCAAGGCAATTCTAGGCAAGGCAAATCCAGGCTAGGCAAATCTACGCAAGGCAGCAAGGCAAATCCAGTTAAGACAAGGCAAGGCAAATCCACGCAAGGCAAATCCACGAAAGGGAAGGCAAGGCAAACCCAGGCATGGAAATTCAAGGAAAATCCAGGAAAGGAAAAACCAGGCAAGGCAAATCTAGGCAATGAAATGCAAGGCATATTCAGGAAAGGCAAACCTATGACAGGAAAGGAAAAACAAAGCAAGGCAAATCCAGGCAAATCCAGGCAAGGCAAATGCAAGCAAATCCAGGCAAGGCAAATCCAGTTTAGGAAAATCCAAACAAGGGAAATCTGAGAAAGCCAAATCAAGGCAAAATAAATTTAGGCAAAACAACTCCAAACAAGGCCAATCCAGGCACAAAAAAAATCTAAGGCAAATCAAGGAAAGGCAAGGCAAGGTAAATCCAGGCAAGGCAAATCTAGGCAAGGCAATACAAAAAAAATCCAGGCAAGGCAAGGAAAGACAAGGCAAATCCAGGTAAGGCAAGGCAAGGCAAATCCAGGGAAGGCAAGTGCAGTGAAGGCAAACCCATTCAATGCAAATCCAGGAGAGGCAAGTCAACGCAAATCCACTCATGGCAAATCCAGGCAAGGCAAATCCAGGAAGGCAAATCCAGGCAAGGCATCAAAGCAAATCCAGGCAAGGCAAATCCAGGCATAGCAAGGCAACACAAATTTAAGTACGGCAAAACCAGGCAACACGATTCAAGGCGAATAAAGGCAAGACAAATCCAGGCAACACAAATAAAGGCAAGCCAAATCCAGGCAAGCCAAGACAAAGCAAATCCAGGCAAGACAAATTCAAACAAGGCAATGCAAGGCAAGGCAAATTTAGTCAAGGCATATCTAGGCAAGTCAAGGTAAGAACAATCCAGGCACAACCAATCCAGCCAAGGCAAATCCAGGCAAGGCAAATCGAAGCAATGAAAATCCAGGCAAGGCAAATCGAGGCAAGGCAAATACATGCAAGGCAAATTCAAGCGAGGCAAGGCAAGGCAAATCCAGGCAAGGGAAGCCAAGGAACATCCAAGCAAGGCAAGTCAAAGCCAATCCAGGCAAGGCAATTCCAGGCAGGGCTGCAAGGCAAATCCAGGCAAGGCAAGGCAAAGCAAATCGAGACAAGGCAAATCCAGTTAAGGCAAGGCAAGGCAAATACAAGCAATCAAGAAAAGGCAAGGCAAATGCAGGCTAGGCAAATCCCCGTAAGGCAAGGAAAGGCAAATCCAGGGAAGGTAAGTCTAGGCAAGGCAAATTCATCCAAGGCAAATCCAGGAAAGGCAAGGCAAGACAAATCCAGGCAAGGCAAGGGAAGGCAAGGCAAATCCAGGGTAGGCAAATCCGGGCATAGCAAGTCAACACAAATTAATGTAAGGCAAATCCAGGCAAAACAAGGCTAGGCAAATCCTGGCAAGGTAAATCCAAGAAAGGCAAGGCAAGGCAAATCAAGGAAAGACAATTCCAGGCAAGGAAAGGCAAGGCAAGACAAATCCAGTCAAGGTAAATCTCGTCAAATTCAGGAAAGGCAAATCCAGGCAAAGCAAATCTAGGCAAGACAAATTCAGGCGAGGCTAATCCAGGGACGGCAAATCCAGGCAAGGCAAGGCAAGGCAATTCCAGACAAGGCAAATCCAGGCAAGTCCAGGCAAGGCAAATCGAGACAAGAAAAGGCAAGGCAAATCCAGGCAAGACAAATCCAAGCAAGGCAAGGCAAGGCAAATTCAAATAAGGCAAGACAAGGCAAATCCAAACAAGGCAAGACAAGGCAAGGCAAATCCATGCAAAGCAAATCCAAGCGAGGCAAGGCAAGGCAAATCCAGGCAAGGCAAATCTGAGCCAGTCAAACCAAGGCAAATGCAGGCAAGGCAAATCCAGACAAGGCAAGATAATGCAAATCCAGACAAGGCAAATCCAGGTATAGCAAGGCAACAGAAATTCACGTAAGGCAAAACTAGGCAAGGGAAATTCAGTCAAGAAATATCCAGGCAAGGCAAGGCAAGGCAAATCAAGCCAAGGCCAGGCAAGGAAATTCCAGGCAAGGCAAATTCAGGCACGTCAAGGCAGAAACAGTCCAGGACAACCAATTCAGGAATGGTAAATCCAGGCAATGCAAATCCAAAAAAAAAAAAACAACAAATCCAGGCAAGGCAAATCCAGGCAAGGCAAGTCAAGGCAAATCCAGGCAAGGCAATTCCAGGCAAGACAAATCCAGGCAAGGCAAATCCAGGCAAGGCAGCAAGGGAAATCCAAACAAGACAAGGCAATGCAAATCCAGGCATCACAAATGCCTGCAAGGCAAATCAAGGCAAGGGAAGGCAAGGCAAATGCAGGCAAGGCAAGGCAAGGCAAATGCAGGCAAAACAAATCAAGACAAGGAAATGCAAGGAAAATCAAGGCAAGGCAAATTTAAGAAAGGCATAACAAGGCAAGGCAAGGAAAATCCAGGCAAGGCAAATTTTGGCAAATCTAGGCAAGGCAAATCCAAGCAACTCCAGGCATGAAAAACCCATGCAAGGCAAATCCAGTTTAGGCAAATCCAGGCAAGTTAAATCCAGGCAAGGCAAATAATGGCACAGAAAATTCAGGAAAAACATATCCAGGCAAGGCAAATCCAGGCAAGACAAAATGCGGAAAGCCGAGGATTGGCAAATCCAGACAAGGCTAGGCAAGGCAAATCCAGGCAAGGCAGGGAATTGCAAATCCAGGCAAGGCAAATAAAGGCAAAGCCATCAAGGCAAATGCAGACAAGGCAAACTTAGGCCAGGAAAATTCAGGCAAGGCAAGGCAAGGCAATACATTTCAAATCCAGGCAAGAAAAATCCAGAAAAGGCAAGGCAAGGCAAATACAGGCAAGGCAAGGCAAGGCAAGGAAAGGCAAATCCAGGCTAGGCAAATCCAGGTAAGGCAATAAAAGGCAAATCCAGGTAAGGCAAGTCTAGGCAAGACAAATTCATCCAAGGCAAATCCAGGAATGGCAATGCAAGAAAAATCTATGCAAGGCAAATCCAGGCAAGGCAAATCCAGGCTAAGCAAATCCAGGAAAGGAAAGGAAAGACAAATCCAGGGAAGGCAAGTCTGGGCAAGGTATACCCATGCAAGGCAAATCCAGGCAATGCAAGGTAAGGCAAAACCAGGAAAGGCAAGGCAATGCAAATCCAGGCAAGGCAAATCTAGGCAACTCAAATTCAGCCAAGGAAAACTCAAGCAAGACAGCAAGAAAAGGCAAATTTAGGCAAGGCAAGGGAAGGCAAGGCAAATCAAGGCTAGCCAAATCCAGGAAAGGCAAAAAAGGGCAAATCCAGGGAAGGCAAGTCCAGGCAAGGCAAATCCCTACAAGGCAAATCAAGGCAAAAGAAGGCAAGTGAAATCTAGACAAAGCACGTTCAGGCAAAACAAGGCAACACAAATCCAGGAAAGGCAAATCCAGGCAAGGAAAATCCAGTCAAGGAAAATCCAAACATACCAAGGCAACACTAATCCAGGAAAGGCAAATCCAGAAAAGGCAAGGCAAATCCAAGCAAGGAAAATCCAGGCAAGGCAAATGCAAGCAAGACAAGGAAAGAACAATCAAGGCACTGCCAATCCAGGCAAGGCAAGGCAATGTAAATTCAGGCAAGACAAACCCACGCAAGGACAATCCAGGCAAGGGGAAAGAAGACATATCCAGGCAAGGCAATGCAAGGCAAATCTAGGAAAGTCAAGGAAAGGCAAGGCAAGAAAAATTTGGGCAAACAAAAATGAAGGCAAAACAAAACCATCCTAGGCAAATCCAGGCAAGGCAAGGCAAGGCAAATCCAGGCAAGGCAAATCTAGGCAAGGGGAAACAAGGCATATCCAGGCAGGCAAGGCAAGGCAAATCTAGTAAATGCAAGGCAAGACAAGGCAAGAAAAATCCAAGTAATGCAAATCCAGTTCAGGAAAGGAAAGGCAAGGCAAATCCAGCCTAGGTAATTCCAGGCAAGTCAAGGCAGGGAAAATCAAGGCAAGGCAAATTCATGAAAGGCAAGGCAAGGCAAATTCAGGGAACTCAAATCCAGGAAAGGCAAATCAAGGCAAGGCAAATTTAGGCAAGGCAGCAAGGCAAATCCAGGCATACAAAGACAACACAAATCCAGGTGAGACAAATCCAGGCAAGCCAAGGCAAGGCAAATCCAGGAAACGTAAGGCAAGGCAAACCCAGGCAAGGCAAATGAAAGCAAGGCAAATCCAGGCAAGACAAATTCAGGCAAGGCAAATCCAGGCAATGCAAATTCATACAAGAAGAAACAAGGCAATTCCAGGAAAGGAAAATCCAAGCAAGTTCAGGAGAGGCAAGGCAAGGCAAATCCAGGCAAGGCAAATCCAGGCAAATCTAGGCAAGGCATATCTTGGCAAAGCAAATCCAGGCAAGGCAAGGCAAGGCAAACCCATGCAAGGCAATTCCAGGCAAGGCAAGGCAATGCAAATCCAGGCAAGAAAAATTCTGGCAAGGCAAGTCAAGGCAAATCTAGGCAAGGCAGCAAGACAAAACCAGGCAAGGCAAATCCAGGCAAGGCAAGACAACGCAAATCAAGGCAAGGCAAATCCACGCAAGGTAAATCCAGGAAAATTTAGGCAAAGCAAATCCAGGCAAGCCAAAACAAGGCAAGGCAAAGCAAGTCAAATCCAGGCAAGACAATTCTAGACAAGGCAAATCCAGGCAAGACAGATCCAGGCAAGGCAGAAAGGCAAATCTAGGCAAGGCAAATTGAGACAAGGAAAGGCAACACAAAACCAGGAAAGACAAATCCACCGAAGGCAAATCCAGGCAAGGGAAGGCAAGGCAAATCCAGTCCAGGCAAGGCAAGGCAAATCCAGGCAAGACAAATCAATGCAAGAGAATGCAAGGCAAATCCAGGCAAGGCAAATTTAGGAAAAGGCAATTGAAGGCAAGGCAGGGCATATCTAGGCAAGGCAAATCCAGGCAAGGCAAATTCAGGAAGGGCAAATCCAGTTTAGGCACATCCAGGAAAGAGAAATCCAGGCAAGGCAAATCAAGGCAATGCAAATTGAGGCAAGACAAATTCAGGCAAAACAAATCCAGGCAAGAGAAAACACGGAAAGTCTAGGCATCGCAAATACAGGCAAAGACAGGCAAGGAAAATACAGGCAAAGCAAATTTAGGCAAAGCAATCAAGGCAAACCCACTCAAGGCAAATCCAGGCAAGTGAAGGCAAGGCAAATTCAGTCAAGGCTTGGCAAAACAAATCCAGGCAAGGAAAGGCAATACATGGCAAACCCAGTCAAGGAAAATACAGGCAAGGCAAGGCAAGACCAATTCAGGCAAGCCGAGGCAAGGCAAGGCAAATCCAGGCTAGGAAAATCCAGATAAGGCAACTAAAGGAAAATTCAAAGAAGGCAAGTCTAGGCAAGACGAATAGATCTAAGGCAAATTCAGGGAAGGCAAGGCAAGGAAAATCAAGGCAAGGCAAATCCAGGCAAGGCAAGGCAAGGCAAGGCAAATCCAGGCAAGACAAATCCAGGCAAGGCAAAGCAACAAAAATCCAGGCAAGACAAATCCAGGCAAGGCAAATCCATGCAAGGTGTCAAGGCAAATCAAGTCATGGCAAATCCAGGCATAGCAAAACAACAAAAATTCAGGTAAGGCAAATCCAGGCAAGGTAAATCCAAGCAAGGCAAGGCAAGGCAAATCCAGGCAATGAAAGGCAAGGCAAGGCAAGGCAAATGCGTGCAAAATAAATCTGTGCATATTTAGTCAAGGCAAATCCAGGCAAAACAAATCCAGGAAAGACAAAGTACGGAAAGTCTAGGCATGCAAATCCAGGCAATTCCAGGCAAGGCAAATTCAGGCAATTCAAACCCAGGCAAAGCAATCAAGGCAAATCCAGGCAAAAAAAATTCAGGCAAGGCAAGGCAAGGCAAGAAAAATCCAGCAAGGCAAATCAAGGCAAAGAAATGCAAAACAAATTCAGGCAAGGCAAATCTAGGGGAAAAAAAGGCAAGGCAAGGCATAGCAATTCGAGGCAAATCCAGGCAAGGCAAATCCACGCCAATCCAGGAAAGGCGAATTTAGGCAAGGCAAATCAAGTTTAGGCATATCCAGGCAAGGGAAATTTAGGCTAGGCAAATCAAGGAAAAACAAATTCACGCAAGAAAAATCCAGACAAGGCAAATACAGGCAAGACAATGTACGGAAAGTCTAGACATGGCAAATCCAGGCAAAGCCAGGCAAAACAAATCCAGGCAAGGCAAACCCATGCAAAGGAATAAAGGCAAATCTAGGCAGGAAAAATCCAGGCAAGGAAAACTTAGGCAAGTCAAAGTTAAGAAAGGCAAATCCAGGCCAGGCAAGGCAATGCAAAACCGGGCAAAGCAAATCCACACAAGGCAAATCCAGTCAAGGGAAGGCAAGGCAAATCCAGGTAAGGCTAGGCAAGGCAAATCGAGGCAAGACAAATTCAGGCAAGTTAAGGCAAGGCAAATCCAGGCAACTCAAACCCATGCAAGGCAAATCCAAAAAAGAAAAATACAGGCAAGACAGGAAGGCAAATTCAGGCAAGAAAAATCCAGGCATACCAATCAACAAAAATCCAGGCAAGCCAAATACACACAAGGCAAGCCAAGGCAAATGCAGGCAAGGCAAATCCAAACAAGGCAAGGTAAGGCAAGGCAAATCCAAACAAGGCAAGGCAAGGCAAGGCAAATCCAAACAAGGCAAGGCAAGGCAAATCCAGGCAAGGCAAATCCAAGCAAGGGAAAGTCATGCAAGGCAAATCCAAGCAAGGTAAGGCAAGGCATATCTAGGCTAGGCAACTCCAAGCAAGGCAAGTCAAGGCAAATCCAGGCATGGCAATTCCAGGCAAGGCAATTCCAGACTAGGCAAATTCATGCAAGGCAAATCCAGGCAAGACAGCAAACGGAAACCAGGCAAGGCAAATCCAGGCAAGGCTACGCAATGCAAATCCAGTCAAGGCAAATCCACGAAAGGCAAATTCAGGAAAATCCAGGCAAGCAAAACCGGGCAAGGCAAATCCAGTCATGGGAAGTCAAGGCAAATCCAAAAAAGGCCAGGCGAGGCAAATCCAGACAAGGCAAGGCAAGGCAAATCCAGGCAAGGCAAAGGAAGGCAAGGCAAATCCAGGCTAGGAGAATCGAGGTAAGGCAAGGCAAGGCAAATCAAAGTAAGGCAAGTCCAGACAAGCTAAATTCATCCAAAGCAAATCTAGACAAGGCAAATCCAGGCAAGGCAAGGCAAGGCAAGGCAAATCAAGGCAAAGAAAAATGCAAGGCAAATCCAGGCTAGGAAAATCTAAAACAGGCAAGACAACACAAGGCAGGGCAAATGCAGTTTAGCCAAATCCAGGCAAGGAAAATCCAGGTGAGGCAAATCACAGCAAGGAAAATTTAGGCAAAACAAATCCATGCATGGCAAATCAAGGCAAGACGAAGCAAGGAAATTCAAGGCAAGGCAAGGAAAGGCAAATTCAGGCAAATCAATCTAGGCCAATCGAGGCAAGACAAAGCACGGAGAGTCTAGGCATTGCAAACCTAGGGAAGGTCAGGCAAGGCAAATCCAGGCAAAGAATTCAAGGCAAATTCAGGCAAGGAAAATCTAGGAAAGGCAAGGCAAGGCCAGGCAGAACAAAACCAGGTAAGGCTATTCCAAAGAAATCCAGGCAAAACAAATCCAAGAAAATCCAGGAAGGCAAATTCAGGTCAGGCAAATCCAGTTTAGACATATCCAGGCAAGAAAAATCCAGGCAAGGCAAATCAAGGAAAGAGAAATTCAGGCAAGACAAATTCAGGAAAGGCAAATCTAGGCAAGACAAAGCACAAAAAGTCAAGGCATGGCAAATCCAGGCAAAAAAATAAAAGCAAATCCAGAGAAGGAAAATCCAGAAAAGGCAAATCTAGGCAAGGCAAGTCAAGGCAAATCAAGGCAAAACAAATTCACGCAAGGCAGCAAGGCAAAAGCAGGCAAAGGAAATCCAGTCAAGGCAAATCAATGCAAATTCAGACAAGGCAAAGCCACGCAAGGCAAATCCAGGAAAACCCAGGAAAGGCAAATCCAGGCTAGCCAAATTCAAAATAAAGACATGGCAAATACAGGCAAGGGCAGGCAAAGACAATCCAAACAAGGCAAATCCAGGCAAAGTAATCAAATAAATCCAGGAAAGGCAAATCCAGGCAAGACAATCTTAGGCAAGGCAAATTCAGGCAAAAAATACAGGCAAGACAGGAAGGCAAATTCGGGCAAGGCAAATCCAGGCATACCAAGGAAACACAAATCCAGGCAAGGCAAGCCAAGGCAAATGCAAGCAAGGCAAATCAAAAAAAGGCAAAACAAAAAAAGGCAAATCTAGGCAAGGCAAGGCAGAACAAACCCAGCAAAGGCAAATCCAAGCAAGAAAAATCCATGCAACGCAAATCCAAGCAATGTAAGGCAAGGCAAATTCAGGCTAGACAACTCCAGGCAAGAAAATTCCAGGCAAGGCAAATCCAGGCAAGACAAATCCAGGCAAGACAGCAAAACAAAACCAGGCAAGGCAAATACAGGCAAGGCATATCCAGGCAAGGCAAATCCAGGCAAGGCAAGGCAAGGCAAATCCAGGCAAGGCAATTCCAGGCAAAACAAATTCAGGCAAGGCAACAAGGCAAATCCAGGCAAGGCAAATTCAGGAAAGGAAAGGCAAGGCAAATCCACGCAAGGAAAATCCACGCAAAAAACACAAGGCAAACCCAGACACTTCAAATCAAGGCAAGAAATTGCAAGGCAAATTCAGCAAGGCAAATCTGGGAAAGGCAAGGCAAGGTAAGGAAAGGCAAATCCAGGCAAGGCAAATCAAGGCAAGGCAAATTCAAGCAAATCCAGGCAAGGCAAATTTAGGCAAGGTACATACAGTTTAGGAAAATTCAGGCAAGGGAAATCCAAACAAGGCAAATCCAGGCAAGACAAAGTACAGAAAGTCTAGGCATGCAAATCCAGGCAATGCCAGACAAGGCAAATTCAGGTGATTCAAACCCAGGCAAAGCAATCAAAACAAATCCAGGCAAGGCAAATTCAGGCAAGGCAAGACAAATCCAGGCAAGGAAAGGAAAGGAAAGGCAAACCAAGGCAAGGAAATGCAAGGCAAATCCAGGCAAGGCAAGGAAAGGAAAGGCAAACCAAGGCAAGGAAATGCAAGGCAAATCCAGGCAAGGCAAATCTCAAAAAAGCAAGGAAAGGCAAGGCATGGCAAATCCAGGCAACGCGCATTTAGGCAAATCCAGGCAAAGCAAACCCAAGCCTATCAAGGCAAGGCAATTTCAGGCAAGGCAAATCAAATTTGGCATATCCAGGAAAGAGAAATCAAGGCAAGGAAAATTACAAAAAGGCAAATTTAGGCAAGAGAAATACAGCCAAAGCAAACACAGGCAAGACAAAGTACAAAAAGTCTAGATATGGCAAATCCAGGCAAGGCAAGGCAAGGCAAATCCATGCAAAGCAATATAGGCAAATCTAGGCAAGGCAAATCCAGGCAAGGCAAACTTAGGCAAGTCAAATTCAGAAAAGGAAAATTCAGGCAAGGCAAGGCAAGACAAAGCCGGGCAAGGCAAATTCACGCAAAGCAAATCCAGTCAAGGGAAAGCAAGGCGAATCCAGGCAAGCCAAGGCAAGGCAAATTTAGGCAACTCAAACCCAGGCAAGGCAAATTCAGGCAATAAAAATAAATGCAAGACAACAAGGCAAATTCAGGCAAGGCAAGGCATGGCAAATCCAGACAAGTCAAATGCTGGCAAATACAGGCAAGGCAAATCCGGGCAAGGCAAGGCAAGGCAAGGCAAGGCAAATCCGGGCAAGGCAAAGAAAGGCAAGGCAAATCCAGGCTAGACGAATTGAGGTAAGGCAAGGCAAGGCAAATTCAGGTAAGGCAAGTCCAGACAAGGCAAATCCATGCAAAGCAAATACAGACAAGGAAAGGCAAGGTAAATCAAGGGAAGAAAAAATAAGACAAGGCAAATCCAGACTAGGCAAATCCAGGTAAGTCAATGAAAAAGAAATCCAGGGAAAAGAAGTCAAGTCAAGACAAATAGATTCAAGGCAAATCCAGAAAAAACGAGGTAAGGCAAATCCAGGCATGGCAAGGCAAGGAAAATTTAAGCAAGACAAATTCAGGCAAGGCAAATCCAGGCTAGGCAAATCGAGGTAAGGCAAGGCTAGGCAAATCCAGGTAAGGCAAGTCCAGACAAGGCAAATCCATGCAAAGCAAATCCAGACAAGTCACGGCAAAACAAATTCAGGAAAGGCAAGGCAAGGCAAATCCAGGCAAGGTAAATCAATGCAAGGAAATGCAAGGCAAATCCAGGCAAGGTAAATTTAGGAAAGTTAAGGCAAAGCAAGGCAAGGCAAATCAGGGAAAGACAAAGCACGGAAAGTCTAGGCATGGCAAATCTAGGCAAGGCCAGGCAAGGCAAATCCAGGCAAAGCAATCAAGGCAAAATCCAAACAAGGCAAATCAAGGTAAGACAAGGCACGGAAAGTTTAGGCATGGCAAACCTAAGCAAGGCCAAACAAGGCAAATCCAGGCAAAGCAATCAAGGCAAATCCAGGCAAGGCAAACTTAGGCTAGGCAAATTCAGGCAAGACATGGCAAATCCAGGAAAGAGAAATTCAGGCAAGGCAAACTTAGCCAAGACAATTCCAGGCAAGGCAAAAGAAGGCAAGGCAAATCCAGGCCAAGAAAATCTAGAAAAGGCAAGTCCAGGCAAGGCAAATCCAGGCAAGACAAGGCAACGCCAATCCAGGCAAGTCAAGTCCTGGCAGATCAAATTCAGCAAAAAATTTCCAGAAAAGACAGGAAGGCAAATCCAGGCAAAACAAATGCAGGCATACAAAGGCAACATAAATCCAGGCAAGGCAAGCCAAGGCAAATGCAGGCAAGGAAAATCCAAACAAGGCAAAACAAAGCAAGGCAAATCCAGGCAAGCCAAGGCAAGGCAAACCCAGGCAAGGCAAATCCAGGTAAGGCAAATCGAGCCAAGGCAAGGGAAGGCAAGGCAAATCCAGGCAAGGCAATTCCAGGCAAGGCAAAACCAGGCCAGGCAAATACAGGCAAGGCAAATCCAGGCAGGGCAAGTCAAGGTAAATCCAGGCAAGGCAAATTAAGGCAAGGCAGCAAGGAAAAACCAGGCAAGGCAAATCCAGGCAAGGCAAGGCAAGGCAAATCCACGCAAGACAAATCGAGAAAAACCCAGGCAAGGCAATTCCAGGAAAGGGAAATCCAGGCAAGAAAAATCTATCGAAAACAAGGCAAGGGAAGGCAGGGCAAATCCAGGCAAGGCAAATCAAGAAAAATCCAGGCAAGGGAAATCCAAGAAAACACAGGCAAGGCAAATAAAGTTAAGGCATATGCAGGAAAGAAAAATCCAGGCAAGACAAATCAAGGAAAGGAAAATTTAAGCAAGACAAATTCAGGCTAGGCAAGACAAAGCACAGAAAATCTAGGCATGGAAAATCCAGCCTAGTCGAGGAAAGGCAAATCGAGTCAAGGCAATTCCAGCCAAAGAAATAAAGGCAAATCCAGGCAAGAAAAATCCAGACAAGGCAAATCCAGGCAAGGCAGATCCACGCAAGGCAAATCCAGAAAAACCCAGGCAAGGCAAATTTAGGCAAGGAAAATCCAAAGTCTGGACATGGCAAATACAGGCAAGTCCAGGCAAGGCAAATCCAGGCAAGGCAAATCCATGCAAAGCAATCAAGAACATCCAAAAAAGGCAAATCAAGGCAGGCAAACTGAGGCAAAACAAATTCAGGCAAGGCAAGGCAACACAAACCCAGAAAAGGCAAACCTACACGAGGCAAATCCAGGCAAAAGAAGGCAAGGCAAATCCAGTCAAGGCTAGGCAAGGCAAATCCAGGCAAGTCAAGGCAAAACAAATCCAGGCAACTCAAACCCAGGCAAGGCAAATCCAAGCAAGGAAAATACAGGTAAGACAGGAAGGCGAATTCAGGCAAGGCAAATTCAGGCATACCAAGGCAACACAAATCCAGGCAAGCCAAATCTAGGCAAGGCAAGCCAGGGCAATTGCAGGCAAGGCAAATCCAAACAAGGCAATGCAAGGCAAGGCAAATCTAGGAAAGGCAAATCCAGGCAAGGCAAATCCAAGCAAGGGAAATCCATGCAACGCAAATTTAAGCGAGATAGAAAGAGGCAAACTCAGGCTAGGCAACTGCAGGCAAGGCAAGTCAAGCCAAATCCAGGCAAGGCAATTCCATTCCAGGCAAAGTAAATCCAGGCAAGACAAAGCACGGAAAGTTTATCCATGGCAAATATAGGCAATGTCAGGCAAGGCAAATCAAGGCAAAGCAATCAAGAAAATCCAAGAGGCCAATCCAGCCAAGGCAAACTTAGGCAAGACAAATTCAAGCAAGAAAAATCCAGGCAAGGCAAGGAAAGACAACGCAAACCCAGGCAAGGCAAAGCCACGAGAGGCAAATCCAGTCAAAACTGGGCTAGGCAAATCCAGGAACGTCAAGGCAAGGCAAATCTAGGCAACGCAAACCCAGGCAAGGCAAATCCAAGCAAGGAAAATACAGGCAAGACAGGAATGCAAATTCATGCAAATCAAGGAAAGGAAACACAAGTCCAGGCAGGAGAAATCCAGGCAAGGCAAGCCAAAGCAAATGCAGAGAAGGCAAATGCAAACAAGGCAAGGCAAGGCATATCCAGTCAAGGCAAGGCAAAACGAATCCAGGCAAGACCAATCCAGGCAAGGCAAATCTAGGAAAGTCAAGGCAAGACAAGGCAAATCCAGGCAAGGCAAGGCAAATCCAAGCAAATCCAGGCAAGGCAAATTCAGGAAAGGCAAATACAGTTTAGGTAATCCAGTCAAAGGAAATACAGGCAAGGCAAATCAAGGCAAGAGAAAGCACAGAAAGTCAAGACATGGCAAACCTAGGCAAGACCAAACAAGGCAAACCCAGGCAAAGCAATCAAGGCCAATTCAGGCAAGGCAAATCCAGGAAAGAAAAAGCATGGAAAGTGTAGGCATGGCAAAACTAGGCAAGGCCAGGCAAGGCAAATCCAGACAAAGCAATCAAGGCAAATCCAGGCAAGGCAAAAAGAGGCAAAGCTAATTCAGGCAAGGCGAATCCAGGAAAGGCAGCAAGGCAAATCCATTTAAGGAAAATAGAGGCAAAACAAAGAAACGCAATTCCACGCAAGGCCAATCCAGACAAGGCACATCAAGACAAGGAAACGCAAGGCAAATCCAGGCAAGGCAAATTGAGGAAAGGAAAGGCAAGGCACGACAAAATAAATCCAACCAAAGCAAATCCAGGCAAATCCTACAAAGGCAAATTCAGGAACGGCAAATCCAACTTAGCAAAATCCAGGCAAGGGAAATAAAGGCAAGACAAATCAAAGCAAGGCAAATCCAGGCAAGACAAAGCACGAAAATTCGAGGCATGGAAAATTTAGGAAAAACCAGGGAAGGCAAATCCAGGCAAGGCAATTTTAGGCAAAGTAATAAAGGCAAATCCAGGCAAGGCAAACCTTGGCAAGGCAAATTCAGGCAAATCAATGCAACAGATGTCAAATACAGGCAAGGGAATTCCAGGAAAGGCAAGGCAAGCAAGGCAAATCCAGGCTAGCAAAGGAAAGGCAAGGCAAATCCAGACTAGGCAAATCCAGGTAAGGCAACTAAAGAGAAATCCAGGAAAGGGAAGTCTAGGCAAGACAAATACATCCAAGGCAAATCCAGGAAAGGCCAGGCAAGGCAAATATAGGTAAGGCAAGGCAAGACAAAGGAAGGCAAGGCAAATCCAGGCTAGGTGAATTGAGGTAAGGCAAAACAAGGCAAATTCAGGTAACACAAGTTCAGACAAGGCAAATTCATGCAAAGCATATCCAGACAAGGCAAGGCAAGGCAAATCCAGGCTAGGCAAATCAAGGAAAGTTAAGGCAAGGCAAATCCAGGCAAATTTAGGCAAGAAGAATCCAAGCAAAGCCAGGCAAGTTAAATTGAGGCAAGGCAAATCCAGTTTAGGCAAATCCAGGCAAGGGAAATCCAGGCAAGATGAATCACAGAAAGTCTAGGCATGGCAAACCTAGGCAAGACCAGGAAAAATAAATCCAGGCAAAGCAATCAAGGCAAAATCCAAACAAGGCAAATCAAGGTAAGACAAGGCACAGAAAGTTTAGGCATGGCAAACCTAGGCAAGGCCAAACAAGGCAAATCCAGGCAAAGCAATCAAGGAAATCCAGGCACGGCAAACTTAGGCTAGGCAAATTCAGGCAAGGCAAGGCAAGACATGGCAAATCCAGGCAAGGAAAATCTAGGAAAAGAAAGGAAAGGAAAATACAGATAAGGCAAATCCAGTCAGGGCAAATCCAGTTTAGGCAAATCCAGGCAGAAGAAATCCAGGCAAGGCAAATCAAAGTAAGGCAAAATTAGGCAAAACAAATCCAGGCAAGGGAAATCCAGGAAAGACAAAGCACGGAAAGTCTAGGCATGGCAAAACAAGACAAGGCAAATCCAGGCAAGGCAGATCCAGGCAAAGAAATCAAGGCAAATCCAGGCAAGGCAAGAAAAGGCAAATTTAGGCAAAAAAAAAAATTCAGGCAAGGCAGCAAGGAAACACCAGGCAAGGCAAATCCCAGCAAGGCAAAACAACGCAAATCCAGGCAAGGCTAATTCATGCAAGGCAAATCCAGGAAAACCTAAGCAAGGCAAATACAGGCAAGGCAAATCAAGGCAAGAAAATGCAAGGCAAATCTAGTAAAGGCAAGGCAAGGCAAAACAAGGCAGGGCAAATTTAGGCAAAAGAAATCCAGGAAAATCCAGTCAAGGCAACGGAAGGCAAGACTAATACAGGCTAGGCAAATCCAGGTCAGGAAAGGCAAGGCAAATCCAGGTAAGGCAAGTCCAGACAAAGCAAATCCATGCAAGGCAAATCCATGCAAAGCAAATCCAGAAAAGGCAAGGCAAAGCAAACCTAGGCAAGGCCATGCAAAGCAAATACAGGCAAAGCAATCAAAGCAAATCCAGACAAGGCAATCTTAGGCAAGGGAAATTCAGGCAAGGCAAGGCAAGGCATGGCAAATCCAGGCAAGGAAAATCCAGGCAAGGCAAACTTAGGCAAGACAAATCCAGGCTAGGCAAGGGAAGGCAAGGAAAATCCAGGCCAAGAAAATTCAGAAAAATACTAGTTTAGGCAAGGCAAATCCAGGCAAGGCAAGGCAAGTCAACGCAAATCAAGGCAAGTCAATTCCTGGCAAATAAAATCCAGCAATGAAATTCAAGACAAGACACGAAGTTAAATCCAGGCAACACAAATCCAGGCATACCACAGCAACACAAATCAAGGCAAGCCAAATCCAGGCAAGACAAGCCAAAACAAATGCAGGAAAGTCAAATTCAAACAAGGCAAAGCAAAGCAAGACAAATCCAGGCAAGGCAAAAGTAGCCAAGGTAAATTCAAGCAAGGCAATGACACACATGTTAAATCCAGGCAAGGCAAAACAAGACAAGGCAAATCCAGGCAAGCAAAGAAAAGGCAAGGCAAATCCAGACTAGGCAAATCGAGGTAAGGCAACTAAAGCGAAATCCAGATAAGGAAAGCCTAGGCAAGACAAATAGATCCAAGGCAAATCCAGGAGAGCCCAGGCAAAGCAAATCCAGGCAAGGCAAGGCAAGACAAATCCAGGCAAGGCAAATAAAGGCAAGGCAAATTGAGGCTAGGCGTATTGACATAAGGCAAGGCAAAACAAATCCAGGTAAGGCAAGTCCAGACGAGGCAAATTTATGCAAAACAAATCCAGACAAGGCAAGGCAAAACGAATCCAGGCAAGGCAAATCATAGCAAGGAAATGCAAGGCAAATCCATAAACGGCAAATCTAGGAAAGGGAAAACAAATCCAGGCAAATCCAGGAAAGGCAAATTCAAGCAAGGGAAATCCATGCAAGGCAAATTGAAACGAGGTAAGACAAGGCAAATCCATGGTAGGCAACTCCAGGCAAGGCATGTAAAAAATAATCAAGGCAAGGCAAATCCAGGCAAGGTGAATCCAGGCAAGGCAGCGAGGCAAATCCATTAAAGGAAAATCCAGGCAAGGTAAGGAAACGCAAATTCATGCAAGGCAAATCCAGGCAAGGCACATCGAGGCAAGGAAATGCAAGAAAAAATCAGGCAATGCAAATCTGGGAAAGAAAAACCAAGGCAAGGCAAGGCAAATCCAAGCAAAGCAAATCCAGGCAAATTTAGGCAAGGCAAATCCAGGCAGTGCAAATCGAGTTTAGCCAAATCCAGGCGAGGCAAATCAAAGCAAGGCAAATTTAGGCAAAAGAAATTCAGGCAAGACAAAGCACGGAAAGTCTAGGCATGGCAAATCCAGGCAAGGCCAGGCAAGGCAAATCCAGGCAAGGCAAATCCAGACAAAGTAATCAAGGCAAACGTAGGCAAGACAAATTCAGGCAAGGCAATGCGGCACATGTCAAATCCAGGCAAAAAAATCCAGGAAAGGCAAATCCAGGCAAGCAAAGTGAAAGTAAGGCAAATTCAGAATAGGCAAATCCAGGTAAGTCAACTAAAGAAAAATCCAGGGAAGGGAAGTCTAGGAGAGGCAAATAGATCCAAGGAAAATCTAGGAAAGGCCAGGCAAGGCACGTCCAGGCAAGGCGAAATAAGGCACATCCAGGCAAGGCGAAATAAGGCAAATCCAGGCAAGGCAAAAGAAGGTGAGGCAAATTCAGGCTAGGGAAATCGAGGTAAGGCAAGGCCAGGCAAATCCAGGTAAGGCAAGTCCAGACAAGGCAAATTCATGCAACGCAAATCCAGACAAAGCAAGGCAAGGCAAATCCAGGCAAGTCAAGGCAAGACAAATCCAAGCAAGGCAAATCAAGGCAAGGAAATGCAAGGCAAGGCAAGGCAAATCCAAGCAAATTCAGGAAAGGCAAATCCAAGCAAATCCAGGCAAGGCAAATTAAGGCAATGCAAATCCAGTTTATGCAAATCCTGGCAAGGGAAATCCAGGTAACGCAAATCAAGGCAAGACAAAGCACAAAAAGTCTAGGCATGGTCAACCTACACAAGGCCAGGCAAGACAAATCCAGGCAAAGTACATAAGGCAAATCCAGGCAAGGCAAATCAAGGCAAGGAAATGCAAGGCAAATCCAGGCAATGCAAATTTAGGAAAGGCAAGGCAAATTCACGCAAATCCAGGCAAGACAAATGCAAGCAAATCGAGGCAAGGCAAATTCAGGAAAGGCAAATCCAGTTTAGGCAAATCCAGGCAAAAGAAATCCAGGAATGCAATTCAAGGAAAGACAAAGCAAGAAAAGTTTAGGCATGGCAAAACTAGGCAAGACCAGGAAAAACAAATCCAGGCAAAGCAAACATGGCCAATCCAGGCAAGACAAAGCACGGAAATTCCAGGCATGGCAAACCTAGGCAAAAACAAGCAAGACAAATGCAAGCAAATTGAGGCAAGGCAAATTCAGGAAAGGCAAATCCAGTTTAGGCAAATCCAGGCAAGGGAAATCCAGGCAAGGCAATTCAAGGAAAGACAAAGCATGAAAAGTTTAGGCATGGCAAACCTAGGCAAGGCCAGGAAAAACAAATCCAGGCAAAGCAAATAAGACCAATCCAGGCAAGACAAAGCACGGAAAGTCCAGGCATGGCAAACCTAGACAGAAACAAGCAAAGCAAATCCAGGCAAAGCAACCAAGGCAAATCCAGGCAAGGCAAACGTAGGCAAGGCAAATTCAGGCAAGCAAAGCAACACATGGCAAACCCAGGCAAGGCAAGTCCAGGCAAGGCAATTCCAGACAAGGGAAATCCATGCAAAGCAAATCCAGGCAAGGCAGCAAAACAAAATCAGGCAAGGAAAATTCAGGCAAGGCTAGGCAACGCAAATCCAGGTAAGTCAAATCTAGGAAAGGCAAGGCAAATCCAGGCAAGGCAAATCCAAGCAAAACCAGGCAAGGCAAATTCCGGCGAGGCAAGGCAAGGCAAGACAAATCCTGGAAACGTAAGGCAAGGCAAGGCAAGGCAAGGCAAATCGAGGCAAGGCTAATCAAGGAAAGGAAATGCAAGATAAATCCAGTCAAGGCAAATCAAGGAAAGGCAAAACAAGGCAAGGCATGGCAAATCCAGGCAATGCAAATTCATGTAAATTCAGACAAAACAAATCCAAGCAAATCCAGTCAAGGCAAATTCAGGCAAGGCAAATCCAGTTTAGGCATATCCAGGCAAGGGAAATCGAGGCAAGGCAAATCAAAGAAAGGCAAATTTAGGCAAGAAAAATCCAGGCAAGGCAAATCCAGGCAAGACAAAGTATGGAAAGTCTAGACATAACAAATCCAGGCAAAGCCTGGCAAGGCAAATCCATGCAAAGTAATCAAAGCAAATTTAGACAAGGCAAACTTAGGCAAGTCAAATTCAGAAAAGGCAAATTCATGCAAGGCAAGGCAAAGCAAAACTGGGCAAGGCAAATCCAGTCAAGAAAAGGAAAGGCAAATGCAGGAAAGGCTAGGCAAGGCAAGTGCAGACAAGTCCAGACAAGGCAAATCCAGACAAGGCAAGGCAAGGAAAATCCAGGCAAGGAAAGGCAAGGCAAATCCAGGCAAGGCAAATCAAGGCAAGGAAATGCAAGGCAAATCCAGGCAAGGCAAATCTAGGAAAGTCAAGACAAGGCAAGGCAAGGCAAATACAGGCGAATCCAGGCGAGGCAAATCCAAGCATATCCAGGAAAGGCAAATTCAGGCAAGGCAAATCCAGTTTAGGCAAATCCAGGCAATGGAAATCCAGGCAAGGCAAATCAAGGCCAGACAAAGCACGGAAAGTCTAAGCATGGCAAATCCAGGCAAGGCCAGGCAAGGCAAATCCAGGCAAGGCAATCAAGGCAAATCCAGGCAAGACAAAGTACAGAAAGTCTAGGCATGGCAAAACTAGGCAAGGCCAGGCAAGACAAATCCAGGCAAAGCAATCAAGGCCATTAAAGGCAAGGCAAATCCAGGCAAGACAAACTTAGGCAAGGGAAATTCAGGCAAGGCAAGGCAAGGCAAGACATGACAAATCCAGGCAAGGCAAAAGAAAACAAGGCAAATGCAGGCCAAGAAAATCCAGGAAAGGCAAGTCCAGGCAAGGCAAATCCAGGCAAAACAAAACAAGGCAATTCCATGCAAGTAAAGTCCTGGCAAATCAAATCCAGCAAGGAAATTTCAGACAAGACAAAAAGGCAAATCCAGGCAAGGCAAATCCAGGCATACCAAGGCAATACAAATCCAGGCAAGCCAAATCAAGGCAAGGCAAGCCAAAACAAATGCAGGCAAGGCAAATCCAAAGAAGGCGAGGCAAAGCAAGAAAAATCCAGGCAAGGGAATGCAAGGCAAACACTGGCAAGGCAAATCCAGGCAAGGCAAATCCAGGCAAGGCAATTCCAGGCAAGGAAAATCCATGCAAGGAAAATTCAAGCGAGGTAAGGCAAGGCAAATTCAAACTAGGAAACTTCAGGCAAGGCAAGTCACGAAATATCCAGGCAAGGCAATTCCAGGCAAGGAAAATCCAGGAGAGGCAGCAAAACAAAAGCAGGCTAGGCAATTTCAGGCAAGGCAAATCCACACAAGCAATGGCAAGGCAAATCCAGGCAAGGCAAGGCAAGGCAAATCCAGGCAATTCATATGAAGGCAAGAAATTGCAAGGCAAATTTAGGCAAGGCAAATCTAGGAAAGGCAAGGCAAGGTGAGGCAAGGCAAAACCAGGCAAGTCAAATCCAGGCATAAAAAATTCAAGCAAATCCAGGCAAGGAAAACTTAGGCAGGGGAAATCCAGACAAAACAAATCCAGGGAAGGCAAATTCAGAAAAGGCAAATGCAGGCAAAACAAATCCAGGCAAGACAAAGTATGGAAAGTCTAGGCATGCAAATCCAAGCAATGCCAGGCAAAGCAAATTCAGGCAATTCAAACCCAGGCAAAGTAAACAAGGCAAATCCAGGAAAGGCAAATTCAGGCAAGGCATGACAAGTCAAGACAAATCCAGGCAAAGCTAGGCAAGAAAAATCCAGGCAAGGCAAGGCAAGGCACATCTAGGCCAAACAAGACCAGGCAAAAAGTGCAAGGCAAATCCAGGCAAGGCAAATATAGGAAAGGAAAGGCATGGCAAATCCAGGCAAGGCAAATCCAGGCCGATCCAGGCAAGGCAAATTCAGGCAGACAAATCCAGTGTAGACATATCCAGGCAAGGGAAATCCGGGCAAGGCAAATCAAGGAAAGGCAAATTCAGGCAAGGAAAATCCAGGCAAGACAACGTACAGAAAGTCTAGACACGGCAAATTCAGGCAAGGCCAGGCAAGGCAAATCCAGGCAAATAAAATACATGCAAAGCAATGAAGGCAAATCCAGGCAACTCAAACCCAGGCAAGTCAAATCCAGGCAAGGAAAATACAGGCAAGAGAGGAAAAAAATTCAGGCAAGGAAAATCCAGGCATACCAAGGCAACAAAAATCCAGATCAGCCTTATCCATGCAAGGCAAGCCAAGGCAAATGCAGGCAAGACAAATCCAAACAAGGCAAGGCAAGGTAAGGCAAATCTAGGCAAGGCAAGGCAAGGCAAGGCAAATTTAGGCAAGGCAAGGCAAGCCAAATCCAAGAAAGGCAAGGCAAATTTAGGCAAAACAAATAAAAACAAGGAAAGGCAAGGAAAATCCAGACAAGGCAAATTTAGGAAAGGAAAGGTAAGGCAAGGCATGGCAAATCAAGGCAAGGCAAATTCAAGCCAATCCAGGCAAGACAAATTCAGGCAAGGCAAATCCAGTTTAGGCATATCCAGGCAAAACAAATCCAGGCTAAACAAATCAAGGAAAAACAAATTTAGGCAAGAAATATCAAGGCAAGGCAAATCCAGGCAAGACAAAGTACAAAAGGTCTACACATGACAAATCCAGGCAAGGCCAGGCAAGGCAAATCCAGGCCAAACAAATCCATGCAAAGAAATCAAGGCAAATCCAGGCAAGCCAAATCCAGGCAAGGGAAATCCAGGCAAGACAAAGTACAAAAAGACTAGACATGGCAAATTCAGGCAAGGCCAGGGAAGGCAAATCCAGGCAAAACAAACCCATGCAAAGCAATCAAGGCAAATCCAGGCAAGGAAAACTTAGGCAAGTCAAATTCAAGAAAGGCAAATCCATGCAAGGCAAGGCAACGCAAGACCGGGCAAAAGAAATCCATGCAAGGCAAATCCAGTCAAAAGAAGGCAAGGCAAATCTAGGCAAGGCTAGGCAAGACAAATCCAGGCCAGACAAATCCAGGCAAGTCAAGGAAAGGCAAATCCAGGAAAGGCAAATCCAGGCAAGGCAAGTAAAGGCAAATCCAGGCAAGGCAAATTCAAGCAAGGCAGCAAGGAAAAATTAGGCAAGGCAAATCCCGGCAAGGCATGCAACGCTAATCCAGGCAAGGCAAATCCATGCAATTCAAATCCAGGAAAACCCAGGCAAGGCAAATACAGGCAAGGCAAATCAAGGCAAGGAAATGCAAGGCAAATCTAGGAAAGACAAGGCAAGGCAAGGCAAGGCAGGGCAAATCCAGGCAAGGCAAATCCAAATAAATCCAGGCAAGGCAAAAGAAAACAAGGCAAATACAGGCTAGGCGAATTGAGATAAGGCATGGCAAGTCAAATCCAGGTAAGACAAGTCCAGACAAGGCAAATCCATGTAAAGCATACACAGACAAAGGAAGGCAAGTCAAGGCCAATCCAGGCAAGGCAAATCATGGCATGGAAATGCAAGACAAATCCAGGCAAGGCAAAGCGAAAACAGTCAAGGCAAGGCAAATCCAGGCAAGTCAAGGCAAGGCAAATCCAGGCAAGGCAAATCTAGGAAAGGCAAGGCAAAAACATGGAAATTCAAGCAAAGCCAATCCAGGCAAATGTAGACAAGGCAAATCCAGGCAGGGCAAATTCAGTTTAGCCAAATCCAGGCAAGGAAAATCCAGGCAAGGGAAATCAAAGCAAGGCAAACTTAGGCAAAACAAATTCAGGCAAGGCAAATCCAGGAAAACAAAGGGAAGGCAAGGCAAATACAGACTAGGCAAATTCAGGTAAGGCAACTAAAGCGAAATCCAGGAAAGGGAAGTCTAGGCAAGACAAATACATCCAAGGCAAATCCAAGAAAGGCCAGGCAAGGCAAACCCAGGCAAGGCAAGGCAAGGCAAAGAAAGGCAAGGCAAATCCAGGCTAGGTGAATTGAGGAAAGGCAAGGCAAGGCAAGGCAAGGCAAGCAAATCCAGATAAGAAAAGTCCAGACAAGGCAAATTCATGCAAAGCAAATTCAGAAAAGGCAAGTCAATACAAATCCAGGCAAGGCAAGACAAGATAAATCCAGGAAAGGGAAATCAAGGCAAGGAAAGGTAAGGAAAATCCAGGCAAAGCAAATCTAGGAAAGTCAAGGCAAGGCAAGGTAAGGCAAATCCAGGCAAATTTACGCAAGGCAAATCCAAGCAAATTCAGAAAAGGCAAAACCAGGCAAGGCAAATTCAGCTTAGGCAAATCCAGGCAAAACAAATCAAGGCAAGACAAAGCACGGACAGTCTAGGCATGGCAAACCTAGGCATGGCCAGGCAAGGCAAATCCAGGCAAGGCAAATCTAGGGAAGTCAAGGCAAAACAAGGGAAGGCAAATTCAGGCAAATCCAGGCAAGGCAAATCCAGGCAAGGAAAATTCAGGCAAGGAAAATCCAGTTTAGGCAAATCCAGGCAAGGAAAATCAAGGCAAGACAAAGGACAGAAAGTCTAGGCATGGCAAACCTAGGCAAGGCAAGGAAAAACAAACCCAGGCAAAGCAATCAAGGCCAATCTAGGCAAGGTAAATTCAGGCAAGACAAAGCACAGAAAGTCTAGGCATGGCAAACCTCGGCAAGGCCAGACAATAAAATTCCAGGCAAAGCAATCAAGGCCAAACCAGGCCAAGGCAAACTTAGGCAAGGTAAATTCAGGCAAGGCAAGGCAAGACATGGCAAATCCAGGCAAGGCAAACTTAGGCAAGAAAAATCTAGGCAAGTCAAGGGAAGGCAAGGCAAATCCAGGCCAAGAAAATCCAGGAAAGGCAAGTGCAGGCAATGCAAATCCAGGCAAGGCAATGCAAATCCAGGCAAGTCAAATTTTGGCAAATAAAATCCGGCAAGGAAATTCCAGACAAGACAGGAAAACAAATCAAGGCAAGGCAAATCTAGGCATACCAAGGCAACACAAATCCAGGCAAGGCAAATCCAAACAAGGCGAGGCAAAGGAAGGTAAATCCAAGCAAGGCAAGGCAAGCTAAACCCAGGCAAGGCAAATCCAGGAAAGGCAAATCCAGGCAAGGCAAGGCAAGGCAAATCCAGGCAATGAAAATCCATGCAAGGTGCAAATCCAAGCGAGGTAAGGCAAGGCTAATCAAAGTGAGGCAGCTCCAGGCAAGGCAAGTCAAGGCAAATCCAGGCAAGGCAATTCTAGGTAAGGCAAATCCAGGCAAGGTAGCAAAACAAAACCATGCAAGGAAAATCCAGGCAAGGCTAGGCATCGCAAATCCAGGCAAGGCAAATCGAGGAAAGGCAAGACAAGGTAAAGCAAGGCAAATCCAGGCAAGGAAAATCCAAGCAAATCCAGGCAAGGCAAATTCAGACAAGGCTAGGCAAGACAAATCCAGGCAAGGCAAGGCAAGGCAAGACAAATCCAGGTAAGGCAAGGCAAGGCAAATCCAGGCAAGGCAAATCAAGGCAAGGAAATGCAAGGCAAATCCAGGCAAGCCAAATCTAGGAAAGGCAAGGCAGGGTAAATCCAGGCAAGGCAAATCCAGGCAAGGCAAATACAAGCCAATCCAGGCTAGGAAAATCCAATTTAGGCATATGCAGGCAAGAAAAATCCAGGCAAGGCAAATCAAGGAAAGGAAAATTCAGGTTAGAAAAATTTAGGCAAGGCAAATCCAGGCAAGATAAAGTACAGAAAGTCCAGGCATGGCAAATCCAGGCAAGGCAAATTTATGCAAAGCAATTAAGGCAAATCCAAACAAGGCAAATCCAGGCAAGGGAAGGCAATGCAAAAATCAGGCAAGGCAAATCCACTCAAGGCAAATTCAGGAAAGTGAAGGCAAAGCAAATCCAGGCAAGGCAAAACAAGGCAAATCCAGGCAAGGCAAGGCAAAGCGAAGCAAATCCAGGCAAGGCAAATCTAAGAAAGGCAAGGCAAAACAAGGCAAATCCGGGCAAATCCAGGCAAGGCAAATTCAAGCAAATCTAGGCAAGGCATATTCAGGCTAGACAAAGCACGGAAAGTCTAGGCATCGCAAACTTAGGCAAGGCCACACAAGGCAAATCCAGGCAAGGCAATCAAGGCCAATCCAGGCAAGACAAAGCATGGAAAGTCTAGGCATGCCAAACATAGGCAAGGCCACGCAAGGCAAATCAAGGCCAAGCAATCAAGGCAAATTCAGGCAAGGCAAATCCAGGCAAGGCAAACTTATGCAGGGCAAATTCAGGCAAGGCGAAAAAAGACATGGCAAATCCAAACAAGGCAAATCCAGGCAAGGCAAACTTAGGCAAGACAAATCCAGCCAAGACAAGGGAAGACAAGCAAATCCAGGAAAAGTAAATTCAGGAAAGGAAAGTCCAGGCAAGGCAAATCCAGGCAAGGCAACGCAATGCAAATCCACCCAAATCAAATCCTGGCAAATCAAATTTACAAGGAAATTCCAGACAAGACAGGAAGGCAAACCCAGGCAAGGCAAATCCAGGCATACCAAGGCAACACAAATCCAGGCAATCATAATCCAGGCAAGACAAGCCAAGGCAAATGCAGGCAAGGCAAATCCAAACAAGGCAGGGCAAAGCAAGGCAAATCCAGGAAAGGCAAGGCAAGGCAAACCCAGAAAAGGCAAATCCACGCAGGGCAAATCCACGCCAGGCAAGGCAAGGATAGGCAAATCCGGGCAAGTAAATGCGAGGCAAATCCAGGCAAGGCAAATCTAGAAAAGGCAAGTCAAGGCAAGGCAAGGAAAATCTAGGAAAGGCAAATCCAGGCAGGGCTAATCCAGTTTAGGCGAACCCAGGAAAGGCAAATCCAGGCAAGGTACATGAAGGCAAGGAAATGCAAGGCAAATCCAGGCAAGGCAAATCTAGAAAATGCAATTCAAGGCAAGGTAAATTCAAGCAAAGCTAATCCAGACAAATCCAGGCAGGGCAAATCCAGTTTAGAAAAATCCAGGCAAGGGAAATCCAGGCAAGGCAAATCAAATCAAGGCAAATTTATGCAAAACAAATTTAGGCAAAGAAAATCCAGGCAAGACAAAGCACGAAAGTTCTAGGCATGGAAATCCAGGCGAGGCGAGGCAAGAAAATCCAGGCAAGGCCAAGCAAGGCAAATTCAGGCAAGGGAAATCCAGGCAACGTAATCAAGGCAAATCCAGGCAAGACAAATTTAGGCAAGGCAAACGTAGGCAAGGCAAATTCAGGCAAGGCAATGCAACACATGTTAAATCCAGGCAAGGAAAATCCAGGCAAGGCAAGCCCAGGCAAGCAAAGGGAAGGCAAGGCAAATCCAGACTAGGCAAATCCAGGTAAGGTAACTAAAGGGAAATCCAGAGAAGGAAAGTCTAGGCAAGACAAATAGATCCAAGGCATATTCAGGAAAAATCAGGTAAGTCAAATCCAGGCAAGGCAAAGAAAGGCAAATCCAGGCAAAGCAAAAAAGTCAAGGCAAATCCAGGATAGGCGAATTGAGGTAAGGCAAGGCAAAACAAATCCAGGTAAAGCAATTCAGACAAGGCAAGTCCATGAAAAGCAAATCCAGACAAGGCAAGGCAAGGCAAATCCAGGCAAGGTAAGGCAAGGCAAATCTAGGAAAGTCAAGGCAAGGCAAATCCAGGCAAGGTAAATCTAGGAAAGTCAAGGTAAGGAAAGGGAAGGCAAATCCAGGCAAATTCAGTCAAGGCAAATCCAAGCAAATCCAGGCAAGGCAAATTCAGGAAAGGCAAATCCAGGCAAGGTAAGGCAAGGCAAATTCAGGCAAGGCAAATCCAGTTTAGGCAAATCCAAGCAAGGGAAGTCCAGGCAAGGCAAATCAAGGCAAGACAAAGCACGAAAATTCTAGGCATGGCAAACCTAGGCAAGACCAGGGAACGCAAATCCAGGCAAAGCAATCAAGGCAAAATCCAGGAAAAACAAATCCAGGCAAGAAAAAGCATGGAAAGTCTAAGCATTCCAACCCTAGGCAAGGACAGGCAAAGAAATATCCAGGCAAAGCAATCAAGGAAAATCAAGACAAGGCAAAAACAGGCAAGGAAAATGTAAGCAAGGCAAGTTTAGGAAAGGCAAGGCAAGACATGGCAAATCCAGGCAGGGCAAATCCAGACAAAGAAAACTTAGGCAAGACAAATCCAGGCAAGTCAAGGAATGCAAGGCAAATTTAGGCCAAGAAAACGCAGGAAAGGCAAGTCCAGGCAAAACAAATCCAGGCAAGGCAAGGCAACGCAAATTCAGTCAAGTCAAATCCTGGCAAATCAAATTTAGCAAGAAAATTTCAGGCAAGACAAGAAGGCAAATCCAGGCAAGGCAAATCCAGGCATACCAAGGCAACAAAAATCCAGGCAAGCCAAATCCAGGCAAGGCAAGCCAAGGCAAACGCAGGCAAAACAAATCCAAACAAGGCAAGGCAACGCAAGGCAAAACCAGGCAAGGCAAATCCAAGCAAGGCAAATCCAGGCAAGGCAAGGCAAATCCAGGGAATGCAATTCCAGGCAAAGTAATCAAGGCAAATCCAAGCAAGGCAAATCGAGACAAGGCAAATTCAGGTAAGGCAAATCCAGTTTACACAAATCCAGGCAAGGGAAATCCAGGCAAAAGAAATCAAGGCAAGGCAAATCAAGGCAAGACAAAGGGCAGAAAGTCTAGGCATGACAAACCTAGGCAAGGCGAGGCAAGCCAAAACCAGGCAAAGCAATAAAGGCCAATCTAGGCAAAACAAATCCAGGCAAGACAAAGCACGGAAAGTCAAGGTATGGCAAATCCAGGCAAGGCGAGCCAAGACAAATTTAGGCAAGGCAAACCAAGGCAAGCAAAAAGAAGGCAAGGCAAATCCAGGTAAGACAACTAAAGGGAAATCCAGGCAATGCAAATTTAGCCAAGGTAAGACAATGCAAGGCAATTCCAGGCAAGGCAAATAAAGGCAAGGTGAATCCAGGCAAGGCAGCAAGGAAAATCCAGGCAAAAAAGTCAACGCAAATTTATGCAGGGCTAATCCACACCAGGCAAATCCAGGCAAGGAAATGCAAGGGAAATCCAGGCAAGGCAAATTTAGGAAAGGCAAGTCAAGGCATAAAAAGAAAAATCCAGGCAAGGCAAATCCAGGAAAATCCGGGCAAGGCAATTCCAGTTTAGGCAAATCCAGGCAAAAGAAATCTAGGCAAGGCAAATCAAAGCAAGGCAAATTTAGGCAAAACAAATCCAAGCAAGACAAACCACGGAAACTTTAAATATGGCAAATCCAGGCAAGAGCAGGCAAGGCAAATCCAGCAAAGCGATCAAGGCAAATCCAGCCAAGGGAAATCCAGGCAAGGCAAGTCAAGGGAATTCCAGTCAAGTCAAATCTAGGCAAGGCAAATCCAGGCGAGACAAAGCACGGAAATTCTAGGCATGGCAAATCCAGTCAAGGCGAAGAAAGGCAAATACAGGCAAGGCAAATCCAGGCAAAGTAATCAAGGCAAATCAAGGCAAGGCAAATCCAGGCAAAGCAAACGTAGGCAAGGGAAATTCAGGCAAGGCAATGCAACACATGTCAAATCCAGGCAAGGAAAATCCAGGCAAAACCAAACTAAGCAAGGCAAACCCAGGCAAGCAAAGGGAAGGCAAGGCAAATCTAGACTAGGCAAATTCAGGTAAGGCATCTAAAGGGAAACCCAGGGAAGGAAAGTCTAGGCAAGACAAATAGATCCAAGGCAAATCCAGGAAAGGCCAGGAAAGGCAAATCCAGGCAAGGCAAATTTAGGCAAGGCAAGGCAAATCTATGCAAATCAAATCAAGGCAAGAAATTGCAAGTCAAATACAGGCAAGGCAAATTCAGGCAAATCTGGCAAGGCAAATCCAAGCAAATCCAGGGAAGGCAATTTCAGGCAAGGCAAATCCAGTTTAGGCAAATTCAGGCAAAAGAAATACAGGCAAGGGAAATCAAGGCAAGGCAAATTTAGGCAAGACAAATCCAGGCAAGGCAAATCCAGGCAAGTTAAACGTAGACAAGGCAAATTCAGGCAAGGCAATGCAACACATGTCAAACCCAGGCAAGGAAAATTCAGGCAAAACCAAAAAAGGCAAGGCAAACCCAGGCAAGCAAAGGGAAGGCAAGGCAAATCTACACTAAACAAATCCAGGTAAGGCAACTAAAGGGAAACCCAGGGAGTGGAATCTAGGCAAGACAAATAGATCTAAGGCAAATCAAGGAAAGGCAAATCAAGGCAAGGCAAGGCAAGGCAAATCTAGGCAAATCAAATCAAGGCAAGAAATTGCAAGTCAAATACAGGCAAGGCAAATCCAAGCAAATCCATGGAAGGCAAATTCAGGCAAGGCAAATCCAGTTTAGGCAAATTCAGGCAAGGGAAATCCAGGCAAAAGAAATCAAGGCAAGGCAAATTTAGGCAAGACAAATCCAGACAAGGCAAATCCAGGCAAGGAAAACTATGAAAATTCTAGGCATGCAAATCCAGGGAATGCCAGGCAAAACAATTCAGGCAACTCAAACCCAGACAAAGCAATCAAGGCAAATCCAGACAAGGCAAATTCAGGCAAGGCAAATTCAGGAGAGGCAAGGCAAGGCAAGACAAATTTAGGCAAGGCAAGGCTAGGCAAATCAAGGCAACAAAATGCAAGGCAAATCCAGGCAAATTCAGGGAAGGCAAACCCAGACAAATCCAGGCAATGCAAATTTATGCCAATACAGGCAAGGAAAATCCAGTTTAGGCATATTTAAGCAAGGAGAATCCAGGGAAGACAAATCCAGGAAAGGCAAATCCAGGCAAGGCAAGTCAAGGCAAAATCAGGCAAGGCAGCAAGGAAAAACCAGGCAAGGCAAATCCTGGCAAGGAAAGGCAATGCTAATCCAGGCAAGGCAAATCCACACAAGGAAAATAGAGGAAAACCCAGGAAAGACAAACACAGGCAAGGCAAATCAAGGCTAGAAAATGCAAGGCAAATTTAGGAAAGGCAAGGCAAAGCAAGGCAGGGCAAATCCAGGCAAGGAAAATCCAGGGTAGGCAAATCGATTTAAGGCAAGGCAATGCAAATCCAGGTAAGGCAAGTCCAGAAAAGGCAAATTTATGCAAAGCAAATCCAGACAAGGGAAGGCAAGGCAAGGCAAATTTAAACAAGGCAAGGCAAGGAAAGGCAAGGCAAGGTAAGGTAAATCCAGGCAAATCCAGGCAAGGCAAATCCAAGCAAATCCAGGCAAGGGAAATTCAGGCAAGGCAAATCCAGTTTAGGCAACTCCAGGAAAGGAAAATCCACGCAAGGCAAATCATGGTAAGACAAGGCACGAAAAGTCTAGGCATGGCACAACTAGGCAAGGCCAGGCAAGGCAAATTCAGGCATGGTGAGGCAAGACATGGCAAATCCAGGCAAAACGAACTTAGGCAAGACAAACCCAGGCAAGGAAAGGGAAGGCAAGACAAATCCAGTCCAAGAAAATCCAAGAAAGACAAGTCCAGGCAAGGCAAATTCAGGAAAGGCAAGGCAACGGAAATCCAGGAAAGTGAAATACTGGCAAATCAAATTCAGCAAGGAAATTCCAGACAAAACAGAAAGGCAAATTTAGGCAAGGCAAATCCAGGCAAACCACAGGAACAAAAATCCAGGCAAGCCAAATCCAGGCAAGACAAGACAAGGCAAATGCAGGCAACGGAAATCCAAACAAGGCAAGGCAAAGCAAGGCAAATCCAGGCAAAGCAATGCAAGGCAAATCCAGGAAAGGCAAATCCAGGCAAGGTAAATCCAGGCAAAGAAAATACAGGCAAGACAGGAAGGCAAATTCAGGCAAGCCAAATCCAGGCATATCAAGGCAACAAAAACCCAGGCTAGCCACATCCACGCAAGGCAAGCCAAAACAAATGCAGGCAAGGAAAACCCAAACAAGGCAAGGCAAGCAGTCTAGGCAAGGCAAATCCAGGCAAGTCAAATCCAAGCAAGAAAAATTTATGCAAGGCAAATTCAAGCGAGGTAAGGCGAGGCAAATCCAGGCTAGGAAACTCCAGGCAAGGCAAGTCACGGAAAATCCAGGCAAGGCAATTCCAGAGAAGGCTAATCCAGGCAAAACAAATCCAGGCAAATCCATTCATCATAATGCAGGCAAGGCAAAAAAACGCAAATCCATGCAAGGCAAATCCAGGCAAGGCACATCCAGGCAAGGCACCTCAAGGCAAGGTAATGCAAGGCAAATCCAGGCAAGGCAAATCTAGGCAAGGCAAGGCAAGGCAAATCCAAGGAAAGCAAATGCAGGTAAATCGAAGCAAGGCAAATCCAGGCAGGGCAAATCCAGTTTAGCCAAATCCAGACATGGGAAATTCAGGCAAGTCAATTCAAAGCAAGGCAAATTTAGGCAAAACTAATCCATGCAAAACAAATCCAGGCACGACCAAGCACGGAAAGTCTAGGCATGGCAAATCCAGGCAAAGTAATCAAGTCAAATCTAGGTAAGGCAAACATAGGCAAGGAAATGCAAAACATGTCAAATCCAGGCAAAGAAATTCCGGGCAAGGCAAGTCAAGGCAAATCCGGGGAGGCAAAGGAAAGGCAAGGAAAATCCAGACTAGCAAATCCAGGTAAGGAAACTAAAGGGAAATCCAGGCAAAGGAAGTCTAGGCAAAACAAATAGATCCAAGGCAAATCGAGGAAAGTCCAGGCAAGGAAAATTCAGGCAAGACAAAACACAGAAAGTCCAGACATAGAAAACCTAGGCAAAGACAGGCAAAGCACTCAACGCAAATCCAGGCAAGGCAAACTTAGGCAAGGCAAATTCAGGCAAGGCAAGGCAAGACATGGCAAACCCAGGAAAGGCATATCCAGGCAAGACAATTCCAGAAAAGGCAAGGTAAAACAAATCCAGGCAAGGCAATTCCAGGCAAGGGAAATCCATGCAAGGCCAATCCAATCGAGGTAAGGCAAGGCAAATCCAGGTGAGGCAACTCCAGGCAAGTCATGTCAAGGCAAATCCAGGCAAGGCAATTCCAGGCAAGGCAAATCTAGGCAAGGCAGCAAAACAAATCCAGGCAAGGCAAATTCAGGCAAGGTTAGGCAACGCAAATCCAGGCAAGGCAAATCCAGGCAAGGCAAGGAAAGGCAAATTCAGGTAATTCAAATCAAGGCAAGAAATTGCAAGGCATATTTAGGCAAGCCAAATCTAGAAAAGGCAAGGCAAGGTAAGGCAAGAAATATCCAGGCAAAGCAAATTTAGGCAAATCCAGTAAAGGCAAATCCAAGCAAATTCAGGCAAGGCGAATTCAGGCATGGGAAATCCAGTTTAGGCAAATCCAGGCAAGGAAAAATCCAGGCAATGCAAATCAAGGAAAGGCAAATTCAGGCAAGACCAATCCAGGCAAGGCAAATCAAGGCAAGAAAAAGTAACGAAAGTCTACACATGCAAATCCAGGCAAGGCCAGGCAAGGAAAATTCAGGCAATTCTAATTCAGGCAAAGCAATCAAGGCAAATCCAGGAATGACAAACCCAGGCAAGGCAAAAGAAGGTAAGGCAAATTCGGGCCAAAAAAAATCAGAAAAGGCAAGTCCAGGCAAGGCAAATTCAGGCAGGACAATGCAATGCGAATCCATCCAAGTCAAATTTTGGCAAATCAAATCCAGCTAGGAAATTCCAGACAAGACAGAAAGGGAAATCCAGGCAAGGCAAATCCCAGAATACCAAGGCAACACAAATCCAGCAAGCCAAATCGAGGAAAGGCAAGCCAAGGCAAATGCAGGCAAGGCAAATTCAAACAAGGCAAGGCAAAGCAAGGCAAATCCAGGCAAGGCAAGGCACGGCAAGGCAAACACTGGCAAGACAAATCCAGGCAAGGCAAGGAAACACAAATCCACGGAAGGCAAACCCAGACAAGGCAAATCAAGGAAATAAAATGCAAGGCAAATTTAGGCAAGGCAAATCTAAGAAAGACAATGCAAGGCAAGGCAAGAAAAATCCAGGCAAGGCAAATCCAGGCAGGGCAAATCCAGTTTAGGCAAATCCAGACAGGAAATTCCAGGTAATGCAAACCAAAGCAAGGCAAAATTAGGCAAAACAAATCCAGGAAAGGCAAATCCAGGTAAGACAAAGCACGGAAAGTCTAGGCATGGCAAATCCAGGCAAGACCAGGCAAGGCAAATCCAGGCAAGGCAAATCCAGGTAAGGCATATCCAGGCAAGGCAAGTCAAGGCAAATCCAGGCAATGCAAATTCAGGCAAGGCAAATATAGTTTAGACAAATCCAGGCAAGGGATACCCAGGCAAGGAAAAACAAGGCAAGACAAAGCACAAAAAGTCTAGGCATGGCAAACCTAGACAAGGCCAGGCAAAACAAATCCAGGCAAAGCAATCAAGGCCAATCCAGGCAAGACAAATCCATGCAAGACAAGCACAGAAAGTCTAGGCATGGCAAAGCTAGGCAAGGCCAGGCAAGGCAAATCCAGGAAAAGAAATCAAGGCAAATCCAGGCAAGGCAAACTTAGGCAACAAAAATTCAGGCAAGTTAAGGAAAGATATGGCAAATCCAGTCAAGACAAATTTAGGCAAGGCAAACTTAGGAAAGACAAATCCAGGCAAGGCAAGGGAAGGCAAGAAAAATCCAGGCTAAGAAAGTCCAGGCAAGTCAAATCCTGGCAAATCAAATCCAGCAAGAAAATTCCAGACAAGACAGGAAGGGAAATCCAGGCAAGGCAAATCCAGGCAAACCACGGCAACACAAATCCAGAAAAACCATATCCAGGCAAGGCAAGACAAGGCAAATACAGGCAAGGTAAATCCAGGCAAAGAAAATACAGGCAAGACAGGAAGGCAAATTCAGGCAAGGCAAATACAGGCATACCAAGGCAACACAAATCCAGGCAAGACAAATCCATGCAAGGCAAGCCAAGGCAAATGCAGGCAAGACAAATCCAAATAAGGCAAGGCAAGGCAAGGCAAATCTAGGCAAGGCAATTCTAAGCACATTTAGGCAAGGCAAATCCAAGCAAGGGAAACCTATGCAAGGCAAATTTGCCTGGACAAGGCAAATCCAGGCTAGGCAATTCGAGGCAAGGCAAGTCAAGGAAAATCCAGGCAAGGCAATTTCTGGCAAGGCGAATCCAGGCAAGGCAGCGAGGCAAATCCATTCAAGGAAAATCCAGGCAAGGCAAGGAAACACAAATCCACACAAGGCAAATCCAAGCAAGGCACATCAAGTAAAAAAATATGCAAAAATATCCAAGCAAGGCAAATCTAGGAAAGGCAAGGCGAGGCTAGGCAAGGCAAATTCAAGCAAATCAAATCCAGGCAAATTCAGGCAAGGCAAATCCAGGCAGGGCAAATCCAGGCAAGGAAAATTCAGGCAAGGCAAATCAAAGCAAGTCAAATTTAGACAAAAGAAATTCATTCAACGCAAATCCAGGCAAAACAAAGCACGGAAATTCTAGGCATGGCAAATCCAGTCAAGGCAAGGGAAGGCAAATTCAAGCAAGGCAAATCCAGGCAAAGTAGTCAAGGCAAATCCATTCAAGGCAAACATAGGCAAAACAAATTCAGGCAAGGCAATGCATCACATGTCAAATCCAGGCAAGGAAAATCCAGGCAAGGAAAATCCAAGCAAGGAAAGGGAAGACAAGGCAAATCCAGACTAGGCAAATTCAGGTAACTAAAGGGAAATCCAGGGAAGCGAAGTCTAGGCAAGACAAACAGATCCAAGGCAAGTCCAGGAATGGTCAGGCAAGGCAAATCCAGGCAAAGCAATCAAAGCAAATCCAGGCAAAACAAATCCAGGAAAGGCAAATCTAGGAAAGGCAAGGAAAGATAAAAGAAGGCAAAATCAGCCAAGGCAAATCCAGGCAAATCCAGGCAAGGCAAATCCAAGCAAATTCAGGCAAGGCAAATTCCGGTAAGGCAAATCTAGTTTAGGCAAATTCAGGCAAGGAAAATTTAGGAAAGGCAAATCAAGGCAAGGCAAATTCAGGCAAGACAAATCCAGGCAAGACAAACTACAGAAAGTCTAGGCATGCAAATCCAGGCAATTCCAGGCAAGGCAAATTCAAGCAATTCAAACACAGTAAAAGCAATCTAAACAAATCCAGGCAAGGCAAATTCAGGCAAGGCAAGACAAAGTCATGCAAGGCAAGGCAAATCAAAACAAGGAAATGCAAGGCAAATCCAGGCAAGGCAAATCTAGGAAAGGAAAGGCAAGGCATGGCAAATCCAGGGAAGGCAAATCCAGGCAAGGCAAATCCAGGCAAATCGAGGCAAGGTAAATCCACGTGAATCCAGGCAAGGCAAATTCAGGCAAGGCAAATGCAGTTTAAGCATATCCAGGCATGGAAAATCCAGGAAAGGCAAATTAAGGAAAGGAAAATTCATGCAAGAGAAATCCAGGCAAGACAAAGTACAAAAAGTCTAGACATGACAAATCCAGGCAAGGCCAGGCAAGGCAAATCCATGCAAAGCAATCAAGGCATATCCAGGCAAGGCAAGGCAAAACAAATTCAGTTTAGGCAAATCCAGCCAATGCAAATTTAGGCAAGGCAAACCCATGCAAAGCAAATCAAGGCAAGACAAAGTACGGAAAGTCCAGGCATGGCAAATCTAGGCAAGGCCAGGCAAGGCAAATCAAGGCAAAGCAATCAAGGCAAAATCAGGCAAGAAAAAGCCAGGCAAGTAAAACTTAGGCAAGGAAAATTCAGGCAAGGCAAGGCAAGACATGGCAAATCCAGGCAATGCAAATTCAGGCAAAACAAACTTAATCAAGACAAATCCAGGCAAGGCAAGGAAAGGCAAGGCAAATCCAGGCCAAGAAAATCTAGGAAAGGCAAATCCAGGAAAGGCAGCACAACGCAAATCTTCACAAGTCAAATTATGGCAAATAAAATCCAGCGAGGAAATTCCAGGCAAGACAGAAAGGCAAATCCAGGCAAGGCAAATCTGGGCATACCAAGGCAACACAAATCCAGGCAAGCCAAATCCAGGCAAGGCAAGCCAAGGCAAATGCAGGCAAGGCAAAGCAAGACTAATTCAGGCAAGACAAAGCAAGGCAAACGCAGGCAAGGCAAATCCAGCCAAGGCTAGGCAAGGCAAGGCAGATACAGGCAAGGCGAATCCTGGCAAGACAGCAAGGCAAATCCAGGCAAGAAAAATTCAGGCAAGGCAAGAATACGCAAATCCATGCAGGGCAAACCCACGCAAGGCAAATCCAGGCAAGGCAAATCAAGGCAAGGAAATGCAAGGCAAAGCCAGGCAAGGCAAATCTAGAAAAGGCAAGGCAAGAAAAATCCAGGCAAGGCAAAGCCAGGCAAATCCAGTTTAGGCAAAACCAGGCAAGGGAAATCCAGAAAAGGCAAATTAAAGCAAGGCAAAATTAGGCAAAAGAATCCAGGCAAGGCAAATCCAGAAAAGACAAAGAACGGAAAGTCTACGCATGAAAAATCCAGGCTAGGCCAGGCAAGGCCAATCCAGGCAAATAAATCAAGGCAAATTCAGGAAAGGCAAATTCAGGCAAAAGAAATCCAGGCAAAACAAGGCAAGGAAAATCCAGGAAAAAAATTTCAGGCAATGCAGCAAGGAAAAACCAGACAAGGCAAATCCTGGCAAGGCAAAGCAATGCAAATCCAGGCAAAACAAATTAATGCAAGGCAAATGTAGGACAACCCAGGCAAGGAAAATCCACGCAAGGCAAATCAAAACAAGAAAATGCAAGGCAAATTTAGGAAAGGCAAGGCAAATCCAAGAAAATCCAGGCAAGGCAATGGAAGGCAAGGCAAATCCAGGCTAGGCGAATAGAGGTAAGGTAACACAAGGCAAATCTAGATAAGGCAAGTCCAAACACGGCAAATCCCTGCAAAGCAAATTCAGACAAGGCAAGGCAAAACAAATCCAGGATAGGCAAGGCAAGAAAAATTTAGGCAAGGCAAATTAAGGCAAGGAAATGAAAGGCAAATTCAGGCAAGGCAAATCTAGGAAAGTCAAGGCAAGGCAAGGCAAATTCAGGCAAATCCAGGCAAATCCAGGCAAGGCAAATTTAAGCAAATTCAGGCAAGGCAAATCCAGTTTAGGCAAGGGAAATTCAGGCAAGGCAAATCAAGGCAAGGAAATGCAAGGCAAATCCAGGCAAGGCAAATCTAGAGAAGTCAAGTCAAGGCAAGGCAAGGCAAGGCAAATACAGGCAAAACAAATCCAAGCAAATCCAGCCAAGGCAAATTCAGGCAAAGCAAATCCAGTTTAGGCAAAAACAGGCAAGGAAAATCCAGGCGAGGAAAATCAAGGTAAGACAAAGCACAGAACGTCCAGGCATGGCAAACCTAGGCAAGGCCAGGCAAGGCAAATCTAGGCAAATCAATCAAGGTGAATCCAGGCAAGGCAAATCCAGGCAAGACAAAGCATGGAAAGTCTAGGCATGGCAAACGTAGGCAAGGCAAGGCAAGGCAAATCCAGGCAAGGGAATTTCATGCAAGGCAAATACAAGCGAGGTAAGCAAGGCAAATCCAGGCGAGGCAACTTTAGGCAAGGTAAGTCAAGGCAAATCCAGGCAAGGCAATTCCAGGCAAGGCAAACCCAGGAAAGGCAGCAAAACAAAACCAGGCAAGGAAAATGCAGGCAAGGGTAGGCAACGCAAATCCAGGCAAGGCAAATCTAGGAAAAGCAAGGCAAGGTAAGGCAAGGTAAATCCAGGCAAGGCAAATTCAGGCAAGGCAAGGCAAATTCAGGCAAGGCAATGCAACACATGTCAAATCCAGGCAATGCAAAACAAGGCAAGGCAAATCCAGGCAATCAAAGGGAAGGGAAGAAAATCCAGACTAGGCAAATCCAGGTAAAGCAACTAACGGGAAATCCAGGGAATGGAAGTCTAGGCAAGACAAATAGATCGAAGGAATATCCAGGAAAGACCAGGCAAGGCAAGGCAAGGCAAGGCAAATCCAGGCAAGGCAAAAAAGGCAAGGCAAATCCAGGCTACGCGACTAGAGGTAAGGCAAGGCAAGGCAAATTCAGGTAAGGCAAGTCCAGACAAGGCAAATCCATGCACAGCAAATCCAGACAAGGCAAGGCAAATCCAGGCAAGGCAAGGCAAGGCAAGACAAATCCAGGCAAGGCAAGGCAAGGCAAGGAAAATCCAGGCAAGGCAAGGCAAATCAAGGCAAGGAAATGCAAGGTAAATCTAGGAAAGTCAAGACAAGGCAAGGCAAATCAAGGCAAGGAAATGCAAGGTAAATCTAGGAAAGTCAAGACAAGGCAAGGCAAATCCAGGCAAGGCAAATCCAAGCAAATCCAGTCAAGGCAAATTCAGGCAAGGCAAATCCAGTTTAGGCAAATCCAGGTAAAATAAATCCAGGCAAGGCAAATAAAGGCAAAACAAAGCACAGAAAGTCTAGGCATGGCAACCCTAGGCAAGGCTAGGCAAGGCAAATCCAGGCAAAGAAATCAAGGCAAATCCAGGCAAGGCAAACTTAGGCAAGGCAAATTCAGGCAAGCCAAGGATAGACGTGGCAAATCCAGGCAAGGCAAATCCAGGCAAAAAACTTAGGAAAGACAAATCCAGTCAAGGCAAGAGAAAATAAGGCAAATCCAGGCCAAGAAAATCCAGGAAATGCAAGTAAAGGCAAGGCAAATCCAGGCAAGGCAAATCCTGGCAAATCAAATCCAGCAAGGAAATTCCAGACAAGACAGGAAGGCAAATCCATTCAAAACAAATCTAGGCATACCAAGGCATCACAAATCCAGGCAAGCCAAATCCAGTCAAGGCAAGCCAAGGCAAATGCAGGCAAGGCAAGTCCAAACAAGGCAAGGCAAAGCAAGGCAAATCCAGGCAAGGCAAATTCAGGCAAGGCAAATCCAGTTTAGGCAAATCCAGGCAAGGGAAATCCAGGCAAGATAAACTACGGAAAGTCTAGGCATGAAAATCCAGGCAATGCCAGGCAAGGCAAATTCAGGCAATTCAATCCCAGGCAGAGCAATAAAGGCAAATTTAGGCAAGGCAAATTCACGCAAGGCAAATCCAGGCAAGGCGAATTTAGGTAAGGCAGCAAGTAAAATCCATTCAGAAAAATCCAGTCTAGGAAAGGAAACGCAAATCCTGGCAAGACAAATACAAACAAGGCACATCAAGGCAAGGAAATGCAAGGCAAATCCAGGCAAGGCAAATCTAGGTAAGGCAAGGCAAGGCAATGCAAATCCAAGCAAAGAAAATCCAGGCAAATCCAGGCGAGGCAAACCCAGACAGGGCAAATCCAGTTTTGCCAATCCAGGCAAGGAAAATCCAGGCAAGGCAAATCAAAGCAAGGCAAATTTAGGCAATACAAATCCAGAAAAGACAAATCCAGGAAAAACAAAGCAGGGAAAGTCTAGGCAGGACAAATCCAGGCAAGGCCAAGCAAGGCAAATTCAGGCAAGGGAAATCCAGGGAAAGTAATCAAGGAAAATCCAGGCAAGGCAAATCCAGACAAGGCAAACGTAGGCAAAGCAAATTCAGGCAAGGCAATGCAACACATGTCAAATCCAGGCAAGGAAAATCCAGGCAAGGCAAGGCAAGGCAAATCCAAGCAAGCAAAGGGAAGGCAAAGCAAATTTAGACTAGGCAAATCCAGGTAAGGCAACTAAAAAGAAATCCATTGAAGGGAAGTCTAGGCAAGACAAATAGATCCAATACAAATTCAGGAAAGGCCAGGCAGGGCAAATCCAGGCACGGCAAAGCAGGGCAAATCCAGGTAAGGCAAAGAAAGGCAAGGCAAATACAGGCTAGGCGAATCGAGGTAAAACAAGGCTAGACAATCCAAATAAGGCAAGTCTAGACACGGCAAATCCATGCAAAGCATATCCAGACAGAAAAAGGCAAGGCAAGCCCAGGCAAGGCAAGGTAAGGCAAATCCAGGCAAGGCAAATCAAGGCAAGGAAATGCAAGGCAATTCCAAGCAAGGCAAATCTAGGAAAGTCAAGGGAAGGCAAGCGAAGGCAAATCCAGGCACAACAAATCAAGGCAAAAAAATGCAAGGCAAATTTAAGCAAGGCAAATCTAGGAAAGTCAAGGCAAGGCAAGCGAAGGTAAATCAAGGCAAATCCAGGCAAGGCAAGGCAAGGCAAATCCAGGAAAGGCCATTCAAAAAAAAAGAAATGCAAGGCAATTCCAGGCAAGGAAAACCTAGGAAAGGCAAGGCAAGGCAAATCCATGCAAATCCAGGCAATGTAAATACATGCAAATCCAGACAAAACAAATTTAGGCAAGGCAAATCCAGTTTAGGCAAATCCAGGAAAAAGAAATCCAAGCAAGGCAAATCAAGGTAAGACAAAGCACAAAAAGTCTTGGCATGGCAACCCTAGGCAAGGCCAGGCAATGCAAATCCAGGCAAAATCCAGGCGAGACAAAGCATGGAAAGGCTAGGCATGGCAACCCTAGGCAAGGCCAGGTAAGGCAAATTTAGGCAAAGCAATCAAGGCAAATCCAGGCAAGGCAAACCAAGGAAAACACTGGCAAGGCAAATCAAAAAAAGGCAAGGCAAGGCAAATCCAGGCAAGGAAATTCCAGGCAAGACAAATTTAGGCAAGGCAGCAAAGCAAATCCAGGCGAGGCAAATCCAAAGAAGTCAAGGCAAAGAAAATCCAGGCAAGACAAGTCAATGCAAGGCAAATCCACACAAGAAAAAAAAGGCAAATCAAGGCAAGGCAATGCAAGGAAAATCCAGGCAATTCAAATTAAGGCAAGGAATTGCAAAGCAAATCCAGGCAAGGCAAATCCAGTTTAGGCAAACCCAGGCAAGGGAAATCCAGGCAAGGCAAATCAAGGCAAGGCAAATTCAGGCAAGAAATATCCAAGCAAGGCAAATCCAGGCAAGACAAACTACGGAAAGTCTAGGCATGCAAATACAGGCAAATCCAGGAAAGGCAAATTCAGGCAAGGCCAATCCAGTTTAGACAAATCGAGGCAAAAGAAATCCAGGCAAGGCAAATCAAGGCAAGGCAAATTCAGGCAAGAAATATCCAAGCAAGGCAAATCCAGGCAAGACAAACTATGGAAAGTCTAGGCATGCAAATACAGGCAAATCCAGGAAAGGCAAATCCAGGCAAGGCAAATCCAGTTTAGACAAATCCAGGCAAGAGAAATCCAGGCAAGGCAAATCAAGGCAAGACAAAGCATGGAAAGTCTAGGCATGGCAAACCTAGACAAGGCCAGGCAAAACAAATCCAGGCAAAGCCAACAAGGTCAATCCAGGAAAGGCAAACTTAGGCAAGGGAAATTCAGGAAAGGAAAGGGAAGACATGGCAATCCCACATGGCAATCCAAGGCAAGGCAAATCCAGGCAAGGCAAGGCAAGGCAATTCCAGGGAAGAAAAATCCATGCAAGGCAAATCCAAGCGAGGTAAGGGAAGGCAAATCCAGGCGAGGCAACTCCAGGCATGGCATGTCCAGGCAAATCCAGGCAAGGCAAATCCAGGCAAGGCAGCAAAACAAAACCAGGTAATGCAAATCCAGGCAAGGCTACACAACGCAAATTCAGGCAAGGCAAATCCACGCACAAAAAAATCCAGGCAAGGCAAGGAAAGGCAAATACAGGCAAGGCAAATCAAGGCAAAGCAGCAGGGAAAATCCAGGCAAGAAAATCCAGGGAAGGCAAGACAATGCAAATCTGGGCAAAGCAAATCCACGCAAGGCATATCCACGCAAGAAAAGGCAAGGCAAATTCAGGCAAGGGAAGGCAAGGCAAATCCAGGCAATTCAAATCAAAACAAGGAATTGCTTGTTTTGGCACATTTAGGCAAGGCAAATCTAGGAAAGGCACGTCAAGGTAAGGCAAAACAAATTAAGGCAAGGCAAACCCAGGCAAATCCAGGCAAGGCAAATCCAAGCAAATCCAGGCAAGGCAAATCCAGTTTAGGCAAATCTAGGCAAAGGAAATCCAGGCAAGGCAAATCAAGGCAAGGCAAATTCAGGCAAGTCCAATCAAGGCAAGGCAAATCCAGGCAAGACAAACTATGGAAAGTCTAGGTATGCTAATCCAGGCAATGCCAGGCAAGGCAAATTCAAGCAATTTAAACCCAGGCGAGGCAATCAAGGCAAATCCAGGCAAAACAAATTCAGGCAAGTCAAGGCAAGGCATGACAAATCCAGGCAAGGCAAGGCAAGGCAAATCAAACAAGGAAATGCAAGGCAAGTCCAGGCAAGGCAAATCTAGGAAAGGAAAGGAAAGATAAGGCATGGCAAATTCAGGCAAGGTCAATCCAGGCATATCCAGGCAAGGAAAATCCAAGCCAATCCGGGGAAGGTAAATTCAGGAAAGTTAAATTCAGTTTAGGAATATCCAGGCAAGGCAAATAAAGGAAAGGAAAATTCAAGCAAAAAACATCCAGGCAAGGCAAATCCAGGCAAGACAAAATACGAAAAGCCTAGATATGGCAAATCCAGGCAAGGCCAGGCAAGGCAAATGCAGGCAAGGCAAATTTATGCAAAGCAATCAAGGCATATCCAGGCGAAGCAATCAAGGCAAATCCAGGCAAGGCAAATCCAGGGAAAGCAAACTTAGGCAAGGGAAATTCAGGCAAGGCAAGGTAAGACATGGCAAATTCAGGAAAGGCAAATTCAGGAAAGGCAAACTTAGGCAAGACATATCCAGGATAGGCAAGGGAAGGCAAGGCAAATTCAGGCCAATAAAATCCAAGAAAGGCAAGTCCAGGCAAGGCAAATCCAGGCAAGGCAAGGCAACGCAAATTCAGGCAAGTCAAATCCTGGCAAATCAAATCCAGCAAAAAAATTCCAGACAAGACAGGAAGGCAAATCCTGGCAAGCCAATTCCATGCAATTCAAGCCAAGGCAAATGCAGACAAGAAAAATCCAAACAACGCAAGGCAAAGTAAGGCAAATCCAGGCAAGGCAAATCCAAGCAAGGAAAATACAGGCAAAACAGGAAGGCAAATTCAGGCAAGGAAAATCCAGGCATACCGAGAAAACAAAAATCCAGGCAAGCCAAATCCATGCAAGGCAAGCCAAGGCAAATTCAGAAAAGGCAAATCCAAACAAGGCAAGGCAAGGCAAGAAAAATCTAGGCAAGGCAGGGAAAGGCAAATCCAGGCAAGGCAAATCCAAGCAACGGAAATCCATGCAAGGCAAAGTCAAGCGAGGTGAGGCAAGGCAAATCCAGGCTAGGCAACTCCAGGCAAGGCAAGTCAAGGAAAATCCAGGCAAGGCATTTCCAGGCAAGGCAAATCCAGGCAAGGCGAATTTAGGCAAGGCAGCAAGGCAAATCCATTCAAAATAAAATACAGGCAAGTCAAGTAAATGCAAATCCATGCAAGGCAAATCCAGGCAAGGCACATCAAGGCAAGGAAATGCAAGGCAAATCCAAACAAGGCAAATCTAGGGGACAAAAAAGAAAAGCAAGGCAAATCCAAGCAAAGCAAATCCAAGCAAATCCAGCCCAGGCAAATCCAGGCAGGGAAAATCCAGTTGAACCAAATCCAGGCAAGGGAAATCCAGGCAAGGCAAATTAAAGCAAGGCAAACGTAGGCAAAACAAATCCAGGCAAGGCAAAGCACGGAAAGTCAAGGCATGGCAAATCCAGGCAAGACGAGGAAAGGCGAGGAAAGGCAAATCCAGGCAAAGTAATCAAGGCAAATCCAGGCAAGGAAAACGTAGGCAAGGCAAATTTGGGCAAGGCAATGCAACATATGTCAAATCCAGGCGAGGGAAATTCAGGCAAGGCTAGGCAAGGAAAATCCAGGCAAGCAAAGGGAAGGCAAGGCAAATCCAGACTAGGCAAACCCAGGTAAGGCAACTAAAGGAAAATCCAGGGAAGGGATGTCTAGGCAAGACAAATAGATCTAAGGCAAATCCAGGAAAGGCCAGGCAAGGCAAATCCAGGCAAGGCAAGGCAAGGCAAATCCACGCAAGGCAAATCCACGTCAGACAAAATCAGTTAAGGGAAGGCAAGGCAAATCCAGGGAAGGCTAGGCTAGGCAAATCCAGGAAAGGCAAATCCATGTAAGGCAAATTCAGTTAAGGGAAGGCAAGGCAAATCTAGGAAAGGCTAGGCTAGGCAAATCCAGGCAAGGAAAATCCAGGCAAGTCAAGGCAAGGCAAATCCAGGCAACTCAAACCCAGGCAAGGAAAATACAGAAAAGGAAAATACAGGCAAGACAATAAGGCGAATTCAGGCAAGAAAAATTCAGGCACACCAAAGCAACACAAATCCAGGCAAGCCAAATCCATGCAAATCAAGTCAAGGCAAATGCAGGCAAGCCAAATAATGGCAAGGCAAATGTAGGCAAGGAAAGGCTAAGGAAATCCAGGCAAGACGAATCCAAGCAAAGGAGATTTATGCAAGGCAAATCCAGGCTAGGCAACTCCAGGCAAGGCAAGTCAAGGAAACTCCAGGCAAAACAATTCCAGGCAAGGCAAATCCAGGCAAGGCAGCAAAGCAAATTTATTCAAGGAATTCCAGGTATAAAAGGAAACGCAAATCCACGCAAGGAAAATCCAGGCAACTCACATCAAGGCAAGAAAATGCAAGGCAAATCCAGGCAAGGCAAATCTAAGAAAGGAAAACAAGGCAAGGCAAGGCAAATCCAAGCAAAACAAATCCAGGCAAATCCAGGCAGGGAAAATCCAGTTTAGCCAAATCCAGGCAAGGCAAATCAAGGCAAGGCAAATTTATGCAAAACAAATCCAGGCAAGACAAAAAACGAAAAGTCTAGGCATGGCAAATCCAGGCAAGGCGAGGCAAGGCAAATCCAGGCAAAGTAATCAAGGCAAATCCAGGCAAGGCAAACGTAGGCAAGGCAAAATCAGGCAATGCAATGCAACACATGTAAAATCCAGGCAAGGGAAATTCAGGCAAGGCTAGGCAACGCAAATCCAGGCAAGGCAAATCCAGTTAAGGCAAATCAAAGCAAGGCAAATCCAGGCAAGGCAATTCCTGGCAAGGGAAATCTATGCAAGGCAAATCCAAGCGAGGTAGGGCAAGGCAAATCTAGGCGAGGCAACTCCAGGCAAGGCACGTCAAGGCAAATCCAGGCAAGGCATTTACAGGTAAGGAAAATCCAGCAAAAAAATTACAGGCAGAACATCAAAACAAAACAAGGCAAGGCATATTCAGGAAAGGCAAGGCAACGCAAATCCAGGCAAGGCAAATCTACACCAGGCAAATCCAGGGAAATCCAGGCAAGGGAAATCCAGGCAATGCAAGGCAAGGCAATTTCAGGCAAGGCAAATTCAGGCAAGGCAGCAAGGCAAATCCGGGCAAGGCAGATCCAGGGAAAACAAGGCAACACAAATCCAGGCAAGGCAAATTCATACAAGGCAAATCTACGTAAGTCAAGGCAAGGAATTGCAAGAAAAATTTAGGCAAATTCAGGCAAGGCAAATCCAGTTTAGGCATATTCAGGCAAGGGAAATCCAGGCAAGGTAATTCTAGGAAAGGCAAATTCAGGCAAGACAAGTCCAGGCAAGGCAAATCAAGGCTAGACAAAGTACAAAAAGTCTAAGCATGCAAATCCACGCAATGCCAGGAAAGACAAATTCAGGCAACTTAAACCTAGAGAAAGCAATCAAGGCAAATCCAGGCAAGGCAAATTCAGGCAAGGCAAGGCAAGTCAAGACAAATCTAGGCAAGGTAAGGCAAGGCAAGGCAAATCAAGGCTAGGAAATGCAAGGCAAATCCAGACAAGGCAAATCTTGGAAAGGAAAGACCAAGGAAGGCATGACAAATCCAGGCAAGGAAAATTTAGGCAAATTCAGGCAATGCAAATTCAAGCCAATCCAGGCCAGGCAAATTCAGGCAAGACAAATCCAGTTTAGGCATATCCAGGCAAGCGAAACCCAGGCAAGGCAAATCAAGGAAAGGCAAATTCAGGCAAGAAAAATCCAGGGAGGGCAAATCCCTGCAAGACAAATTTCCAGAAGTCTAGACATGGCAAATCCAGGCAAGGCCAGGCAAGGCAAATTCATGCAAGAAAAATACATGCAACGCAGTCAAGGAAAATCCAGGCAAGGCAAAACCAGGCAAGAAAAACTTAGGAAAGTCAAATCCAGGAAAGGCAAATCCAGGCAAGGCAAGGTAACACAAAACCGGGCAAGGCAGTTTCAAGCAAGGCAAATCCAGTCAAGGGAAGGCAAAGCAAATACAGAAGAGGCTAAGCAAGGTGAATCCAGGCAAGGCAAATCAAAACAAAACAAATCTAGACAAGGCAGCAAGACAAAACCAGGTAAGGCCAATCCAGGCAAGGCTAGCCAACGCAAATTTAAGCAAGGCAAATCCACGCAAAAAAAAATTCAGGAAAATTTAGACAAGGCAAATTCAGCCAAGGCAAATCTAGGCAAGACAAGCAAGGCAAATCCAGGCAAGGCCATTCCAGGCAAGACAAATCATTCAAGGCAGCAAGGCAAATCCAGGGAAGGCAAGGCAACGCATATCCAGGCAAGGAAAATCCACACAAGAAAAGGCAAGACAAATGCAGGCAAGTCAAGGCAAGGCAAATCAAGGCAATTCAAATCAAGGCAAGGAATTGCAAGGCAAATTTAGGCAAGGTACATGTAGGAAATGGCAAGGCAGGGTAAGGCAAGGCAAATCCAGGCAAGGCAAATTCAGTCAAATTCTGGCAAGGCAAATCCAAAGAAATCCAGGCAAGCCAAATTCAGCCAAGGCAAATCCAATTTAGGCAAATCCAGGCAAGAAAAATCCAGGCAAGGCAAATTAAGGCAAGGCAAATTTATGAAAGACAAATCCAGGCAAGGAAAATCCAGGGAAGACAAACTACAGAAAGTCTAGGCATGCAAATCCAGGCAATTCCAGGCAAGGTAAATTAAGGCAATTCAAACCCAGGCAAAGCAAACAAGGCAAATTCAGACAAGGCAAGGTAAGGCAAGACAAACCCAGGAAAGGTAAGGCAAATCAAGGCAAGGAAATGCAAGGTAAATCCAGGCAAGGCAAATCTAGAAAAGAAAAGGCAAGGCAAGGTATGGCAAATCCAGGCAAGACAAATTCAAGCCAATCCAGGCAAGACAAATTCAGGCAAGGCAAATCCAGTTTAGGCATATTCAGGAAAGGAAAATCCAGACAAGGCTAATCAAGGAAACGCAAATTCAGGCAAGAAAAATCCAAGCAAGGCAAATTCAGGCAAGACCAGGCAAGGCAAATCAAGGCACGGAGATGCAAGGCAAATCCAGGCAAGGCAAATTCACACAAGGCAAACTTAGGTAAGGGAAATTCAGGCAAGGCAAGGCAAGACATGGCAAATTTAGGTAAGAAAAACATAGGCAAGACAAATCCAGGCAAGGCAAGGCAACGCAAATCCAGGCAAGTCAAATTTTGGCAAATCAAATCCAGCAAGAAAATTCCAGACAAGAAAGGAAGAAAAATTTAGGCAAGGCAAATCCAGGCATACCAAGGCAACACAAATCCATGGAAGCCAAATCCAGGCAAGGGAATTCAAAACAAATGCAGTCAAGGCAAATCCAAACAAGGCACGGCAAAGCAAGGCAAATCCAGGCAAGGCTAGGATAGGCAAACCCAGGCAAGGCAAACCCAGGCAAGGCAATTCCAGGCAAGAAAAATCCATGCAAAAAAAATCCAAGCGAGGTAAGGCAAGGCAAATCCAGGTGATGCAACTCCAGGCAAGGGCAAGTCAAGTCAAATCCAGGCAAGGCAAATCCAGGCAAGGCTAAGCAACGCAAATCCCGGCAAGGCAAATCTAGGAAAGGCAAGGCAAGGTAAGGCAAAAATAAAACACATAAAGGCAACTCCAGCCAAGGCAAATCCAAGCAAATTTAGGCAAGGCAAATTCAGGCAAGGCAAGGCAACGCAAGACAATTCCAGGCAAGGCAAGGCAAGGCAAGGCAAGGCAAATCCAGGCAAGGCAAATCAAGACAAAAAAATGCAAGGCAAATTTAGGCAAGGCAAATCTAGAAAAGGCAAGGCATAGCAAATCGAGGCGAGGCAAGGCAAATCGAGGCAAATTTAGGCAAAACATATTAGAGCCGATTCAGGCAAGGCAAATCCAGTTTAGGCATAAACAGGCAAAAGAAATCCAGGCAAGGCAAATCAAGGAAAGGCAAATTCAGGCTAGAAAAATCCAGGCAATGCAAATCCAGGCAAGACAAAGTACAAAATGTCTAGACATGGCAAATCCAGGCAAGGCCAGGCAAAACAAATCCAGGCAAAGCAAATTTATGCTAAGCTATAAAGGAAAATCCAGGCAAGACAGATTTAGACAAGGCAAACTTAGGCAAGCCAAATTCAAAAAAGGCAAATCCATGCAAGGCAAGGCAAGGCAAAAATGGGCAAGGCAAATTCATGCAAGGCAAATCCAGTGAAGGGAAGGCAAGGTAAATCCAGGCAAGGCTAGGCAAGGCAAATCCAGGAAAGGTAAATTTAGGCAAGGTGAGGGAAGGCAAATCCAGGCAACTCATACCCAGGCAAGGCAAATTCAGGCAAAGGAAATACAGGCAAGACAGAAAGGCAAAATTAGGCAAGGCATATCCAGGCATATCAAGGCAACAAAAATCCAGGCAAGCAAAATCTATGAAAGGCAAGCCAAGGCAAATGCAGGCAAGGAAAATTCTAATAAAAAAAAGTCAAGGCAAGGCAAATCTAGGCAAGGCAAAGCAAGACAAATTCAGACAAGGCCAATCGAAGCAAAGAAAATCCAGGCAAGGCAGGGAAACGCAAATCCACGCAAGGAAAATTCAGGCAAGGCACATCAAGGCCAGGAAATGCAAGGCAAATCTAGGCAAGTCAGATCCAAGCAAAGCCAATCCAGGCAAATTCAGGCAGGGTAAATCCAGTTTAGCCAAATCCAGGCAAAAGGAATCCAGGCAAGGCAAATCAAAGCAAGACAAATTTAGGCAAAACAAATTTAGGCAAAGCAAATCCAGGCACGACCAAGCACGGAAATTCTAGGCATGAAAAATTTAGGCAGGGCGATGCAAGGCAAATTCAGGCAAGGCAAACGTAGGCAAGGCAAATTAAGGCAAGAAAATGCAACACATGTCAAATCCAGGCAAGGAACATCCAGGCAAGGCAAGGCAAGGCAAATCCAGGCAAGCAAAGGGAAGGAAAGACAAATTTAGACTAGGCAAATAGTGGTAAGGCAACAAAAGGTAAATCCAGAAAAGGGAAGTCTAGGCATAACAAATAGATCCAAGGCAAATCCAGGAAAGGCCAGGCAAGGCAAATCCAGGCAAGCAAGGCAAGGCAAATCCGGGCAAGTCAAAGTAAGGCAAGGCAAATACAGTCTAGGTGAATCGAGGTAAGGCAAGGCAAGGCAAATCCAGGTAAGACAACTCCAGACAAGGCAAATCCATGCAAAGCAAATCCAGAAAACGCAAGGCAAGGCAAATCCAGGCTAGGCAAATTAAGGCAAGGAAATCCCAGGCAAATTAAGACAAGGAAAATCTAGGAAAGTTAAGGTAAGGCAAGGGAAGGCAAATTCAGGCAAATTTAGGGAAGTCAAATCAAAGCAAATCCACGCCAGGCAAATTCAGGCAAGGCAAATCCAGTTTAGGCAAATTCAGGCAAGGCAAATCAAGGCAAGACAAAGCATGGAAAGTCTAGGCATAGTAAACCTAGGCAAGGCCAGGCAAGGCAAAACCAGGCAAAGCAATCAAGGCAAATCCAGGCAAGACAAAGAAAAAAAAGTCTAGTCTGGCAAACCTAGGCAAGGCCAGGCAAGGCAAATCCAGGCAAAGCAATCAAGGCAAATCCTGGCAAGGCAAATCCAGCCAAGGCAAACTTAAGAAAGGCAAATTAAGGCAAGGCAAATTCAGGCAAGGCAAGGCAAGACATGGCAAATCCAGGCAAGGCAAACTTAGGCAAGACAAATTCAGGCAAGGCAAGGGAAGGCAAGGCAAATCCAGGCAAAGAAAATTTAGGAAAGGCACGTCCAGGCAAGAAAAATCCAGGCAGGGCAAGGCAACACAAAAAATTCATGCAAGTCAAATTCTGGAAAATCAAATCCAGCAAGTAAATTCCAGACAAGACAGAAAGGCAAATCCTGGCAAGTCAAATCCAGGCATACCAAGGCAACACAAATCCAGGCAAGCCAAATCCAGGCAAGGCAAGCCAAGGCAAATGCAGGCAAGGCTAGGCAATGCAAATCCAGGCAAGTCAAATACACGCAAGACAAATTCACGCAAGAAATGGCAAGGCAAGGCAAATCCAGGAAATTAAAATCAAGGCAAGAAATTGCAAGGAAAATCCAGGCAAGGAAAATCCAACCAAATCCATGCAAGACAAATTCAGGCAAGGCAAATCCAGTTTAGGCAAATCCAGGCAAGGGCAATCCAGGAAAGGTAAATCCAGGCAAGGCAAATTCAGGCAAGACAAATTAAGGAAAGTCTAGGCATGGAAATCCAAGCAATGCCTGGGAAAGCAAATTCAGGCAATTCAAACACAGGCAAAGCAAACAAGGCAAATCCAGAAAAGGCAAAATCAGGCGAGGCAAGGCAAAACAAGACAAATCTAGGCAAAGCAAGGCAAGGCAAGGCAAATCCAGGCAAAACAAATCAAGGCAAGATAATACAAGGCAAATCCAGGCAAGGCAAATCTAGGAAAGGCAAGGCAAGGCAAATCCAGGCAAGGCAAAGGAAGGCAAGGAAAATCCAGGCTAGGCGAATCTAGGTAAGACAAGGCAAGGCAAATCCAGGTAAGGCAAGTCCAGACAAGGCAAATCCATGCAAAGCAAATTCAGACAAGGCAAGGCAAGGCAAATCCAGGCAAGGCAAATCCAGGCAAGGTAAGGCAAGACAAATCCAGGCAAGGTAGATCTAGGAAAGTCAAGGCAAGGCAAGGCAAAACAAATCCAGACAAATCCAGGAAAGGCAAATCCAAGCAAATCCAGGCAAGGCAATTTCAGGCAAGGAAATTCCAGGAAAGGCAAATCAAGGCAAGACAAAGCACATAAAGTCTAGGCATGGCAAACCTAAGCAAGGCCAGGCAATTCAAATCCAGGCAAAGCAATCAAGGCCAATCCAGGCAAGAAAAAGCACAAAAAGTCTAAACATAGTAAACCTAGGCAAGGCCACGCAATGCAAATCAAGGCCAAGCAATCAAGGCAAATTCAGGCAAGGCAAATCCAGGCAAGGCAAACTTAGGCAGGGCAAATTCAGGCAAGGCAAGGAAAGACATGGCAAATCCAGCAAGGCAAATCCAGGCAACAGAAATTCAGGCAAGGAACAACAAGGCAAGGAAAATCCAGGCAGGCAAAAACAAGGCAAGGCAAATCCAGACTAGGGAAATCCAGGTAAGGCAACTAAAGAAAAATCCAGGAAAGGGAAGTCTAGGAAAGACAAACAGATCCAAGGCAAATCCAGGAGAGGCAAGGCAAGGCAAAGAAAGGCAAGGCAAATTCAGACTAGGCGAATCGAGGTGAGGCAAGGCAAGGCAAATCCAGGTAAGGCAAGTTTAGACAATGGAAATTTATGCAAAGCAACTCCAGACAAGGCAAGTCAAGGCAAATCCAGGCAAGGCAAGGCAAGGCAAATCCAGGCAAGGCAAATCTAGGAAAGTAAAGGTAAGGAAAGGGAAGGCAAATCAAGGCAAATCTAGGCAAGGCAAATCAAACCCAGGCAAGGCAAATCCAGTTTAGGCAAATCCAGGCAAGGGAAATCCAGGCAAGGCAAATCAAGGCAAGACAAAGCACAAAAAATTTAGGCATGGCAAACCTAGGCAAGGCCAGGTAAAACAAATCCAGGCAAAGCAATAAAGACAAAATCCAAGCAAGGCAAATTTAGGCAAGACTAAGCACGGAAAGTCTAGGCATTCCAAACCTAGGGAAGGCCAGGCAAGGAAAATCCAGGCAAAGCAGGCAAGGCAAATTCACTCAAGGCAAATCCAGGAAAATCCAGGCAAGGCAAATCCACGCCAATACAGGCAAGGCAAATTCAGGCAAGACAAATCCAGTTTAGGCATATCCAGGCAAGGGAAATTCAGGCAAGGCAAATTCAGGCAAGGCAAATTCAGGCAAGGCAAATTAAGGAAAGGCAAATTCAGGCAAGAAAAATTCTGGCAAGGCAAATCTAGGAAAGACAAAGTACCAAAAGTCTAGACATGGCAAATCCAGGCAAGACCAGGCAAGGCAAATCCAGGCAAGGCAAATCCATGCAAAGCAATCAAGGCAAATCCAGGCAAAACAAACTTAGGCAAGTCAAATTCAGGAAAGGCAAATCCATGCAAGCAAGGCAATGCAAAATCGAATAAGGCAAATCCATGCCAGGCAAATCCAGTGAAGGGAAGGCAAGGCAAATCCAGGCAAGTCTAGGCAAGGCAAATCAAATCACAGAAAATCCAGGCAAGTCAAGGCAAGGCAAATCCAGGCAACTCAAACCCAGGCAAGGCAAATCCAGGAAAGGGAAATACAGGCAAGACAAAAAGAAAAAATCAGGCCAGGCATATCCAGGCATACCAAGGCAACAAAAATCTAGGTGAGCCAAATCCACGCAAGGCAAGCCAGGCAAATGCAGGCAAGGCAAATCCAAACAAGACAAGGCAAGGCAAGGCAAAGCTAGGCAAGGCAAGGCAAGGCAAATCCAAGCAAGAAAAATCCAGGCAGGTCAAGGAAATGCAAATCCACACAAGGCAAATTCAGGCAAGGCACATCAAAACAAGAAAAGGCAAGGCAAATTCAGGCAAGGCAAATCTAGAAAAAGCAAGGCAAGGCAAGGCAAGGCGAGGCAAAGCAAATCCAAGCAAAGGTAATCCAGGCAAATTCAGGCAAGGCAAATTTAGTTTAGCCAAATCAAGGCAAAAAAAGAAATCCAGGCAAGGCAAATCAAAGAAAGGCAAATTTAAGCAAAACAAATCCAGGCACGACAAAGCACAAAAGTCTAGGCATGGCAGATCCAGGCAAGGCAAATTCAGGCAAAGTCATCAAGGCAAATCCAGGCAAGGCAAACGTAGGCAAAAAAAATTCAGGCAAGACAATTCAACACATGTCAAATCTAGGCAAGAAAAATCCAGGCAAGGCAAGGCAAGGCAAGACAAGGCAAATCCAGTCAAGCAAATGGGAGGCAAGGTAAATCCAGACTAGGCCAATTCAGGTAAGGTAACTAAAGGGAAATCCCGGGATGGGAAGTCTAGGCAAGACAAATAGATCCAAGGCAAATTTAGAAAAGGCCAGGCAAGACAAATCCAGGCAAGGCAAGGCAAGGCAAGGCAAATCCAGGCCAGTCAAAAAAGGCAAAGCAAATCCAGGCTAGGTGAATCGAGGTAAGGCAAGGCAAGGCAAATCCAGGTAACGCAAGTCCAGACAAGGAAAATCCATGCAAAGCATATCCAGACAAGGCAAGGAAAGGCAAATGCAGACAAGGCACGGAAAGGCAAATCCAGGCAAAGCAATCATGGCAAATTCTGGCAAGGAAAATTTAGACAAGGGAAACTTAGGCAAGGCAAATTCGGGCAAGACAAGGCAAGACATGGTAAATCCAGGCAAGACAAATTTAGGCAAAACAAATCCAGGCAAGGCAAGAAAAGGCAAGGCAAGTCCATGCCCAGAAAATCCACGAACAACATGTCCAGGCAAGGCAAGGCAACGCAAATTCAGGCAAGTCAAGTTCTGGCAAATCAAACCCAGCAAGGAAATTGAAGACAAGTCAGGAAGGCAAATCCATGCAAGGCAAATTCAGGCATACCAAGGCAACACAAATCCAGGCAAGCCAAATCCAGTCAAGGCAAGCCAAGGCAAAATCAGGCAAGGCAAATCTAAACAAGGCAAGGCAAAGCGAGACAAATCCAGGCAAGGAAAGGCAACGCAAACTTTTGCAAGGCAAGTACAGGCAAGACAAATACAGGCAAAGCAAAACAAGGCCATTCCAGGCAAGGCAACTGCAGGCCAAAGAAATCCATGCAAGGAAAATTCAAGCGAGGTCAGGCAAGGCAAATCCAGGCTAGGCAACTCCAGGCAAGGCAAGTCAAGGAAAATCCAGGCAAGGCAATTCCGGGCAAAACAAATCCAGGCAAGGCAAATCCAGGCAAGGCAGCAAAACCAAACCAGGCAAGGCAAATTCAGGCAAGGCTAGGCAATGCAAATCTAGGCAAGGCAAATACATGCAAGGCAAATACATGCAAAAAATAACTAGGCATATCCAGGCAATTAAAATCAAGGCAAGGAATTGCAAGGCAAATCCAGGCAAGGAAAATCTAGGATAGGCAAGGCAAGGTAAGGCAAAACAAACCCAGACAAGTAAAATCCAGGCAAGGAAAATCCAACCAAATCCAGGCGAGGCAAATTCAGGCAAGGCAAACCCAGTTTATGCAAATCCAGGCAAGGGAAATCCAGGCAAGGCAAATCCAGGCAAGGCAAATCCAGGCAAGACAAATCCAGGCAAGACAAAGTAAGGAAATTCTAGGCATGGAAATACAAGCATTGCCAGGGAAAGCAAATTCAGGCAACTCAAACCCAGGAAAAGCAAACAAGGCAAATCCAGGCAAAACAAATTCTGGCAAGGCAAGGCAAGACAAATCTAAGCAAAGAAAGGCAAGGTAAGGAAAATCCAGGCAAAAACATCAAGGCAAGGAAATGCAAGGCAAATCCAGGCAAAATAAATCTAGAAAAGAAAAGGCAAAACAAAGCATGGCAAATCCAGGCAAGGCAAATTGAGGCAAATTCGGGCAAAGCAAATTCAAGCCAATTCAGGCAAGACAACTTCAGGCAAGGAAATTCCAGTTTAGGCATATGCAGGCAAGGGAAATCCAGGCAAGGCAAATTAAGGAAAGGCAAATTCAAGCGAGAAAAATTCAGGCTGGGCAAATCCAGGCAAGACAAAGTATGGAAAGTCTAGACATGACAAATCCAGGCAAGGCCAGGAAGAAAAAAATTTAGGCAAGGCAAATCCATGCAAAGCAATAAAGGCAAATTTAGGCAAGGTAAATCCAGGCAAGGGAAGGCAATGCAAAATCAGGCAAGGCAAATTCACTCACGGCAAATCCAGGAAAGGGAAGGCAAGGCAAATCCAGTCAAATCAAGGCAAGGCAAATACAGGCAAGGCAAATCAAAACAAGGAAATGCAAGACAAATCCAGGCAAGGCAAATCTAGGAAAGGCATGGCAAGGCAAGGCAGGGCAAATCCAGACAAGGCATCAAGGCAAATATAGGCAAAGCAAATCCAGGGAAGGCAAGGCAATGCAAATCCAGGCAGGCAAATCCACGCAAGGCAAGGGCACGCAAGAAAAGGAAAGGCAAATCTAGGCAAGGCAAGGCAAATCCAGAAAATTCAAATCAGGGCAAGGAATTGCAAGGCAAATCCAGGCAATTCAAATCCAGGCAAGGAACTGCAAGGCAAATCCAGGCATGGCAAATTTAAGCAAATCCAGGCAAGGCAAATTCAGGCAAGGGAAATTCAGGCAAGACAAACTATGTTAAGTCTAGGCATGCAAATCCAGGCAATGCCAGGCAAGGCAAATTCAGGCAATACAAACCCAGGCAAAGCAATCAAGGCAAATTCAGGCAAGGAAAATTCAGGCAAGGAAAAACAAGGCAAGGCAAATCAAAGCAAGGAAATACAAGGCAAATCCAGGCAAGCTAAATCAAGGCAAGGAAATGCAAGGCAAATCCAGGCAAGGCAAATCAAGGCAAGGAAATTCAAGGCAAATCCAGGCAAGGCAAATCTAGGAAAGGCAACGCAAGGCAAATTCAGGCAAGGCAAATCCAGTTTAGGCAAATCCAGGCAAGGGAAATCCAGGCAAGAAAAATCAAGGCAAGACAAAGTACGGAAAGTCTAGGCATGGCAAAACTAGGCAAGGCAAGGCAAGGCAAATTTAGGTAATGCAATCAAAACCAATCCAGGCAAGACAAAGCACGGAAATCTAGGTATAACAAACTTAGGCAAACAGAGGCAATGCAAACCCAGGCAAAGCAATCAAGGCCAACCCAGGCAAGGCAAATGCAGGCAAGACAAAGCACGGAAAGTCTTGCCATGGCGAACCTAGGCAAGGCCAGGCAAGGCAAATCCAGGCAAAGCAATAAAGGCAAATCCAGGCAAGGACAACGTAAGCAAGGCAAATTCACACAAGGCAAGGCAAGACATGGCAAATCCGGGCAAGAAAAATCCAGGAAAGGCAAACTTATGCAAGCCAAATCCAGGCAAGGCAAGGAAAGGCAACGCAAATCCAGGCCAAGAAAATCCAGAAAAGGCAAGTCTAGGCAAGGTAAATTGAGGCAAAACAAGGCAATGCAAATCCATGCAAATCAAATCCTTATAAATCAAATTCAGCAAAGAAATTCCAGACAAGACAGGAAGGCAATTCCAAGCAGGCAAATCCAGGCATACCGAGGCAACACAAATCCAGGCAAGCCAAATCCAGGCAAAGCAAGCCAAGGCAAATGCAGGCAACACAATTTAAAGACGGCAAGGAAAAGCTAGGCAAATCCAGGCAACACAAGTCAAGGCAAATCCAGTCAATGCAAGGCAAGGCAAGGCAAATCCAGGCAAGGCAATTTCAGGCAAGGTGAATCTAGGCAAGTCAGCAAGGCAAATCCAGGCAAGGAAAATACAGGAAAAGCAAGGCAATGCAAATCCACGCAGGGCAAATCCACGCAAGGCAAATCCAGGCTAAACAAATCAAAAAAAGAAAATGGAAGGAAAATCCAGGGCAAGGCTAATCTAGGAAAGGCAAGGCAAGAAAAGGCAAGAAAAATCCTGGCAATGCAAATCCAGGCAATTCCAGGCAGGGCAAATCCAGTTTAGGCAAATCCAGGCAAGGCAAGTCAAGGCAAATCAAGACAAGGCAGCAAGAAAAAAACAAGCAAGGCAAATCTTGGCAAGGCAAGGCTTCTCAAATCCAGGCAAGGCAAATTCACGCAAGGCAAATCCTGAAGAACCCAGGCAAGGCAAACCTAGGAAAAACAAGGCAAGGCAAGGCAGGGCAAATCCTGGCAAGGCAAATCTACGCAAGGGAATCCAGGCAAGGCAAAACAACACAATCCCAGGAAAGGTAAATCCAGGCAACTGAAACCAAGGCAAGGCAAATCCAGGCAACTCAAACCCAGGCAAGGCAAATCCAGGCAAATAAATACAGGCAAGACAGCAAGGCAAATTTAGGCAAGAGAAATCCAGGCATACAAAGCCAACACAAATCCAGGCAAGCCAAATCCAGGCAAGACAAGCCAAGGCAAATGCAGGCAAGGCAAATCCAAACAAGGCAAGGCTAAGCAAGGCCAATCCAGGCAAGGCTAGGCAAGGCAAATCCAGGCAAGGCAATTCCAGGCAAGGCAAATCCAGGCAAGGCAGCAAGGCAAATTCAGGCAAGGAAAATCCAGGTAAGACAAGGCATCGCAAATTTGCGCAACGCAAATCCACCCAAGGCAAATCCAGGCAAGGCAAATCGAGGCAGGGAAATGCAAGGCAAATCCAAGCAAGGCAAATCTATAAAAGGCAAGGCAAGGATAATCCAGGCAAGGTAAATCCAGGTAGGGCAAATCCAGTTTAGGCAAATCCAGACCAGGGAAATCCAGGCAAAACAAATCAAAGCAAGGCAAAATTAGGCAAAACAAATCCAGGCAAGGCAAATTTAGGAAACACAAAGCACAGAAAGTCTAGGCATGGCAAATCTAGGCAAGGCCAGGCAAGGCAAGTCCAGGCAAAACACATCCAGGCAAAGAAATCAAGTCAAATCAAGGCAAGGTAAATCCAAGCAAGGCAAATCCAGAAGAGGCAAATCAAGACAAATCCAGGCAAGGCAAATTCAGGCAAAACAGCAAGGAAGAGCCAGGCAAGGAAAATCCTGGCAAGGCAAGGCAATGCAAATCCAGGCAAGGCAAATCCAAGAAAGGCAATTCCAGGAAAACCCAGGCAAGGCAAATCAAGGAAAGAAAAATCCAGGCAAGGCAAGGTAAGGCAATCCTAGGCAAGGCAATTCCAGACAATGCAAATCCCGGCAAGGCAGCAAGGCAAATCCAGGCAAGGCAAATCCAGGCAAGGAAAGGCAATGCAATATCAGAAAAGGCAAATCCACTCAAGGCAAATTTTAAAAAGGGAAGACAAGGCAAATCCAGGCAAAACAAGGCAAGGCAAACCAGGCAAGGCAAATCAAAACAAAAAAATGCAAGGCAAATCCAGGCAAGGCAAATCTAGGAAAGGCAAGGCAAGGCAGGGCAAATAAATGCAAGACAAATCCTGAAAAATTCAAGCAAGGCAAATTCAAGCAAATCCAGGCAAGGCAAATCCAAAGTTTAGACATGGCAAATACAGGCAAGGCAAATTCGGGCAAGGCAAATTCAGGCAAAGCAATCAAGAAAATTTTGGAAAGGCAAATTCAGGCAATGCAAACTTAGGCAAGGCAAATTCAGTCAAAGCAAGGCAATGCAAACCCAGGCAAGACAAATTCATGCAAGGCAAATTCAGGCAAGGGAAAACAAGGCAAATCCAGGCAAGGCTAGGCAGGACAAATCCAGACAAGGCAAATCCAGGCAAGTCAAGCAAGGCAAATCCAGGCAACTCAAACTCAGGCAAGGCAAATCCAGGCAAAAAAATACAGGCAAGGCAGGAAGGCAAATTCAGGCAAGGAAAATCCAGGCATACCAAGGCAACAGAAATCCAGGCAAACCAAATCCAGGCAAGGCAAGCCAAGGAAAATTCAGACAAGGCAAATTCAAACAAGGCACAGCAAGGCAAGGGAAATCTAGGCAAAAGAAGTGAAAGCAAATCCAAGCAAGGCAATTTCAGGCAAGGCAAATCCAGGCAAGGCGAATCCAGGCAAGACAGCAAGGCAAATCCATTCTAAAAATGTTCAGGAAAGGCAAGGAAACGCAAATCCAAGTAAGGCAATCCAGGCAAGGCACACTAAGGAAGGAGATGCAAGGAAAATATAGGATAGGCAAAGTAAGGCAAATCCAAGCAAAGCAAATCCAGGCAAATCCAGACAAGGCAAATACAGGCAGAACAAATCCAGTTTTGTCAAATCCAGGCAAGGCAAATTCCGGCAAAACAAATCAAAGCAAGGCAAATTTAGGCAAAACAAATCCAGGCAAGACAAAGCACAAAAAGTCTAGGCATGGCAAATCCAGGCAAGGCCAGGCAAGGCTAATCCAGACAAGACAAATCCAGACAAAGAAATCAAGGCAAATCCAGGGAAGGCAAACTCAGGCAAGACAAATCCATGCAAGGAAATCAAGGCAAATCCAGGCAAGGCAAATTTAGGAAAGGCAGCAAGGAAAAACCAGGCAAGGCAAATCCATGCAAGGCAAGGAAATGAAAATCCAGGCTAGGCAAATCCATGAAAGGCAAATCCAGGAAAACAAAGTCAAGGCAAATTTAGGCAAGGCAAGATAAGGCAATTCCAGGCAAGGTAATTCCAGACAAAATAAATCCAGGCGAGGCAAATCCAGGCAAGGCAGCAAGGTAAATCCAGGCAAGGCAATTCCAGGCAAATCCAGGAGAGGCAAATCCAAGCCAATTTAGGCAAGGCAAATTCAGGCAAGGCAATTCCAGTTCAGACATATCCAGGCAAGGGAAATCCAGGCAAGGCAAATCAAGAAAAGGCAAATTTAGGCAAGAAAAATTCAGGCAAGGCAAATCTAGGCAAGACATAGAACAAAAAGTCAAGACATGGTAAATCCAGGCAAGACCAGGCAAGGCAAATTCAGGCAAGACAAATTAGTGCAAAGCAATCAAGGCAAATCCAGACAAGGCAAATCCAAACAAGGCAAACATAGGGAAGCCAAATTGAGGAAAGGCAAATCCAGGCAAGGCAAGGAAATGCAAAACCGGGCAAGGCAAATCCACGCAAGGCAAATCCAGTTAAGGGAAGGCAAGGTAAATCCAGGCAAAGCTAGTCAAGGCAAATCCAGGCAAGGAAAATCCAGGCGAGTCAAGGCAAGGCGAATCCAGGCAACTCAAACCCAGGCCAGGCAAATAAAGGCAAGGAAAATACAGGCAAGACAGGAAGGCAAATTCAGGCAAGGCAAATCCAGGCATACCAAGGCAACAAAAATCGAGGCAAGCAAAATCCATGCAAGACAAGGCAAATTCAAGCAAGGGAAATCCATGCGAGGTAAGGCAAGGCAAATCCAGGCTAGGCAACTCCAGGCAAGGCAGGTCCAGAAAAATCCAGGCAAGGCAATTCGAGGGAAGGTACTTCCAGACAAGGCGAATTCAGGCAAGGCAGCAAGGCAAATTCATTCAAGGAAACTCTAGGCAAGGCAAGGAAACGCAAATCCATGCAAGGCAAATCCAGGCAAGGCACATCAAGGCAAGGTAATTCAAGGCAAATCCAGGCAAGACAAATCTAGGAAAGGTAAGGCAAGGCAAAAAAAGGCAAATTCAAGCAAAGCAAATCCAGTCAAACCCAGGCAAAGCTAATCCAGTTTAGCCAAATAAAGGCAAGGAAAAAGCAGGCAAGGCTAATCAAAGCAAGGCAAATTTAGGCAAAACAAATCCAGGCAAGACAAAGCACGGAGAGTCTAGGCATGGCAAATCCAGGCAAGGCGAGGCAAGGCAAATCCAGGCAAGGCAAATTCAGGCAAACGAATCAAGGCAAATCTAGGCAAGGAAAATACAGGCAAGGCAAACGTAGGCCAGGCAAATTCAGGCAAGGCAATGCAACACATGTTAAATTTAGGCAAGATAAATCCAGGCAAGGCAAGGTAAGGCAAATTCAAGCAAGCAAAAGGAAGGCAAGGCAAATCCAGGCAAGGCAAATCTAGGAAAGGCAAGCCAAGACAAGGCATAACAAATCCAGGCAAAGCAAATCCAGGCATATCCAGGCAAGGCAAATCCAATAAAATTTAGGCAAGGCAAATCCAGGCAAGTCAAGGCAAAACAAATCCAGGGAACTCAAACTCAGGCAAGGCAAATTCAGGCAAAAAAATACAGACAAGACAGGAAGGCAAATTCAGGGAAAAAAATACAGGCATACCAAGGCAACACAAATCCAGGCAAGCCAAATCCAGGCAAGCCAAATCCACGCAAGAGAAAGCATGGAAAGTCTAGGCATGGCAAACCTAGGCAAGGCCAAGCAAGGCAAATCCAGGCAAAGCAATCAAGGCAAATCCAGGCAAGGCAAATTTCTGCAAAGCAAGGCAAGACGTGGCAAATCCAGGCAAGGCAAATTTAGCCAAGAAAAACTTAGGCAAGACAAATTCAGGCAAGGCAAGGGAAGGCAAGGCAGATCAAGGCAACACAAAACATGGAAAGTCTAGGCATGGCAAACCTAGGCAAAACCAGGCAAGGCAAATTCAGGCAGAGCAATCAAGGCAAATCCAGGCAAGACAAAGCATGGAAAATATAGGCATGCCAAACCTAGGCAAGGCCAGGCAAGGCAAATTCAGGCAAAGCAATCAAGGAAAATCCAGGCAAGGCAAATTTCTGCAAAGAAAGGCAAGACATAACAAATCCAGGCAAGGCAAATCCAGCCAAGGAAACTTTGGCAAGACAAATCCAGGCAACGCAAATCCAGGCAAGACAAAGTACGGAAAGTCTAGACATGGCAAATCAAGGCAAGACAAGGCAAGGCAAACTTAGGAAAGGCAAATCCAGGTAAAGCAAGGCAATGCAAAACCAGGCAAGGCAAATTCAATCACGAAAAGGCAAGGCAAGTCCAGGCAAGGCTAGGTAAGGCAAATCCAGGCAGGGCAAATCCAGGCAAGTCAAGGCTAGGCAAATCCAGGCAACGCAAATCCAGGCAAGGAAAGTACAGGCAAGACAGGAAGGCAAAATCAGGCAAGGCACATCCAGGCATACCAAGGCAACACAAAGCTAGGAAAGTCAATTCCAGGCAAGGCAAGCAAAGGCAAATGCAGGCCAGGCAAATCCAAACAAGGCAAGGCAAGCCAAGCCAAATCTAGGCAAGGCATGGCAAGGCAAATCCAAGCAAGGGAAGTCCATGCAGGGCAAATCTAAGAGAGGTAAGGCAAGGCAAATCCAGCCTAGGAAACTTCAGGCAAGGCAAGTCAAAGAAAATCCAAGCAAGGCAATTCCAGGCAAGGAAAATCCAGGCAAGGCAACTCCAGGCAAGGCATGTCAAGTCAAATTCAGGCAAGGCAAATGTAGCCAAGGCAAATTCAGGCAAGGCAATGCAACACATGTCAAATCCAGGCAAGGAAAATCTAGCCAAGGCAAATCCAGGCAAGCAAAGAGAAGACAAGGCAAATCCAGACTTGTCAAATCCAGGTATGGCAACTAAAGTAAAATCCCAGGAAGGGAAGTCTAGGCAAGACAAATAGATTTAAGGCAAACCCAGGAAAGGCCAGCCAATGCAAATCCAGGCAAGGCAAGGCAAGGCAAAGAAGGCAAGGAAAATTCAGGCTAGGCGAATCGAGGTAAGGTAAGGCAAGCCAAATCCACGCAATGCAAGCCAAGGCAAATGCCGGCAAGTCAAATCCAAACAATTCAAGGCAAGGCATGACAAATCTAGGCAAGGCAAGGCAAATCCAAGCAAGGGAAATCCATGCAAGGCAAATTGAAGCAAGGAAGGCAAGGCAAAATCAGGCTAGGCAACTCCAGGCAAGGCAGTTCAAGCATAATCCAGTAAAGGCAATTCCAGGCAAGGCAAATCCAGGCAAGGAGAATTCAGGCCAGGCAGCAAGGCAAATCCTTTCAAGGAAAATCCAAGCAAGGCAAGGAAACGCAAATCCACGAAAGGCAAATCCGGGCAAGGCACATCAAGGCAAGAAAATGCAAGGAAAATCCAGACAAGGCAAATCTAGTAACAGCAAGGCAAGGCAATGCAAGGCAAATCCAAGCAATGCACATCCAGGCAAGGCAAATCCAGGCAGGGTAAATCTAGTTTAGTCACATTTCATCAAAGGAAATCCAAGCAAGGCAAATCAAAGCAAGGCAAATTTTGGCAAAACAAATCCAGGCAAGGCAAATCCAGGCAACACAAAACACGGAAAGTCTATATATAGCAAATCCAGGAAGGGCGAGGCAAGGCAAATCCAGGCAAGTCAAGGCAAGGCAAATCTAGGCAAAAAAATACAGGCAAGACAGGAAGGCAAATTTAGGCAAGGAAATCCAGGCATATCAAGGCAACACAAACCCAGGCAAGCAAAATCCAGGCAAGGCAAGCCAAGATAAATGTAGGCAAGACAAATCCAAACAAGGCAAGGCAAGGCAAGGCAAATCTAGGCAAGGCAAATCTAGGCAAGGCAAGACAAGGAAAATCCAGGCAAGGCAAATCCAGGCAAGGGAAGGCATGGCAAATACAGGCAAGGCTAGGCAATGCAAAACCAGGCAAGGCAAATCCACACAAGGCAAATCCAGGCAAGGAAAGGCAAGGCAAATCCAGGCAAGGCTAGGCAAGGCAATTCCAGGCAAGTCAAAGCAAGGCAAATCCAGGAAACTCAAACTTAGGCAAGGAAAATCCAGGCCAAAAAAAAAAATACAGGCAAGACAGGAAGGCAAATTCAGGCAAGGCAAATCAGGCATACCAAGGCAATACAAATCCAGGCAAGCCAATTCCAGGCAAGGTAAGCCAAGACCAATGCAGGGAAGGCAAATTCAAAAAAGGCAAGGAAAAGCATAACTAATCAAGGCAAGGCGAGGCAAGGCCAACCCTGAAAAGGCAATTCCAGGCAAGGTAAATCCAGGCAAGGCAAGGCAAGGCAAGACAAATTCAGGCAAAACAAATCCACGCAAGGCAGCAAGCAAATCCATTCAAGGAAAATCCAGGCAAGGCAAGGAAACCCAAATCCACGCAAGAAAATTCAAGGCAAGGCACAACAAGGCAAGAAAATGCAAGGCGAATCCAGGCAAGGCAAATATAGGAAAGGCAAGGCAACGAAAATCCAAGCAAAGCAAACCCAGGCAAATCCAGACAAGTCAAATACAGGCAGAACAAATTCAGTTTAGGCAAATCCAGGCAACGCAAATCCAGGCAAGGCAAATCCAGGCAACAGAAAACACGGAAAGTCTAGGCATAGCAAATCCAGAAAAGGCGAGTCATGGCAAATTCAGGCAATGCAAGACAAGGCAAATCAGGGCAAGGCAAACTTAGGCAAGGCAAATTCAAGCAAGGCAATGCAACACATGCCAAATCCAGGCAAGGAAAATCCCGGCAAGGCAAGGCTAGGCAAATCCAGGCAAGCAAAGGGAAGGCAAGGCAAATCCAGACTAGGCTATTCCAGGTAAGGCAACTAAAGGGAAATCCAGGGACGGGAAGTCTAGGCAAGACAAATAGATTCAAGGCAAATCCAAAAGAGGCAAGGCAAGACAAATCCAGGCATGGCAAGACAAGGCAAATCCAGTCAAGACAAGGGAAGTCAAAGCAAATCCAAGCTAGACAAATCCAGTTAAGGCCACGCAAGGCAAATTGAAGGATGGAAAATTTAGGCAAGGCAAATCCATGCAAAGCAAATCCAGACAAGGCAAGGCAAGGCAAATTCAGGCCAGGCAAGGCAACGCAAATCCAGGCAAGGCAAATCAAGGCTAGCCAAATCCAGGCAAGGCAAATCCAGACAAGCCAAATTCAGGCAAAACAAATTCAAACAAGAAAATGCAAGGCAAGGCAAATCCAAGCAATACAAATCCAGGCATAGCAAACCCAGGCAAGGCAAATCCAGACAAGCCAAATTCAGGCAAGGCAATGCAAAGCAAACCCAAACAAGGCAATGCAAGGCAAGGCAAATCCAGGCAAGGCAAAGCAAGGCAAATTCAGGCATGGCAAGTCAAGGCAAATCCAGGCAAGGCAAGTTTAGGCAAATCTAGGCAAGGCAACTCCAGGCAAAGCAGCAAGGCAAATACTTGCAAGGGAAGGCAACGCAAATCCAGGGAAGGCAAATCCACGCAAGGCAATTTCAGGCAAGGAAAATCCCGGCAAGTCAAGGCAAGGCAAATTTAGGCAAGGAAAATCAAGGCAAGGAAATGCAAGGCAAATCCAGGCAATGCAAATCTAGGAACGGTAAAGGCAAAGGCAAAGGCAAGGCAAGGCAAATCCAGGCAAGTCAAATCCATGTAATTCCAGGCAAGGAAAATCCAAGCAAACTTAGGCAAGACAAATCCAGGCCAAAAAATCACAGGCAAGGCAACTTCAGGCAAGGCAAGGGAAGACATTGCAAATCCAGGCAAGGAGAATCCAGGCAAGGCAAGGCAAGGCAAGGCAAATTCAGGCTAGGCAAGAAAAGGCAAGGAAAATCTAGGTAAAACGATGAAAGGCAAAACCAGAAAAGGCAAGTCTATGCAAGATAAATCCATCCAAGACAAATCCAGAAAAGGCAAAAAAGAATCCAGGCAAGGCAAGGCAAGACAAATCAAGGGAAGGAAAGTGCAGGCAAGGCAAATCCATGCAAGACAAATTCAGGTAAGGCAAGGTAAGAGAAATCCAGGCAACACCAATCCAGGCAAGAAACATCCAGGCAAGGCAAATCCAGGCATGGCAAATTCATGCAAGGCAAATTCGGACAAGGTAAGGCAAGCCAAATTCAGGCAAGGCAAATGCAGGCAAAGCATCAAGGCAAATCCAGGCATAGCAAGGCAACACAAATTCAGGTAAGGCAAATTCAGGCAAAACAAGTCAAGGCAAATTTAGGCAAAACAAGGCAAGGCAAAACAAGGCAAGGCAAAGCAAGGTAAATCCAGACAAGGTAAATCCGAGAATATCCAGTCAAGGCAAATCCAGGCAAATCAAAACAAAGCAAATCCAGGCAGGAAAAATTCAGGCAAGGAAAATGCAAGCAAGGCAAATCCAGGAAAGACAAATTCAGGCGAGGAAAATCCAAACAAGACAAATCCAGGCAAGGCATGGCAAGGCAAATTCAGGCAAGTCCAGGCAAGGCAATTCCAGGCAAGTTCAGGCAAGGCAAATCCAGGCAACGGAATGAAAGGCAAATCCAGGCAAGGACAAGCAAGGCAAATCCAGACAAGGCAAATTTAGGCAAGGCAAGTCAAGGCAAATACTGGCAAGGCAATTCCATGCAAGGCAAATCCAGGCAAGGCAGCATGGCAAACCCCGGCAAGGCAAATCCCGGCATGGCAACGCAAGACAAATCCTGGCAAGCCAAGAAAAGGCAAGGCAAATCCAGGCTAGGCAAATCCGGGAAAAACAAGGCATGTCAAATTCAGATATAGCAAGTCCAGGCAAGGCAAATGCATGCAAGGGAAATCCAGGGAAGGCACAAAAAGGCAAATCCATGCAACGCAAATCCAGGCAATTCAGGGCAACGCAAATCCAGGCAAGTTCAATCCAGGCAAGGAAAATCCAGGCAAGACAGCAAGGCAAATCTAGGCAAGGCAAACCCAGGAATATGAAGGCAACACAAATCCTGGCAAGCCAAATTCTGGCAAAGCAAGGGAAGGAAAATCCAGGCAAGGAAAATCCAAACAAGGCAAGGCAAGGCAAATCCAGCCAAGGCAAGGCAAGGCAAATCCAGCCAAGGCAAATCCAAGCAAGGCAAATCAATGTAAGGCAAATCCTAGCAAGGTGAGGCAAGGCAAGGCAAATCTAGGCAATGCAAATCCAGGCAAGGCAAGTCAAGGCATATTCAGGCAAGGCAAGTCAAGGCATATCCAGGCAAGGCAATTCCAGGCAAGGCAAATCCAGGCATATCAAGGCAACACAAATCCATGAAAGGAAAGGCAAATCTACACAAGGCAAGGCAAGGCAAATCCAGGCAGGGAAACTCAAGGCAAGGAAAATTCAGGCAAAACAACGCAAAGCAACACAATGCAAGGCATAACAAGTGCAAGAAAGGTAAAAAATGGCAAATTCGGGCAAGGCAAGGCAAGACAAAAAAAGGCAAGGGAAGGCAAATCCAGGCATGGAAAGGCAATGCAAATCCAGGAAAGGCATATCCAAGCAAACCAAGCCAAGGCAAATCCAGGCAAGGCATGAAAAGGCAAGGGAAATTTAGGGAAGGCAAGGAAAGGCAAGGCAAGAAATGGCAATGCAAGACAAGGCAACTCAAGGCAAAGCAAGGCAAGGCAAGGCAAGGCAAGGCAAATCCAGACAAGGCAAGGCAAGGAGAATCCAGGCAAGGCAAGGAAGGCAAGGCAGGGCAAAGCAAGGAAAGGCAAGGCTAATCCACGCAAGGCCAAACAAGGCAAGGTAAGGAAAATCCAGGTATGGCAATGCAAATACAATCAAGACAATGTAAGTCTAGGCAGGGAAAGGGAAGGGAAATCCAGGAAATGCAGAACTAGAACAGCAAGACAAGGTAAATTCATTCATGACAGGCAAGGCAAGGCAAATCCAGATAAAGCAATCAAGGCAAATCCTGGCAAGGCAAATACAGGCAAGATAAATTTAGGCAAGGCAAGGCAAGACATGGCAAATTCAGGCAAGGAAACCCCAGGCAAGGCAAGGCAAAGAAAACCCAGGCAAAGCAAGGGAAGGCAAGGCCAATCCAGGCTTGGCAAATCCAGGTAAGGCAAGGAAAGGCAAATACATGGAAGGCAAGTCTAGGCAAGACAAATTAATCCAAGGTAAATCCAGGAAAGGCAAGGCCAGGCAAATATACACAAGGCAAATTCACTCAAGGCAAGGCAAGGCAAATCCAGGCAAGGCAAATCCAGGTACCTCAAGTTCAAGCAAGGAAAATTCAGGCACCTCAAGTTCAAGCAAGACAAACCCAGGCAAGACAAATCCAGGCAAGGCAAAACAACCCAAATCCAGGCAAGGCAAGACAAGGCAAATCCAGGGAAGGCAAATGCAAGCAAGGCAAGGCAAGGCAAATCCAGGCAAGCCAAGCAACGCAAATCCAGGCAAGCCAAGCAACGCAAATCCAGGCAAGGCAAATTCATGCAAGGTAAATGCAGGCAAATCCAGGAAAGGCAAATCCAGGCAAGGCAGCAAGGCAAATCCAGGCAGGGCAAATCCAGGAAATGTAAGGCAATGCAAATCCATGAAAGGCAAATCCAAGCAAGGCAAATTCAGGCAAGGAAATGCAAGGCGAATCCAGGAAAGGCAAATCAAGGCAAGGCAAGGCAAGGCAATGCAAGGCAAATCCAGGCAATGCAAATCCAGGCAAGGCAAATGAAGGCAAGGTAAATTTAGGGAAAACTCATCCAGGCGAGGCACATCCAGGCAAAACAAAGCACGGAAAGTCTAAGCATGGCAAATCCAGGCAAGGAAATGCATGGCGAATCCAGGCAAGGCCAGTCAAGGCAAATCCAGGTAAGAAAAGGCAAGGCTAATCTGGGCAAGGCAAATTCAATCAAAGCAATCAAGGCAAATCCAGGCAAGGAAAATCCAAGCAAGGCAAACTTAGGCAACGCAAATTCAGGCAAGGCAAGGCAAGACATGGCAAATCCAGGTAAGGAACATCAAGGCAAGGCAAGACAAGGCAAATCCAGGCAAGGCAAGGAAAGGAAAATCCACGGAAGGCAAGTCTAGGCAAGACAAATCCATCCAAGGCAAATCCAGGAAAGGCAAGGCAAGGCAAATCCAGGCAAGGCAAGGGAAGCAAAGGCAAATCCAGGCTAGGAAAATCCAGGTTAAGCAAGGCAAGGCAAATTCAGGGAAGGCAAGTTCAGGCAAGAAAATTCCACGCAAGGCAAATCCAGGCAAGGCATGGCAACGCCAATCCCAGCAAGGAACTTCCAGGCAAGGCAAATCCAGGCAAGACAAATGCAGGCAAGTCAAGGCAAGAACAATCCAGGCACGGACAATCCAGGCAAGGCAAAGCCAGGCAAGGCAAATCCAGGCATGGCAAACCCAGGCAAGTCAGATCCAGGCATCGCATATTCAGGTAATCCAAATCCAGGCTAGGCAAGGCAAGGCAAATCCAAACAAGGCAAGGCAAGGCAAGGCAAATTCAGGCAAGGCAAGGCATTGCAAATCCAGGCAAGGCCAATGCAAGCAAGGCAACTCAAGGCAACGCAATGCAAGGCAAGGCAAGTGTAGAAAAAATATTTAAAAAAGGCAAATACAGGCAAGGCAAGGCAAAGCGAATGCAGGCAAGGCTAGGCAAAGCAAGCAAGGGAAGGAAAATGCAGACATGGAAATGCAAGGCAAATCCAGGCAAAGCAAGTCAAGGAAAATGCAGGCAAGGCAAATCCAGGCAAGGCAAACTTAGGCAAGGCAAATACGGGCAAGGCAATGGAACACCTGTCAAATTTCGGAAAGGAAAATTCAGGCAAGGCAAGGGAAGGAAAATTGAGGGAAAGGAAGGCAAGGCAAGGCAAGGTATGGCAAAACAAGGCAAGGCAAGGCAAGGAAAGGCAAATCCAGGCAAGGCAAGGCAGGGCAAAGCAAAGAAAGGCAAGGAAAAATTAAGCAAGGCAAAGCCAGGCATGGAAAGGCAAATCCAGGCACGGCAATGCAAGGCAAATCCAGGCTTGGCAAGGCAAATACAGTCAAGGCAAGGAAAATCAAGGAAAGGTAAGTCTAGGCAGAGCAAGGCAAGGCAAATCCAGGCAATGCAGAACTAGACAAGGCAAGGCAAGGCAAATTCATGCATGGCAGGCAAGGCAAGAAAAATCCAGGTAATGTAAGGCAAGGCAAGGCAAGGCAAATCAAGGCAAGACAAGGAAGGCAAATCCAGGCAAGGCAATATATGGGAAGGCAATGTAAGGGAAGGCAAATCCAGGTAATGCAAGGGAAGACAAATCCAGGCAAGACCAATCCAGGGAAGGAAAATCAAGGCAAGGCAAATCAAGGCCTGGCTAATCCAGACAAGGGAAATCCAGGCAAGGCAAATTCAGGCAATGCAAATCAGGCAAGGCAAACCTAGGCAAGGCAAATTTAGGCACGGCAAAGAAAGGGAAATCCAAGCAAGGCAAAACCAGGCAAGGCAAGGCAAGGCTAATCCAGGCACGGCCAATCCAGGCAAGGAAAATTCAGGCAAGGCAAATCCAGTAAAGGAAAATCCAGGCAAGGGAGATCCAGGCAAGCCAAGGGAAGGCAAGGCAAATCCAGGCAAGGCAAGAAAAGGCAAATCCAGGCAAGAAAATCCAGGCAAAGCAATACAAGCCAAAACCAGGTCAAACAATTCCAGGCAAGGTAAGGCATGGAAAATCCAGGCAAGGTAAATCCGGGCATATCCAGTCAAGGCAAATCAAGGCAAGGCAAATCCAGGCAAGGCAAATCCAGGCAAGCATAATCCAAACAAGGCAAATCTAGGCAAGGCAAATTCAGTCAAGGCAAATCCAGGCAAGGGAAGGCAAGGCAAATTCAGGCAAGGCGAATCCAGGCAAGACAAGGCAAGGAAAGGGTAGGCAAACCCAGGCAAGGCAAGGCAAAGCTATGCAAGGGAAAACAAGGCAAGGAAAGGCAAGCCAAACCTAGACAAGGCGAGGCAAGGCAAAACAAATTTAGGCAAGGCAAAACCAGGCAAGGGAAATCATGGAAATTCTAAGCAAGGCAATACCAAGGTGAGGCAAAGAAAATCAAGCAAATCCAGGCAAGGCAAGTCAAGGCAAGGAAAGGCAAGGAAGGCAAGGCAAGAAAAGGCAAGGTAAGGCATGGCAGGACAAGGCAAGGTCAATCCAGGCAATTCAAGAAAAGGCAAAGCAAGGCAAGCAAATGCAGGATAGGCAAATCCAGGAAAGGTAAATCCAGACACGGCAAGGCAAATCATGTCGAGACAAATCCAGGCTAGGCAAGAAAAGGCAAATCCAGGCAAAGCAAATGCGGGTAAGCCAAGGCAAGGCAAATCCAGTCAAGGTAAGACCAGGCCAGGCAAGGCTAGGCAAGGCAAATCCATGCAAGGAAGAGAAAGACCAGGCAAGGGCAGGCAAATCCAGACAAGACAAGGAAAATCCAGACCAGACATGGCAAGGCTAGCCAGGGCAAGACAAGGCAAACCCAGGCAATGCAACGTAAGGCAAAGCAAGGCCAATCCACGCAAAACAAAATTATTCAAGGGAAGGCATGGCAAATCCAAGCAAGGCAATGCAAGGTGAGCAAACCAAAGCAAGCAAATTCAGGCAAGGCAAGGCGAGGCAAGCCAAGGCAAGGCGAAATAAGGCAAGCAAATCCAGACAACGCAAGGGAACACAAGACAAGGCAAGGCAAAGTCAGGTAAGTCAAGGAAAGGCAAGGCTAATCCAGGCAAGGCAAGTCTAGGAAAGGCAATGCAACCGTGTCAAGGCAAATCCAGGCAAGGCAAACTAAAGGAAGGCATGGAAAGGCAAGAGAAGTCCAATCCAAACAAGGCAAGGCCAGGCAAGGCAAGACAAAGCAAGGGAAAACAAATCCAGTCAAGGCAAGATTAGGCAAGGCTAGACAAGGAAAACCAGGGAAGGTAAAACAAGGCAAGGCAAGGCAAGGCAAGTAAAATCCAGGCAATGCAAATCCAGGCGAGGAAATTCAAGGCAAGGCGAATTCAGGCAAGGAAAATCCAGCCAAGGCAAATTGAGGCAAGAAAAATCCATTCAAGGCAAATCTAGACAAGGCAAGGCAGGCAAATCAATGCAAATCGAGGCAAGGCAAATCAATGCAAATCGAGGCAAGGCAAATCCAGGCGAGGCAAGGCAAGGCAAGGCTAATCCAGGCAAGGCAAATCCAGGCAAGACAAGGAAAATCCAGGCCAGGCAAGGCAAGGCTAGGCAAGGCAAAACAAGGCAAGGCAAATCAAGGCAAACCCAGGCAAGGCAAGGCCAGGCAAGGCAAGGCATATCTTGGCAAGGGAATACCAGGCAAGGGAAAACATATCAAATAGAATCAAGTCAATGCATGGTGAGGCAAAACAAAACAAGCAAATACAGGCACAGCAAGGCAAGGCAAGACAAGGCATGGCAAATCCTGGCAAGGCAAGTCAAGCAAATCCAGGCAAGGCAAGGCAAACCCAGGCAATGCAAGGCAAGGGAAAGCAAGGACAGGCAAGGCTAATCCAGGAAAGGCACGGCAAGGCAGCCAGGTAAACAAAATCCAGGCAATGCAAGGTAAGGAAAAGCAAGAGAAGGCCAATCCATGCAAGGTAAGGCCAGGCAAGGCAAGACAAAGTAAGGGAAAACAAATCCGGTCAAGACAACATTAGGCAAGGCGGACAACACAAATCCAGGGAAGGCAAAGCAAGGCAAGGCAAGGCAAGGCAAACCCAGGCAAGGCAAATCCAGGCAATGCAAATCCAGGCAAGGGAAGGCACGGCAAGTCCAGGCAAGGAAAATCCAGGCGGGAAAAACAAGACAAGGAAAGGCAAATCCAGTCAAGGCACATCCAGACAAGGCAAGGCAAGGCAAAGCAAGGCAAAGTTTATGTAGGCAGAGCAAGGCAAGGCAAATCCAGGCAAGACAAATTCAGGCAAGGCAAATCTAGGCAATGTAAATCCAGGCAAGGCAAGGCAAGGCAAAACCAGGGAAGGCAAGGCAAATCCAGGGACGTCAAGGCAATTCCAGGTAAGGCAAATTCAGGCAAGGCAAGGCAAGGCAAGGCAAGGCAAGGCAAGGCAAGGCAAGGCAAGGCAAGGCTTATTCAGGCAAGGCAAGGCATATCCAGGCAAGGCAAGGCAAGGCAGGGCAAGTCAAGACAAATCCAGACAAGGCAAGGCAAATCCAGGCAAGGCAAACTAAGGCAGGGAAAGGAAAGGCAAATCCAGGCAAGGCAAGACAAGGCAAATCCGTGCAAGGGAATGCAAATTTAGGCAGGGCAAGGTAAAGAAAGGCAAGACAAGGCAATGCAATGCAAGGCAAGTCAAGGGAAGGCAAATCATGTCGAAGCAAGGCAAGGGAAATACACTCTAGGCAAAAAGTCAAGGCAGGATAAATCTAGTCAAAGAAAGGCAAGGCAAAACCTAGCAAGGCAAGGCAAATCCAGGCAAGGTAAGGTAAAGCAATTCAAATCAAGTCCAGGTAAGGCAAGGAAAGGCAAATCAGGCAAGGCAAGGCAAGGCAAGAGAAGGCAAGACAAATCCAGGAAAGGTAATGCAATTCCAGGTAAAACAAGGCAATGCAAGGCACGGCAAGCGAAGGCAAATCAAGTCGAAGCAAGGCAAGGCAAATACACTTTAGGCAAAAAGTTAAGGCAAGATAAATCCAGTCAAAGAAAGGAAAGGCAAATCCTGCAAAGGCAAGGCAAATCCAGGCAAGACAAGGTAAGGCAATTCAAATCAAGTCCAGGCAAGGCAAGGAAAGGCAAATCAGGGAAGCCAAGGCAAGGCAAATCCAGGCAAGGCAAGGCAAACCCTGGCGAGGCAAGGCAAACCCAGGCAAGGCAAGGCACACACAGTCAAGAGAAGACAAAACAAATCGAACCAATTCAAGGCAAAGCAAGGTAAGGCAAGGCAAATCCAGGGAAGGCAAGGCAGGTAAAGGCAAGGCAAATCCAAGCAAGGGAAGGCAAGACAAGGCAAATTGAGGCATGGCAAGGCAAGGCAAGGCAATGGAGTAAAAATCGAGGAAAAGCAAAGCAAGACATTCCAAGGCAAGGCAAATTCAGGCAACGCAAGGCAAAGAAAGGCAAATTCAGGCAAGGCAATGCAAGACAAAAAAAGGCAACTCCAGGCAAGGCAAATTGAGGCTAAACAAGGCAAGGCAAGGCAAGGAAACGCAAGGCAAGGAAAGGCAAGGCAAATCCAGGCAAGGCGAGGCAAGGAAAGGCAAGGCAAATTTAAGCAAGGCAAGGCAAGGCAAATCCAAGGAAGGCAAGTCAATGCAAGACATGGCAAATCCAGCCAAGGCAAAGCAAAACAAGGCAAGGAAAGGTAAATACGGGGAAGTCCCGTGTAGGCAAAGTAAGGAAAGACAAGACAAATACTGCCAAGGCAGACAAGCCAAGGCTAGGCAAATCTAGGCAAGGAAAGGCAAGGCAAGACAACAGAAAGCAATTCCAGGCGAAGCAAGGCAAGGCAAGGCAAATCCAGTCACGGCAAAACACAGCAAGGCAAAGCAAATACAGGCAGGGCAATGTAAGGCAAATCCGGGTAAGGCAAGTCAAATCCAAACAAGACAGTGAAAATCCAGGTAAGGCAAAGCTAGCCAGGGCAAGACAAAGCAAATCCAGACAAGGCTTAGCAAGGCAAATTCAGGCAAGGCAGGCAAGGCAAGGCAAGGAAAATCAAGGCAAGTCGAAGCAAGGCAAGGCAAGACAAGGCAAATCCAGGCAAGGTAAGATAATGAAAATCCAGGCAAAGCACCGCAAGGCAAATGCAGGGAAAGCAAATTCAGGCACAAAAAGGCAAGGGAAGGCAAGGCAAGGCAAAGCAAATTCAGGCAAGGCATCCAAGGCGAGGCATGGCACGTAAAGAAAAATCTAGGCAAGTTGAGGCAAGGCAAGGCAAAGCAAGGCAAATTCAGGAAAGGCAAGGTAAGGCAAATCCAGGCAAGGCAATGCAAGGCAAACCCAGGCAAAGCAAATCAAGGCAAGGAAAGGCAAGGAGAATCCAGGCAAGGCAAGGAGAATCCAGGCAAGGCAAGGAAAATCCAGGCAAGGCAAGGGAAATCCAGCCAAGGCAAGGCTAGGTAGCACAAGGCAAGACAAATTCCGGCAATGCAAATAAGACAAGGCATGGAAGAAAAATCCAGGCAAGGCAGGCCAGGTAAGGCAAGGCAAGGCAAGAAAAATCTAGGCAATGCGAGGCGAGGCAAGGAAAGGCAAGGCAAGACAATGCAAATCCAGGCAAAGCAAATCCAGGCAAGGCAAGGTAAGACAAATCCAGCCATGCCCAATCCAGCCAAGGCAAATCCAGGCAAAACAAATCCAGGCAAGGCAAATTCAGGCATGGCAATTCCAGGCAAGTCAAATCCAGGCAAAGCAAATTCAGGCAAGGCAAATCCAGGCAAAGCAAATTTAGGTAAGGCAAATCCAGACAAGGAAAATCTAAACAAGGCAAAACAAGGTAAGGTAAGGCAAGGCAAGGCAAGGCATATTCAAGCAAGGCGAGGCAAGGCAAGTCAAGGAAAATCCAGGGAAGGCAATTCCAAGCAAAGCAAAGCCAGGCAAGGCAAATTCAGGCATGGCAGTAAGGCCAATCCAGGTAAGGCACATCCAGGCATACCAATGCAATGCAAATACAGGGAAGGCAAATCCAGGCAAGGGTAGGCAATGCAAATACAGGCAAGGGAAAACCAGGCAAGTCAAGGCAAGTCTAATCCAGGCGAGGCAAATCAAGTCAAGTCATTGCAAGGCAAATCCAGGGAAGGCCAGGTAAGGCAAATCCAGGGAAGGCCAGGTAAGGCAAATCCAGGAGAGGCATATTCAGGCAAGGCAAGGCAAGGCAAATTTAGGCAAGGCAAATCCAGGCAAACCCGGCAAGTAAAATCCAAGCAAATCCAGGCAAGGCAAAGCCAGGGATGGCAAATTGAGAATAAGAAAATCTAGGCAAGGAAAATCAAGGCAAGGGAAATTCTGGCGAAACAAATCCAGGCAAGCCATATCCAGGCAAGTCAAGGGACACAACTCCAGGCAAGGAGAATTCCAGACAAGGTAATGCAATGTAAAACAAGGCAATTCCAGTCAAGGCAAGGCAAGGCAATTCGAAACAAGGCAACTCCAGTCAAGGCAAGGCAAAACAAGTCAATTCCAGGCAAGGCTATTCCAGGGAAGGCAAGGCAGAGGAATTCCAGGCAAGAAAAGCAAGGCAAGGCCAGGCAAAGCAATGCAATGCAAGACAATTTAAACCAAGTAAATTCCAGCCAAGGCAAAATAAGGCAAGGCATGCCAATTCCTGGCAAGGCGAAACGAGGTAAGGAAAGGCAAGGCAAAGCAGGACAATTCCCGGCAAGGTAATTCGAGGCAAGGCAAGGCAGGAAAATTTCAGGCATGGCAATTGCAGGCAAGGCCAGGCAGGGCAAATACAAGCAAGCAAATCCAGGCCAAACAAGGCAAGGCAAATCCAGGCAAGGCAAAATTACACAAGGCAAATTCATGCAAGGAAAGGCAAGACATTGGAAATCCTGGCAAGGAAAATTCAGGCAGGGCAAGGCAAGGTAAATATAGGCAAGGAAAAACCAGGTAAGGCAAATAAAGGCAAGATTAGGTAAAACAAGGCAAGGCAAATACAGGCACGTAAAATAAAAGCAAAGCAAGGCAAGGCAAGCACAGGCAAGGAAAATCCAGGTAAGGCAAGGCAAGGCAAATCCAGGCAAGGCAAATTCAGGCAAGGCAAGGCAAGGAAACTCCAGGCAAAGAAAGGCAAGGCAAGGCAAATCAAGGCAAGGCTAGGTAAGGCAAGGGCAGGTAAATTTAGGCAAGGTAAGTCCAGGCAAGGCAACGCAAGAGAAGTCCAGGCAAAGCAAGGCAAGGAAAATCCAGGCAAGAAAAATTTAGGTAAGGCAAAGCAATTCAAGGCAAATCCAGGCAAGGAAATGTAAGGAAAATCTGGCAGAGAAAGGCAAGGGAAATTCAGGCAAGGCAAATTTAGGCAAGGCAAATGCAGGCAATGCAATGCAATGCAATTCCAAGCAAGAAAATTCCACTCAAAGAAAGGCAAGGCAATTCTAGGCTCAGCAAGGCAAGGCAAGGGAATGCAGCGCAATTCTAGGCAAGGCAATTCCAGGCAAGGTTCTTTTAAGCAAGGCAAGGCAATGCAAGACAATTTCTGAAAAGTCAATTTTAGGCACGGCAAGGCAAGGAAAGGGAAGGAAAGTCAATTCCAGGAAAGGCAATTCCAAGCAAGGCAAGGCAAGCCAAAGCAAGGAAATTTTAGACAGGGCAATTGCAGGCTATGCAAGGAAATGCAATGCAAGAAAATTCTCAGCAAGGCAAAAAAATTCCAGGCAAGGGAATTCAAGGCAAGGCAAAACTAGGCAAAGCACGCCAATTCCAGGCAAGGCAATTCGAGAAAATGAAAGGCAAGACAAAGCAGAAATATTCCAGGCAAGGCAATTCGAGGCAAGGCAAGGCAGGAAAAATTCAAGCAAAGCAATTCGAGGCAAGGGAATGCAAGGCAAAAAGGGCAATTCCAAGCCAGGCGGTTTCAGGCAAGGCAAGGCAAGGCAATTCCAGGCAAGGAAAGTCAAGGCAATGGGCTGGGTGTGGTGGCTCAAGCCTGTAATCCCAGCACTTTGAGAGGCTGAGGTGGGCAAATCGCGAGGTCAAGAGATCAAGACCATCCTGGTCAAAATGGTGAAACCCCTTCTCTACTAAAAATACAAAAAATTAGCTGGGCATGGTGGTGCGTGTCTGTAATCCCAGCTACTCAGAAAGCTGAGGTAGGAGAATTGCCTGAACCCAGGAGGTAGAGGTTTCAATCAGCCAAGATCATGACATTGCACTCCAGCCTGGGTAACAAGAGTGAAACTGTCTCACAAAAAAAAGACAAGACAAGGCAAGGCAATTCCAGACAAGAAAATTCCAGGCAAGGAAAGGAAAGGCAATGGAAGGCAAGGCAATGGAAGGCAAGGCAATGCAATTCTAGGCAAAGCAATTCCAGACAAGGCATGGCAATTTCTGGGAAGGTAATTTCAGGCCATGCAATTCCTGGCAATACAAAGCAAGGCATTACAGGTTAGTAAATTCTTGGAAAGACAATTCCAGGCAAGAAAAGGCAAGACAAGGCAGGTAAAGGTATTTATGGGCAAGTGAATTCCAGCTAAGACACGGCAAGACAATTCCAGGCAAGGCAATTCCAGTCAAGTCAAGTCAAAGCAAGGCAAGGCAAGGCAATACCAGGAAAGGCAATTTTCGGCTATTTCAGGAAAGGCAAGGCAAGGCAGGCAAAAAGAGTCAATTCCAAGCAAGGCAATTCCAGGCAAGGCAAGGCAAGGCAAGGCAAGGCAAGACTATTCCAGGCTAGGCAACTCCAGGCAAGGCACAGAAAGGCAACCAAAGGCAAGGCAATTCCAGGCAAGACAGTTTCAGAGAAGGCAATCACATGCATAAAAAGGCAAGGCAATGCAAGACAATTATGGGAAAGTAAATTCCAGGCAGGGAAAGGCAAGGCAAATTCAGGCAAGGCAAGGCAAGGCAATGCCATGCAAGGGAATTGCAGGAAAGGTAATGCCAGGCAAGGCAAGACAAGTCAAGGCAAGGCAAGGCAAAACAAGGCAATACCAGGCAAGGCAATTTCAGGCAATTCCAGGCAAGGCAAGGCAAGGCAAGCCGAAAAGAGGCAATTCCAAGCAAGGCAATTCCAGGTAAGGCAAGGCAATTCCAGGTAAGACAATTCCATACAAGGCAATCCCATCCATGAAAAGGCAAGGCAATGTAAGGCAATTGCATGGAAGTCAATTCCAGGCAGGGAAAGGCAAGGCAAATCCAGACAAGGCAAGGCAACTCCAGGCAAGGCAACTGCAGGAAAGGCAATTCCAGGCAAGGCGATTTGAGGCAAGGCAACTCAAGGCAAATTATGGCAAGGCAAGGCAAGGTAGGAAAAGGCAAGGCAAGAAAAGGCAAGGCAATTCCAGACAAGGTAATTTCAGTCAAGGTAAGGAAAGGTAATTCGAGGTAAGGCAATTCCAGGGAAGGCAAGTTAAAACAAGGCAATGCAATTTTAAACAATGCAATTCCAGGCAAGGCAAGGCAATGTAAAACAAGGCAATTCCAGTCAAGGCAAGGTAAGGCAACGCAAGGTAAGGCTATTTTGGCAAGGAAATCCCAGGCGAGGATAGGCAAGGCAAGGCAATTCGAAACAGGGCAACTCCAGTCAAGGCAAGGCAAGACAAGTCAATTTCAGGCAAGGCTATTCCAGGGAAGGCAAGGCAGAGGAATTCCAGGCAAGGAAAAGCAAGGCAAGGCAAGGCAAGGCAATGCAATGCAAGGCAATTTAAAGCAAGGGAATTCCAGGCAAGGCAAAACAAGGCAAGGCACGCCAATTCCAGGCAGGGCAAATCGAGGTAAGGAGAGGCAAGGCAAAGCAGGGCAATTCCCAGCAAGGTAATTCGAGGCAACGCAAGGAAGGAAAATTCCAAGCAAGGCAATTCGAAGCAAGGGAATGCAAGGCAAAAAAAGGCAATTCCAGGCAAGGCAATTTCAGGCAAGGCAAGACAGGACAAGGCAAGGCAATTCCATGCAAGGAAAGAAAAGAAAAGGCAAGGCAATTCCAGACAAGTAAATTCCAGGCAACGCAAGGAAAGGCAATTCCAGGCAAAGCAATTGTAGAAAAGGCAATTCCAGGCCAAGCGATTTCAGACAAGGCAAAGCAAGGCAAGACAACTCCAGGCAAGGCAACTGCAGGAAAGGCAATTGCAGGCAAGGCAAGGAAAAACAAGGCAATACTAGGCAAGGAAATTTCAGCAAATTCAGTCAATTTCAGGAAAGGTAAGGAAAGGCAAGGCAATGCAAAAGAAGGCAAGGCAAAGCGAGGCAAAAAGAGGCAACTCCAAGATAGGCAATTCCAGGCAAGGCAAGGCAAGGCAATTCCAGGTTTGGAAATTCCAGGTAAGGCAATGCAAGGTAACAAAAGGCAAGGCAAGACCATTCCAAGCAAGACAATTTCATACAAGGCAATCCCATGCATGAAAAGGCAAGGCAATACAAGGCAATTGTGCAACAGTCAATTCCAGGCAGGGAAAGGCAAGGCAAATCCAGGCAAGGCAAGGCAAGGAAATTCCAGGGAATGCAACTGCAGGAAAGGCAATTCCAGGCAAGGTGATTTGAGGCAACGCAATTCAAGGCAATTTCAGGCAACACAAGGCTAGGCAAGACAAGGCAATTCCATACAACGTAATTCCAGGCAAGACAAGAAAAGGCAAGACAATTCCAGGTAAGGCAAGGTAAGGCAAGGCAATGCAATTCTAGACAATGCAATTCAAGGCAAGGCAAGGCTAGGCAATGTAAAATAAGGCAATTTTAGTCAAGGCAATGTAAGGCAATGCAAGGTATGGCAATTTGAAGCAAGGCAATTTCAGGCGAGGAAAGGCAAGGCAAGGCAATTCGAAACAAGGCAACTCCAGTAAAGGCAAGGCAAGACAAGGCAATTCCAGACAGACCTATTTCAAGAAAAGCAAGACAGGGCAATTCCAGGCAAGAAAAACAAGGCAAGGTAAGGCAATGCAATGCAAGACAATCCATGCAAAAATATTCCAGTCAAAGCAATGCAAGTCAATTCCAGGCAAGGCAATTCTATGCTAGGCAAGGCAAGACAAGGGAATGCAGCGCAATTCTAGGCAAGGCAATTCCACGCAAGGCAGGGCAAAGCAATGTAGGGCAATTCCAGGCAAGGATGTTTTAGGCAAGGCAATGCAACACAAGGCAATTGCAGGAAAGTCAATTTTAGGCACGGCAAGGCAAGGAAAGGCAATGAGAGTCAATTCCAGGCAAGGCAAGGCAAACCAAAGCAAGGCAATTTTAAACAGGGCCATTCCAGGCTACACAAAGAAATGCAATGCAAGGAAATTCCCAGGAAGGTAAAAAATTCCAGGCAAGAAAATTCAAGGCAAGGCAAAACTAGGCAAGGCACATCAATTCCAGGCAAGGCAATTCAAGAAAATGAAAGGCAAGGCAAAGCAGAAATATTCCAGGCAAGGCAAAGAAATTTCAAGCAAGGAAATTTGAGGCAAGGGAAAGCAAGGGAAAAAAGGGCAATTATAGGCAAGGTGATTTCAGCAAGGTAAGGCAAGGCAATTCCAGGCAAGGAAATACAAGACAGGGCAAAGCAATTTTAGACAAGAAAATTCCAGGTAAGTCAAGGAAAGACAATTCCAGGCATGAAGAGTTAAGGAAAGGGAGTGAAAATGAAGGCAAGGCAATATCTGGAAAGGCAATTTCCAAGCCTGGAAAGGCATGGCAATATCTGGAAAGGCAATTTCAGGCAAGGCAATTCCAGGCAAGTCAATTACTAGAAATGCAATCCCAGTAATGACAAGAGAAGACAAGGCAGGAAAAGATATTTCCAGGCAAGGCAATTCCAGCTAAGGCATGGCAAGACAATTCCAGCAAGGCAATTCCAGGCAAGGCAAGGCAAGGCAGTGCAAGGCAAGACAATCATAGGCAAGGCAATTCCATGCGAGGAAAGGCAAGGCAACGTAATTCGAAGCAAGGCAATTTTAGTCAAGGCAAGGCAAGACAATGCAATTCCACACAAGGCAATTCCAAGGAAGGCAAGGCATGGCAATTCCAGGCAACAAAAAGCAAGGCAATCCAAGGGAATTCCAGGTAAGGCAAGGCAAGTCACTTCCAGGAAAGGCAATTACAGGCAAGGCATGACAAGTCAAGTCAAGGCAAGGCAAGGCAAGGCAAGGCAAGTCAAACCAAGACAAGGCAATACCAAAAAAAACAATTTCAGGCAATTTCAGGTAAGGCAAGGCAAGGCAAGAAAAAAAAGGCAATTCTGAGCAAATCAATTCCAGGCAAGGCAAGGCAATTCCAGGCAAGGCACTTCGAGAAAATGAAAGGCAAGGCAAAGCAGGGAAATTTTAGGCTAGGCAATTCGAGGCAAGGAGATTTCATGCAAGGCAAGGCAAGGCAATTCCAGGCAAGGAAAGACAAGACAAGGCAAGACCATTTCAAACAAGGAAATTCCAGGAAAGGCAAGGGAAGGCAAGGCAAGGCAAGGGAAGGCAAGGCAAGGCAAATCCGGGCACACCAATTACAAGTAAGGCAAGGAAAGGTAAGGAATCCAGGAAAGGCAATTCCAGGCAAGACAATATAAGGCAAGAAAAGGCAATTCTAGGCAAGGCCAGGCAATTCAAGGAAAAGCAATTGCAGGAAAGGCAATTACAGACAAGGCAAGGCAAGAGAAGGCAGGGAAAGGAAATTCCACATTAAAAAAAAACAAAAGGTAGCAAAATTCCAGACAATTCAAGGCAATGCAATTCTAGGCAGGGGAGTTTTAGGCAAGGGAAAATTCCACTTAAGGCAATTCCAGATAAAACAAGGCAGAACAATTCCAGGCAAGGAAATTCCAGGCAAGGCATGGTAAGTCAAGACAAATCGAAGATGGCAATTCCAGGGAAGTCAAGGCAAGGCAATTTCAGAAAAGGCAATTCCTGGCAAGGCAAGGGAAGGCAACTCAAGGCAATTCCAGGCAAGGCAAAATAAGGCAAGGGAAGGCAATTCCAAGCAAGGCCAGGTAATTCGAGGAAAGGCAATTGCAGTCAATACAATAGAAAGCATGGCAGGGTAATAAATCTGGACAAGGCATGTCCAGAGAATTCCAGGCAATGCAATTGCAGCCAAGGCACAGCAAGGCAAGAGAAGGCAATTCCAAGCAAGGATATTCCAGGAAAGGCAAGGCAAGGCAATTCCAGAAAAAAAAAATCCAGGCAAGGCAAGGAAAGGCAACTCAAGGTAATCCCAGGCAAGGCAGGGTAAGGCAAGGCAAGGCAATACCAGGCAAAGTAAGACAGGGCAATGCAAGGAAAGGCAATTTCAGGCAAGACAATTCCAGGCAAGGCAACGCAATTCCAGGCAATGTAGTTCCAGGAAAGGCAAGCAACGCAAGGCAAGGCAATTCCATGCAAGACAAATTCAGAAAAGGCAAGACAAGGCAATTCCAGGCAAGGTAATGGAAGGCAAGGAAAGGCGATTCCGGGCACGGCAATTCCAGGTAAGGCAAGGCAAAACAAGGCAATACAGACAAGGCAATTCCAGGGAAGGCAAGGCAACTCCAGACAAAAAAAGGCAAGGCAAGACCTTTCCAGTCAAGAGAATTCCTGGCAAGGGAAGTCAATGCAAGGCAATTCCAGGCAAGTAAATTCCAATTAAGGCTAGGCAATGAAATTGCAGGCAAGGTAAATCCAGGCACAGCAAGAAAAGGCAAGGCAAGGCAATATCAGAAAAGGAAAGGCAAGGCAGGTCAATTTCAGGCAGGGAAATTTCAGGCAGAACAAGCAAGGCAGGAAAATTTTAGGTAGGGCAATTGCAGACAAGGGAAGGCAAGGCAAGGCAATTCTAGGCATGGCAATTCCAGGCAAGGCAAGCCAAGGCAAGACGAGGCAAAGCAATTCCAGACTGGGCAATTCCAGGCTAGGGAAGGCAAGCCAATCCAAGGAAATTCCAAGCAAGGCAAAAATATTTCAGCAAGGCAATTTCAGACAAGACAAGCATGGAAATTCCAGGAAAGGCAATTCCAGGCAAGGCAAAACAAGGCAAGGCAGGCCAGTTCCAGACAAAATAATTCGAGGTAAGGAAAGAAAAGGCAAAGCAGGGAAACTCCAGGCAAGGCAATTCGAGGCAAGTCAAGGCAAGGCAAAAAAGGAAAATTCCAGGCAAGGCGATTTCAGGCAAGGCAAAACATGGCAAGGCAATTCCATGCAAGGCAAGGCAAGACAAAGAAAGGCAAGGAAAGGCAATTCCAGACAAGGCAATTCCAGGCAAGGAAAGGCAACACAGTTTAAATCCAGGCTGTGCAATTTTAGGCAAGGCCAGGCAAAGACAATTTCAGGCAGGGAAATTCCAGGAAAGGCAAGGCAATTCTAGGCAAGGCAATTTCAGGCAAGGCTAGGCAAGTGAAGCCAAGGCAAGGTAATTCCAGGCATGGCAAGGAAATTTCAGGCAAGACAATTAATCACAAGGCAAGGCAAGGCAAAGCAAGGCAAGAAAAACAAGAAAAATCCAGGCAAGGCAAGGAAAGGCAAGGTAATTCCAGGCTAACCAATTGCAAGAAAGGCAATTCCAGACAAGACAAGGCAAGACAAGGAACATCCAGGAACGTCAATTCCAGGTAAGGAAAGGCAAGGCAATTCCAGACAACGCAATTCCAGGCAAGGCAAAGCAAGGAAAGACAATTCCAGGCAACGCAAGGCAAGGCAATTCCAGGGAATAAAATTTATGGCAAGACAAGTCAATGGAAGGCAATTTCAGGCATGTAAATTCCTGGCTAGGCAAGGGAATTTCAGGCAAGGCAAATCCATGCAAGGCAATTCTAGGCAAGTATAGGCAAGTCAAGGCAAGGTAATCCCAGGCAAGGAAATGTCAGGGCAGGTAAGGCAACGCAGGGCAATTCCAGGCAAAGCAATTTAAGCAAGGCAACAAAAAGTAGCACAATTCTAGACAAGTCAAGGCAATGCAATTTTAGGCAAGAAAAGGCAAAGCAAGGTAAGGCAATTCCAGGCAAGTAAAGGCAAGAGAAGGAAAGGCAAGGCAAAAAAAGCAAAAACAATCCAATTAAAGGCAATTGCAGGAAAGGAAATTCCATGCAAGGAAGGGCAAGACAAGGCAGGGAAAAAAAATTGCAGGCAAGGCAATTCCAGGTAAGGCAAGGCAGGGCAATTCCAGGCAAGGCATGGTCAGGCCAGGCAATTTGAGACAAGGCAATTCCAGGAAAGGCAAGGCAAGGCAATTCCAGGAAATGCAATTCCAAGCATGGCAGGGGAAGACAAGGCATCACCAGGCAATTACAGGCAAGTCAAATGCAGGTAAGGCAGGGCAAGGCAAGGAAAGGCAATTTCAGACAAGGATATTTCAGGCAAGGCAAATAAAGGCAACTCAAGGCAATTCCGGGCAAGGCAAGGAAGGCAACACCAGGCAAAGCAAGATAAGGCAATGCAAGAAAAGGCAATTTCAGGCAAGACACTTCCAGGCAAGGCAAAGCAAGGTAATTTCAGGCAAGGCAAGGGATGGCAAGGCAAGGCAATTTTGGGCATGGCAATTCCAGGTAATGTAAGGCAAAGCAATGAAATTCCAGGCAAGGCAATTCCGTGCAAGAAACTTTTAGGCAAGGGAAGGAAAGTCAATTCCTGGCAATAAAAGGCAAGACAATTTCAGGCAAAGCAAGGCAAGGCAAGACAATTCCATGAAAGGCTATTACAGAAAAGGCAAGGTAATTCCAGACAAGGCAATTTCAGAAAACGGAAGGCAGGGCAATTCCATGCAAGGCAATTCCAGGCAAGACAAGACAAGGAAGAAAAGGCAATTCCAGGAAAGGCAATGCAAGACAAGGCAAGGCAAAACATTTCAATGCAAGGCAATTCGAGGCAAGGCCAAGCAAGTCAAACCAAGGCAAATCCAGACAAGGCAAGGCAAGACCAGGCAAGGCAACTCCAGGTAACACAAGGGAAGTCAAGGTAAGAAAACACCAGGCAATGCAATTCCAGGCAAGGCAAGGCAAGGCAACTCAAGGCAATGCAAAACAAGGCAAGGCAAGGACATTCCAGGCAAAGCAATTCAAGACAATTCAATGCAATTTCAAGCAAGGCAATTTTAGGCAGGACAAGACAAAATGAGTCAAGGCAAAGCAATTCCAGGCAAGGCAATCCCAGGTAAGGCAAGGCAAGGCAATTCCAGGCAAAGCAATTTCAGGCAAGGCAAGTCTATTCCAGGAAAGGCGAGTCAAGGCAAATGAAATCTAGGCAAGGCAAGGCAAGACAAGGACGGGAAAGAAAATTCCAGGCAGTGCAATTTCAGGTAAGGCAAGGCAGGGAAATTCCAGGTAAGGCAATTCCAGGTAAGGCAAGGCAAGGAAAGACAAAACAAATCCAGGCAAGGCATGGTAGGGCAAAGCAATTTGAGACAAGAAAATTCCAGGGAAGTCAAGGCAAGGCAATTCCAGGCAAGAAAATTTCAAGCACAGCAGAAGAAGACAAGGCATCTCCAGGCAATTCCAGTCAAGGCAAATGCAGGTAAGGCAGGGCAAGGCAAGGCAAGGCAATTCCAGGCAAGGAAAAGAAAGACAACTCATGGCAATTCCAGGCAAAGCAAGACCACACAAGGCATGGCAAGGCAAAGTAATCCCAGAAAAGTCAATTCCAGGCAAGGCAAGGCAAGGAAATTCCAGGCAAGGCCAGGCAAGCCAATTCTAGACAAGTCAATTGAAGGAAAGGCAAACACAGGTAAGGGAAGGTAAGGCAATTTCAGCCTAAACAATTTCAGACAAGGCAAGGCAAGGCAATTTCAGGCAAGTAAATTTCAGACAAAACAAGGCAAGGCAAGGCAATTCGAGGCAAGGCAAGTCTACTCAAGCAAGGCAAGACAAATCAATCCAGGCCAGGCAATACCCGAAAGTGCAAGGCAGAGCAATTCCAGGCAAGGACATTCCAGGCAAGGCAAGGCAAGGCAAGGCAAGGCAAGGCAAGGCAAGGCAAGGCAAGGCAAGGCAAGGCAAGGCAAGGCAAGGCAAGGCAAGGCAAGGCAAGGCAAGGCAAGGCAAGGCAAGGCAAGGCAAGGCAAGGCAAGGCAAGGCAAGGCAAGGCAAGGCAAGGCAAGGCAAGGCAAGGCAAGGCAAGGCAAGGCAAGGCAAGGCAAGGCAAGGCAAGGCAAGGCAAGGCAAGGCAAGGCAAGGCAAGGCAAGGCAAGGCAAGGCAAGGCAAGGCAAGGCAAGGCAAGGCAAGGCAAGGCAAGGCAAGGCAAGGCAAGGCAAGGCAAGGCAAGGCAAGGCAAGGCAAGGCAAGGCAAGGCAAGGCAAGGCAAGGCAAGGCAAGGCAAGGCAAGGCAAGGCAAGGCAAGGCAAGGCAAGGCAAGGCAAGGCAATTTCAGGGTAGGCAATTTCAAGCAAGCCAAGGCAAGGCAATTCCAAGCAAGGCAATTCCAGGCAAGGTAATTTCATTCAAGTAAAGGCAAGGCAATGCAAGGCAATTCTGGGAAACTCAATTCCAGGCAAGGCAATGCAAGGAAATTCCAGGCAGGGCAAGGCAAGGCAGTGAAATTACAGGCACGGCAATTTTAGGCAAAGCAAGGCGAGGCAGGTCAATTGCAGGCAGTGCAATTTCGGGCAAGGCAAGGCAAGGCAATTCCAGCCAAGGCAAGGCAAGCCAAGACCAGGCCATTCCAGGCAGGGCAATCCCAGGCTAGGCAACACAAGGCAACACAAGAAAATTTCAGGCAAGGCAAGGCAGTTCCAGGCAAGGCAAAAAAATTCAAGGCAAGAGAAGACAAGGCAATTCCAGGCAAGGCAATCCCATGCAGGAAAAGGCAAAGCAATGCAAAGAAATTTCAGGAAAGTCAATTCCATGCAAGGAAAGGCAAGGCAATTCCAGGCAAGGTAAGGCAAGGCAGTGCAATTCCAGGAAGGGCAATTTCAGGGTAGGCAAAACAAGGCAGGGAAAATCCAAGCAGGGAAATTCCAGGCAGTGCAAAGCAAGGCAGGGCAAGGGAAAAGAAAGCAAATCCAGGCAAGGCAATTCCAGATAAAGCAAGGAAGACGAGGCAAGGCAAGACAAATCCAGTCTAGAAAATTGCACGAAAGGCTATTTCAGGCAAGGCAAGCAAGACAAGGCAATTCCAGGCAAGGCAATGCCAGGTAAGGCAAAGCAAGGCAATTCCAGGTAAGGCAAATCAAGGCAAGACAAGAAAACGGAACTCAAAGAAATTCCAGGCAAGGCAAGGAAAGCCAAGGCAATTCCAGGAAAGGCAATTTCAGGAAAGGCAACTCAAGGCAATTCCACCCAAGGCAAGTCAAGGGAAGGCAATTCCAGGCAAGGAAAGGCAAGACAAAACAATTCCAGGCAAGGCAATTCCAGGCAAGGTATGGTGAGGTAAAACAATTCGAGGCAAGGCAGTTCCAGGGAAGACAAGGCAAGGCAATTTCAGGCAAGGCAATTCAAATCATGGCAGAGAAGTGCAAGGCATCGCCAGGCAATTTCAGGCAAGGCAAATGCAAGCAAGGTAGGGCAAGGCATGGCAAGGCAATTCCAGGCAAGGAAAAGAAAGGCAAATCAAGGCAATTCCAGACAAGGCAAGGCAAGGCAACATCAGGCAAAGCAAGACAAAACAATGCAAGGAAAGGAAATTTCAGGCAAGGCAAGGCAATTCTAGGCAAGATAATTCCAGGAAAGGCAAGTAAGGAAAGGAATAGAAATTCCAGGCAAGGACATTTCAGGTAAGACAAGGGAAGGCAAAGCAAGGCAATTCCGGGCACAGCAATTCCAGGTAAACCAAGGCAAGGAAATAAAATTCCAGGCAAAGCAATCCCAGGCAAGACAAGGCAAGGCAAAAAAACAATTCCACGCAAGAAAAGGCAGGACAATTCCAGGCAAAGCAAGGCAAGGCAAGACAATTCCATGAAAGGCAATTATAGGAAAGGCAAGGCAATTTCAGGCAACTCAACGCAAGGCAATTCCATGCAAGGCAATTACAGGCAAGACAAGATAAGGAAGGCAAGGCAATTCCAGCCCAGGAAATGCAAGACAAGGCAAGGCAAAGCAAATCAAATCAAGGCAATTCCAGACAAGGTAAGACAAGACAAGTCAAGGCAAGGCAATTCTAGGCAAGGCAACTCCTGGTAAGGCAAGGCAAGAAAGGTAAGGAAATACCGGGCAAGAAAATTCCAGGCAAGGCAAGGCAAGACAACGCAAGTCAAGGCAATAGAAGGCAAGGCAAGGCAAGGCAAGGCAAGGCAAGGCAAGGCAAGGCAAGGCAAGGCAAGGCAAGGCAAGGCAAGGCAAGGCAAGGCAAGGCAAGGCAAGGCAAGGCAAGGCAAGGCAAGGCAAGGCAAGGCAAGGCAAGGCAAGGCAAGGCAAGGCAAGGCAAGGCAAGGCAAGGCAAGGCAAGGCAAGGCAAGGCAAGGCAAGGCAAGGCAAGGCAAGGCAAGGCAAGGCAAGGCAAGGCAAGGCAAGGCAAGGCAAGGCAAGGCAAGGCAAGGCAAGGCAAGGCAAGGCAAGGCAAGGCAAGGCAAGGCAAGGCAAGGCAAGGCAAGGCAAGGCAAGGCCATTTCAGGCAAAGCAATTCAAGGCAATGCAACCCAATTCCATGCAAGGCAATTCTGTGCAAGGTAAGGCAAGACACGTCAAGGCAAAACAATTCCAGGTAAGGCAATTTCAGGTAAGGCAAAGCAAGGCAAGGCATTTAAGACAAAGCAATTTCAGGCAAGACAAAGCAATTCTGGGCAAGGCAAAGCAAGGCAAGATGATTCCATGCAAGGGAATTCCAGGCAAGTCAAAAAAAGGAAGACAAGACAATTCCAGGCAAGGCAATTCCAGGCAAGACAAAAAAGGAAGGCAAGACAATTCCAGGCAAGAAAATTTTTCGCAAGGCAAAGAAAGGCAACCCAAGGCAATTCCAGCCAAGGCAAGGAAAGGAAAGGAAAGGAAAGGCAATTCCAGGAAAGGCAATTTCAAGCAAGGGAAGACAATTTCAGGCAAGGCAAGGCAAGGCAAAGCAATTTTAGGCAAGGCAAAGCAATTCCAGGCAAGACAAGGCAATTCCAGGCAAGGCAATTCCAGGAAAGGGAGGCAAGTCAGGGCAAGGCAATTTTATGCAAGGCATTTCCTGGCAAGACAAGACAAAAAAGGCAACGCAATTCCAGGCAAGACCAGACAAGGCAATTCCAGGAAAGACCAGGTAAGGCAAGGCAATGCAACTCTAGGCAGGGCAGTTTAGGCAAGATAAGGCAATGCAAGGCAAAGCAATTCCAGGCAAGGTAAGGTAAGGCAAGGCAAGGCAAGACCAGGCAGGGAAAGAAAATTTCAGGCAAGGCAATTCAAGGTAAGGCAAGGCAAAACAATTCCAGGCAGGGCAAAGTAAGAAAAGGTAATGCAATTCTAGGCAAGGCAATTCAGGTAAGGCAATTTTAGGCAAGGCAATGTAAAACAAGGCATGGCAGGGAAAGTCCAAACACGGCAATGGCATGAAAGGAAAATCAAGACAAGGCAAGAAAAGGGAACTCGAGGCAATTCCAGGCAAGGCAAGGCGATTCCAGGAAAGGCAAGGAAAGGAAAGGCAAGGGAAGACAAGGCAAGGGAAGGAAAGGCAATTGCAGGAAAGGCAATTCCAAGAAGGCAAGGCAAGACAAGGCAGGGAAAGGAAATTCAAGGCAAGGCAATTAAAGGAAAGAAAAGGCAGGGCATTTCCAGGCAAGGCAATTTCAGGCAAGGCAAGGCAAGACAAGAAAACAATTCCAGGCAAGGCAATTCCAGGCAAGGCATAAGGCAAGGAAATTCGAAGCAAGGTAATTCCAGGGATGGCAAGGCAAGGCAATTCCAATTATGACAAAAGAAGACAAGGTATGGCCAGACAATTTCAAAAAAGGCAATTGCAGATAAGGCAGGGAAAGGCAAGGCAAGGCAAGGCAAGGCGATTCCAGGCAAGGGAAAGAAAGACAACTCAAGGCAATTACAGACAAGGCAAGGCAAGGCAACGCAAGGCAATACCAGGCAAAGCAAGACAAGGCAATGCAGGAAAGGCAATTTCATGCAAGACAATTCCAGGCAAGGCAAGGCAAGGCAAGGAAATTCCAGGCAAGGTAATTCCAAGCACGGTAATTACAGAAAAGGCAAGCAAGGCAAGGCAAGGCAGTTCCATGCAAGGCAATTTCAGGCAAGGCAATTTCATGCAAGACAATTTCAGGAAAGGCAAGGCAAGGGAAAGCAAGGCAAGACAATTCCAGGCACAGCAATTACAGGTAAGGCAATGCAAGTCAAGGAAATTCCAGGCAAGGCAATTCCAGCAAGAAAAGTCAAGGCAAGGCAAGGCAAGGAAATTCCAGACAAGGAAAGGGAAGACAATTACAGACAAGGCGAAACAAGGCAAGGCAAATTCATGCAGGGCAATTCCAGGCAAGGCAAGGGAAAGCAAGGCAAGACAATTCCAGGCACAGCAATTACAGGTAAGGCAATGCAAGTCAAGGAAATTCCAGGCAAGGCAATTCCAGCAAGAAAAGTCAAGGCAAGGCAAGGCAAGGAAATTTCAGACAAGGAAAGGGAAGACAATTACAGGCAAGGCGAAACAAGGCAAGGCAAATTCATGCAGGGCAATTCCATGCAAGGCAACTCCAGGCAAAGCAAGAGAATTCCAGGAAAGAAAAGACAAGGAAGGCAAGACAATTCCAGGCAAGTAAATGTAAGACAAGGCAAGCAAAAACAATTCAAGGCAAGGCAATTTCAGGCAAGGCAAAGCAAGTCAAAGAAAGGCAATTCCAGACATGGAAAAACATGACAAGTCAAGGCAGGCAATTCCTGGAAAGACTAGACCAGTCAAGCAAGACAAGACAAGGCGATTCCAGGCAAGACAATTTCAAAAAATGCAAGGCAGCACAATTACAGGCAAGACCATTCCTGGCATCACAAGACAAGGCAAGGCAAGGTAATTCCAGGCAAGACAATTCCAGGGAAGATAAGGCAAGGAAATTCCAGCCTAGGCAATTCCAGGCAACGCAAAGCAAGAAAAGACAAGGCAAGGCAAGGTAACTCCAGGCAAGACAATTTAATGCAAGGCAATACCATGCAAGGAAAGGCAAGGCAATGCAAACCAATTTTGGGAAAGTCAATCCTAGACAAGGCAAGGCAAAGCATTTCCAGGCAAGGCAAGGCAAGGCAAGGAAGTGCAATTCCAGGCAGGACAATTTCAGTCAAGGCAAAACAGGGCAGGTCAAACCCTGGCAGGGAAATTCCGGGCAGGGAAAGGTAAGGCAAGGCAAGGAAAAACGGCAAATCCAGGCAAGATAATTTCAAACAAGGCAAGACAAGGCAATTCCAGGCTAGGAAATTGCAGGAAAGGTAATTCTAGGCAAGGCAAGGCTAGACAAGGCAATTCTAGGCAAGGCAATTCCAGGTTAGGCAAGGCAAGGCATTTCCAGGGAAGGCAAATTCAGGCAAGGCAAGGAAAGGAAACTCATTGCAAGTTCCAGGCAAGGAAAGGCAAGGAAAGGCAATTCCAGGAAACGCAATTTCAGCAAAAGCAAGGAAAGGAAATTCAAGGCAATTCCAGGCAAGGCAAGTCAAGGCAATACAATTCAGGGCAAGATAATTCCAGGTAAGGCGACGCAAGGCAATTCCAGGCAAGGCAATCCCAGGCAAGGTAATTCTAGGCAAGGCAAGGCAGGGCAAGGGAAGACAAGGCAATGCCAGGCAAGGAAGGTAAGGCAAGGAAGGGAAAGTTAAGGCAAGGTAGGGCAATTCCAGGTAGGGCAATTTTAGGCAAGGCAACAAAAGTTAGAGCAATTCCAGACAAGTCTAAGCAATGCAATTCTAGGCAGGGCAGTTTTGGGCAACGGAAGGCAATGCAAGGCAACGCAATTCCAGGCAAGGCAAGGCATGGCAAGACAAGGGAAGGCAAGGCAAGGCAATTTAAAGAAAGGCAATTGCACAAAAGACAATTCAAGGCGAAGCAAGGCAAGACAAGGCAGGTAAAGGAAATTCCAGGCAAAGCAATTCGAGGTAAGGCAAGGTAGGGCAATTCCAGGCAAGGCAATTTTAGGCAAGATAAGGCAAGGCAAGACAAAAAAAATCCAGACAAGGCAATTTCAGGCAAGGCATGGTAAGGAAAGGAAATTTGAGACAAGGTAACTCCAGGGAGAACAAGGCAAGGCAATTCCAGGCAAAGTAATTCCAAGCATGGCAGGGGAAGACAAGGCATCGCCAGGCAATTCCAGGCAAGGCAAATGCAGGCAAGGTAGGGCAAGTAAGGCAAGGTAATTCCAAGCAAGGATATTCCAGGCAAGGCAAAGAAAGGCAATTCAAGGGAATTCCAGGCAATGCAATGCAAGGAAAGGCAATACCAGGCAAAACAAGACAAGGCATGCAAGGAAAGGCAATTTCAGGTAAGACAATTCCAGAAAAGGCAAGGCCAAGCAGTTCCAGGCAAGACAATTTCAGGAAAGGCAAGGAAAGTCAAGGTAATTCCAGGAAAGGCAAGGGAAGGCAAGGCAAAGCAATGCCGGCAACAGCAATTCCAGGCAAGGAATTTCCAGGCAAGACGAGGCAAGGAAAGGAAAGGCAATTGCAGTCAAGAAAAGGCAAGACAATTTCAGGCAAAGCAAGGCAAGGCAAGACAATTCCATGCAAGATAATTCCAGGCAAAGCAAGGCAATTCCAGGCAAGGGAATTTCAGGCAAGACAAGACAAGGAAGGCATGGCAATTCCAGGCAAGGCAATTCCAGGTAAGGCAAGGCAAGAAAAGTAAGGAAATACCAGGCAATTCAATTCCAGGCAAGACAAGGCAAGGCAAGTCAAGGCAATGCAAGGCAAGGCAAGGCAAGGACATTCCAGGCAAGGAAATTCAAGGCATTGCAATGCAATTCCAAGAAAGGCAATTCTAGACAAGGCAAGGCAAGACAAGTCAAAAAAAAAAACAGTTCCAGTCAAGGGAATTGCAGGTAAAGCAAGGCAAGTCAAGGTAAGGCAAGGCAAGGCAAGGCGATTCCAGGCAAGTCAAGAAAAGGAAGGCAAGGTAATTTCAGGCACAGAAAGGCAAGGCAGGGCAATTCCAGGCAGGGCAATTTCAGGCAAGGCAAGGCAATTCCAGGCAGGGCAATTTCAGGCAAGGCAAGGCAATTCCAGGCAGGGCAATTTCAGGCAAGGCAGAGCAAGGCAGGGCAATTTCAGGCAGGGCGATTTCAGACAAGAAAAGTCAAGGCAATTCTAGGCTGGGCAATTCCAGGCAAAAAAAGGCAAGGCAAGTTAATTCAAAACAAATAAATTCCAGTCAAGGCAAGGCAAGGCAATACAAGGCAATTATAGGCAAGGCTATTCCAGTGAAAGCTTGGCAAGGCAATTTCAGACAAGGCAATTCCAGGTAAAGAAAGGGAAGTTTGGGCAAGGCAATTTCATGCAAGGAAATTCCAGGCAAGGTAATACAAGGAAGGCAAGGCAATTCCAGGCAAGAAAACACAAGGCAATTTCAGGTATGGCGATTCCAGGCAAGGCCATGTAAGGCAAGGCAATGCAATTCTAGGCAGGGCAGTTTTAGGCAAGGAAAGGCAATGCATGGCAAGGCAATTGCATACAAGATAAGGCGAGGCAATTCCAGGCAAGGCAATTACAGCTGAGGCAAGGCAAGGCAGGAAAATTTCAGGCAGGGCAATTTCAGACAAGAAAAGGCAAGGCAAGGCAATTTTAGGCAAAACAATTTCAGGCAAGACAAGGAAAGCCAAGGCAAGGTAATTCCAGACAGGGCAATTTCAAGCTAGGCTAGGCAAGGCAAGGCAATGCAACAAAATGCCCAGCAAGGCAAGAAAATTTCGGGCAAGGCAATTTCAGGCAAGGCACGGCATGACAATTCCAGGCAAGACAATTTCAGGCAAGGCAAAACAAGGCAAAGAAGGCCAATTCCAGGCGAGGTAATTTGAGGTATGGAAAGGTACGGCACAGCAGGGCAATTCCAGACAAGGCAATTTGAGGCAAGGCAAGGCAGGAAAATTCCAAGCAAGACAATTTGAGGCAAGGCAAGGCAAGGCAAGGCAAAAAAGGGCAATTTCAGGAAAGGCAATTTCAGGCAAGACAAGGCAAGGCAATTCCAAGCAAGGTAATTCAAGCAAGGCAAAGAAAGAGAATTCCAGGCAAGGCAATTCCAGGCAAGGTAAGGTAAGGCAAGACAATGCAATTCTAGACAAAACAATTCCAGGCAAGGCAAGGAAATTTCAAGCAATGCAAGGCAAGGTAATTCCAGGCAAGGCAATTGCCAGAAAGGCAATTCCAGGCAAGGCAAGGCAAGACAAGGGATGGAAAGGCAATTCCAGAAAAGGTACTTTCAGCTAAGGCAAGGCAAGGTAATTTGAGGCAAGATAATCAGTCAAGGCAAGGCAATTTCAGACAAAGAAAGGTAAGGCAAGGTAATTCGAAATAAACCAATCTCAGCCAAGGCAAAACAAGACAAGGCAATTCCAGGCAAGGCTATTCCAGGGAAGGACAGGCAGGGCAATTCGAGGCAAGGAAAAGCAAGGCAAGGCAAGGCAATTCCAGGCAAGGCAATTCCAGGGAAGACTAGGCAAGGCAAGGCAAGTTAATTCAATTTCAGGCAAGGTAACTGCAGGAAAGGCAACTACAGACAAGGCAAGGCAAGACAAGGCCGAGAATGGCAATTCCAGGCAAGGCAACTCCAGGTAAGTCAAGGCAAGTCAATTCTAGGAAAGTCAACTCCAGGCAAGGCAAGGCAAGGTAATTTCAGGCAAGGAAATTCCAGGCACGGCAATTTTGGGCAAGGAAATTCCATACAAGGCAAGGCAAGGCAATTCCAGGCAAGGCAATCACATGCAAGGAAAGGCAATGCAATGCAAAGCCATTCCGGGAAATTCAACTGAGGCAAGGCAAGGTAAGGCAATTCCAGGCAATGCAAAACAAGGCAGCGAAATTCCAGGCAGGGCAATTCCAGCCAAGGCAATTCAAGTCAAGGCAAGGCAAGGTGAGTCAATGCCAGGCAAGGCAAGGTAAGGCAAGGCAGGGCCACTACAGGCAGGGAAGTTTTTGGCTAGGCAACAAAAGGTAGCACAATTCTAGACAAGTCTAGGCAATGCAATTCTAGGCAGGGCAATTTTAGGCAAGGGAAGGCAGTGCAAGGTAAGACAATTCCAGTCAAGGCAACGCAAGGCACAGGAAGGCAAGGCAATTCCAGGCAAGGCAAGGCAAGACAATGCAGGAAAAGGAAATTCCAGGCAACGCAGTTCCACTTATGGCAATGCAAGGCAATTCGATGAACGGCAATTTTACGCAAGGCAAGGCAAGGCGAGACAAAACAAATCCAGGTAAGAAAATGCCAGGCAAGGCATGGTAAGGCAAGGCAATTCGAGGCAAAGCAATTCCAGGGAAGTCAAGGCAAGGCAATTCCAAGAATGGCAGAAAAAAACAAGGCATCGCCAGGCAATTCCAGGCAAAGCAAATGCAGGTAAGGGAGGGCAAGACAAGGCAAGGATATTCCAGGCAAGGCAAAAAAGGGCAACTCAAGGCAATTCCAGGCAAGGTAAGGCAAGGCAATGCCAGGCAAAGCAAGACAAGGCAATGCAAGAAAAGGCAAATTCAAGGAAGAAAATTCCAGGCAAGGCAAGGCAATTTCAGGCTAGGTAATTCCAGGAAAGGCAACCAAGGCAAGGCAAGGCAAGGCAATTTCAGGCAAGTCATTTTCAGGCAAGCTTATTCCATGCAAGACAATTTCAGGAAAGGCAGTCAAGGCAAGAAAATTTCAGGCAAGGCAAGGGAAGGCAAGTCAATGCAATTCTGGGCATGGCAATTCCAGGTAAGGCAAGGCAAGGCAATGAAATTCCCAGGAAGACAATTCCAGGAAAGACAAGGCAAGGAAAGGAAAGGCAATTCCAGGAAGGAAAAGGCAAGACAATTCCAGGCAAAGCCAGGGAAGGCAAGACAGTTATATGCAAGGCAATTCCAGGCAAGGCAAGGAAATTCTAGGCAAGGCAATTTCAGGCAAGGCAAGGAATTTCCAGGCAAGACAAGACAAAAAGGCAAGGCTATGCCAGGCAAGGCAATGCAAGACAAGGCAGGCAAAACAATTCAAGGCAAGGCAATTCGAGGCAAGGCAAAGCAAGTAAAAGCAAGGCAATACCAGACAAGGCAAGGCAAGATAAGGCAAGGCAAGGCAATTCCATGCAAGGCAAGAAAGGTAAGGCAAGGCAATAAAGTTAAGACAATACCAGGCAAGGCAATTTCAGGCAAGACAAGGCAAGGTAAGACAAGGCAAGGCAAGGCAAAATCAGGCAATGCCAGGCAAAGCAATTTCAGGCAAGGCAAGACAATTCCAGGCAAAGCAAGGCAAGGCAAAGCAATTTCAGGTAAGGCAAAGCAATTCCAGGCAAGGCAGTTTCAGGCAAGGCAAGGCAATTCCAGGCAAGGCAATTTCATGCAAGACAATATCAGGAAAGGTAAGGCAAGGCAAGGCAATTCCAGGCAATGCAAGGAAAGGCAGAGAAAGGAAATTGCTGGCACGGCAATTCAAGGCAACGCAAGGCAAGGCAATGGAATTCCAGACAAGGCAATTTCGGGCAAGACAAGGCAAGGCAAGGAAATGCAATTCCAAACAAGGAAAGGCAAGACAATTTCAGACAAGGCAAGGCAATCCCATGCAAAACAATTCCAGGCAAGGCAAGAAAAGGAAGGCAAGGCAATTCCAGGCAAGGCAAGACAAGGCAGGGAAAATCTAGGCGGGGCAATTTCAGGTAAGGCAGACGAGGTAGGGCAATTCTAGAAAGGGCCATTCCTGACAAGGCAAGGTAAGGCAATTCTAGGCAAGGCAATTCCAGGCGATGAAAGGCAAGGCAAGTTAATTTGAAACAAGGGAATTCCAGTAAAGGTAGGCAAGACAAGGCAATTCCAAACAAGACTATTTCAGTGAAAGAAAGGAAAGACAATTTTAGGCAAGGCAACTCCAGGCAAGGCAAGGGAAGGCTGGGCAAGACAATTCCATACAAGAAAATTCCAGGCAAGGAAAGACAAGGCAATTCCAGGCATGGCAATTCCAGGCAATGCCATGTAAGGCAAGGCAATGCAATTCTAGGAAGGGCAATTTTAGACAAGAGAAGGCAATGCACTGCAAGAAAATTCCAGGCAAGGAAAGGCCAGATAATTCCAGGCAAGGGAATTACAGGCAAGGCAAGGCAAGGCAGGGAAATTCCAGACAAGGGAAGGCAAGGCAAGGCAAGGCAATTCTAGGAAAGGCAATTCCAGGAAAGTCAAGGCAAGCCAAGTCAAGGCAATTCTATACAGGGCAATTCCAGGCTAGGCAAGGCAAGGAAAGGCAATGCAAGAAAATTCCTGGCAAGGCAAGAAAATGTCAGGCAAGGCAATTCCAGGCAAGGCAAAAAAAGGCAAGGCAAAAAAAGGCAAGGCAGGCCAATTTCAGGCAAGGTAATTCGAGGTAAGGAAAGGCAAGGCAAAGCAGGGAAATTCCAGGCAAGGCAATTCGTGGCAAGGCAAGGCAAGAAAACTCCAAGCAAAGCAATTCGAGGCAAGGCAAGGCAAGGCAAGGCCAAAAAAGGGCCATTCCAGGAAAGGCGATTCCAGGAAAGGCAAGGAAAGGCAATTCCAGGCAAGGTAAGGTAAGACAAGGCAATGCAATTCTAGACAAAATAATTTCAGACAAGGCAAGGCAATTCCAGACAACGTAAGGCAAGGCAATTCCAAGCAAGGCAATTGCCATAAAGGCAATTCCAGGCAAGGCAAGGCAAGGCAAGAGAAGGCATGCTAAGGCAATTCCAGAAAAGTCAATTCCAGCTATTGCAAGGCAAGGTAATTCCAGGCAAGGCAAGGCAAGGCAAAGCAAGGCAATTTTAGGCAAGGAAAGGAAAGGCAAGGTAATGCTAAACAAGGCAATTCCAGTCCAGGCAAAACAAGACAAGGCAATTCCAGGCAAGACTTTTCAGGGAAGGACAGGCAAGGCAATTTCATTCAAGGAAAAGCAAGACAATGCAAGACAATTTCAGGCAAGGCAATTTCCACATAAGGCAAGGCAAGGCAATTCCAGGCAAGGCAATTCCATGCGAGGCAAGGCAAGTAAATCCAATTCAAAGCAAGGTAATTGCAGAAAAAGCAATTCCAAGCAAGGCAATTCCAGGCAAGGCAAGGCAAGACAAGGGAGGGAATGGCAATTCCAGGCAAGGCAATTCCAGGTAAGGCAAGGCAAGTCAGTTCCAGAGAAGGCAAATTCAGGCAAGGCAAGCCAAGGTAATTCCAGGCTATGCAAACCCGGCAATGCAAGGCAAGGCAATTCTAGGCAAGACAATTTTAGGGAAGGCAATCCCATGCAAGGAAAGTTAGGACAATGCAAGCCAGTTTTGGAAAAGTTATTTGCAAACAAGGCAAGGCAATTCCAGTCAAGGCAAAACAATGTAGTAAAATTCCAAACAGGGCAATTTCAGGCAGGGCAAATCCAGGCAGGGGAAGGCAAGTCAAGGCAAGGCAAAACAAGGAAAATATAGGCAAGGCAATTCCAGGCTAGGTAATTGCAGGAAAGACAATTCCAGGCAAGGCAAGTCAAGACAAGGCAGGGAAAGGAAATTCCAGGCAAGGCAATTTTAAGCAAGGCAATTCCAAGCATGGCAGGCGAAGACAACAAAACGCCAGGCAATTCCAGACAAGGTCAATGCAGGTAAAAAGGGACAAGGTAAGGCCAGGAAATTCCAGGCAAGGATATCCCAGTCAAGGCAAAGAAAGGCAACTCATGGCAATTACAGGCAATGCAAGGCAAGGCAAGGCAAGGCAATACCAGGCAAAGCAAGACAAGACAATGCAAAGAAAGGAAATTCCAGGCAAGACAACATTAGGCAAGGCAAGGCAAGGAAATTTCAGGCAAGGCAATTTCAAGCACGGCAGGGGAAGACAAGGCATCACCAGGCAATTCCAGGCAAGGCAAATGCAGGCAAAAAAGGACAAGGCAAGGCAAGGCAAGGCAATTCCAAGCAAGGATTTTCCAGACAAGGCAAAGAAAGGCAACTCACGGAAATTGCAGGCAAGGCAAGGCAAGGCAAGGAAAGGTGAAGCAAGGGAAGGCAAGGCAAGGCAATACCAGGCAACGCAAGACAAGGCAATGTAAGGAAAGGAAATCTCAGGCAAGACAATTTCAGGCAAGGCAAAGCAGGGCAATTCCAGGCAAGGCAATTTCAGGCAAGGTAATTCCAGAAAAGGCAACCAAGGAAAGGCAAGGTAACTCCAGGCAAGGCAATTTCAGAGAAGGCAATTCCATGCAAGACAATTTCAAGAAAGGCAAGGCAAAACGACAATTCCAGGCAAGGCAAGGGAAGGCAAGGCAAGGCTGTTCTGGGCATGACAATTCCAGGTAAGGCAAGGCAAGGCAATAAAATTCTAGGCAAGAAAACTCCAGGAAAGACAAGGAAAGGCAAGGAAAGGCAATTCCAGGCAAGGAAAAGAAAGACAATTCCAGGCAAGGCAAAGCAATTCTAGGCAAGGCAATTCCAGGCAAGGCAAGGCAAAGTAATTCCAGGCAAGGCTATTCCAGGCAAGACAAGACAAGAAGACAAGGCAATTCCAGGCAAGGCAATGCAAGACAAGGCAAGACAAAAACAATTCAAGGCAAGGCAATTTGAGGCAGAGCAAAGCAAGTCAAAGCAAGGCAATTCCAGACAAGGCAAGGCAAGACAAGTCAAGGCAAGGCAAGGCTAGGCAAGGTAATTCTAGGCAAGGCAATTCCAGGTAAGGCAAGGCAAGAAAGGTAAGGAAATACCAGGCAAGGCAATTCCAGGCAATGCAAGGCAAGAAAAGGCATGGCAAGTACATTCCAGGAAAAGTAATTCAAGGCAATGCAATGCAATTCCAAGCAAGGCGATTTTAGGCAATGGAAAGCAAGACAAGTCAAGGAAAACCAATTCCAGGCAACGCAATTCCAGGTAAGACAAGGCAAGAAAGGAATGAAAAGGCGAGGCACGGCAAGGGCCGGCAAGGCAAGGCAAGGCAAATCAAAGCAATGCCAGGCAAAGCAATTTCAGACAAGGCAAGACAATTCCAGGCAAGGGAAGGCAAGGCAAAGCAATTTCAGGAAAGGCAAGGCAATTCCAGGAAAGGCATTTCCAGGCAAGGCAATTTCAAGGAAGGCAATTTCAGGAAAGCCAAGGCAATTTCAGGCAAAACAAGAGTAGGCTAGGCAAGGCAATTCCATGCGAGGAAATTCCAGGCAAGACAAGATAAGAGAGGCAAGGCAATTCCAGGCCACGCAATTTCAGGCATACAAAGACAAGGCAATTCCAGGCATGGCAATTCCAGTCAAGGTCGTGTAAGATACGGCAATGTAATTTTAGGCAAGTGAGTTTTAGGCAAGGAAACACAATGCATGCCAAGGCAATCCCAGGGACAACAAGGCCAGTAAATTCCAGGCAAGGCAAATACAGGCAAGGCAAGGCAAGGCAAGGCAAGGAAACTCCAGGCAGGGCAGTTCCGACAAGGGAAGGCAAGGCAAGGCAATACTAGGTGAGGCAATTCCAGGCAAGGCAAGGCAAGCCAAGGCAAAGCTATTTCAGACAGGGCAATTCCAGGCTTGGCAAGGAAAGGCAATGCAAGAAAATTCCCAGGAAGGCAAGAAAATTTCAGGCAAGGCAATTTCAGGCAAGACAATTCCAGGCAAGGCAAGGCAAGGCAATGCCAGGCAAGGTAATTCCAGGACAGACATGCAAGGCAAGGCAAGGCAATTCCAGGCAAGGCAAGGGAAAGCAAGGCACGGCAAATCCAGGCAACGCAAATCCAGCCAAGGAAGAACAAGGCAATTCCAGGCACTGAAATTCCAGGTGAGGTAAGGCAAGGCAAGGCAAGGCAAGGCAATTCCAAGAATGAAAGGCAAGACAATTCCAGGAAAAGCAAGGCAAGGCAAAACAATACCGTGCAAGGCAATTCCAGGTAAGGCAACGCAATTCCAGGCATGGTAATGCTATGCAAGGCAAGGCAAGTCAGGGCAAAGCAATTTCATGCAAGGCAATTACAGGCAAGACAGGACAAGAAAGACAAGGCAATTCCAGGCAATGCAAATCCAGCCAAGACAAGACAAGTCAATTCAGGCAAGGGAATTCAGGAAAGGCCAGGTACAGCAAAGCAATGCAACTCTAGGAAGGGCAGTTTTAGGCAAGGGAAGACAAGGCAAGGCAAGGCAAGGCAAGGCAAGGCAAGGCAAGGCAGGGCAGGGCAGGGCAGGGCAGGGAAGGGCAGGGCAGGGAAGGGCAGGGCAGGGCAAGGCAGGGCAGGGCAGGGCAAGGCAAGGCAAGGCAAGGCAAGGCAAGGCAAGGCAAGGCAAGGCAAGGCAAGGCAAGGCAAGGCAAGGCAAGGCAAGGCAAGGCAAGGCAAGGCAAGGCAAGGCAAGGCAAGGCAAGGCAAGGCAAGGCAAGGCAAGGCAAGGCAAGGCAAGGCAAGGCAAGGCAAGGCAAGGCAAGGCAAGGCAAGGCAAGGCAAGGCAAGGCAAGGCAAGGCAAGGCAATTCCCGGCAAGGTGATAGCAGAAAAGGTAATTCCAGGCACGGCAGGGCAAGACAAAACAGGGGGAAAAATTCCAGGCATGCAATTCCATGCAAGGCAAGGCAGGGCAATTCCAGGCAAGGCAATTCCAGACAAAGAAAGGCAAAAGAATTCCAGGCAAGGCAAGGTAAGCAAAGGTAATGGAATTCTAGGCAAGGCAATTCAAGCAAGGCAATTTTAGGCAAGTAAGGTAAGTGAAGGCATGACAGCACAGTTACAGAAAAGGCAATTGCCAGAAAGGCAAATCCAGGCAAGGCAAGGAAAGGGAACCCAAGGCAATTCGAGGCAAGACAAGCCAAGGCAATTCCAGGCAAGGCAAGGGAAGGCAATAAAAAGGGAAGGCAAGGCAAGGGAAAGCAATTGCAGGAAAGACAATTCCAGGCAAGGCACAGCAAGGCAAGACAAGTCAGGGAAAGTAAATTTCAGGCACAGCAATTAAACGTAAGGAAAGTCAGGTCATTTCCAGACAAGGCAAGGCAAGGCAAGGCAAGGCAAGACAACACAATACAATTCCAGGCAAGGCAATTCCAGGCAAGAAAATTCAAGGCAATGCAATTCCAGGGAAGGCAAGTCAAGGCAATTCCAGGCAAGGCAATTTCAAGCACTGTAGGGGAAGACAAGGCATGGCCAGACAATTTCAGGAAAGGCAATAGCAGGCAAGGCAGGGCAAGGCAACTCCAGGCAATAATATTCCAGTCAAGGCAAAGAAAGGCAACTCAAGAATATTCCAGGCAAGGCTATGCAAGGCAAGGAAAGGCAATACCAGGAAAAGAAAGACAAGGCAATGCAAGGAAAGAGAATTTTAAGCAAGACGATTCCAGGGAAGGCAAGGCAAGGCAATTCCAGGTAAGTCAATTCCAGGCAAGGTAATTCCAGGAAAGGCAACCAAGGCAAGGCAAGGCAATTCCATGCAAGTCAATTACAGGCAAGACAAGACAAGGAAAGGAAGGCAATTCCAGGCGAGGCAATGCAAGACAAGGTAAGGCAAAACAATTCAAAGCAAAGCAATTCGAGGCAAGGCAAAGCAAGTCAAAGCAAGGCAATTGCAGACAAGGCAAGGAAGGCAAGGCAAGGCAAGGGAATTCATGGCAAGGCAATTCCAGGTAAGGCAAGGCAAGAAAGGTAAAGAAACACCAGGCAAGGCAATTCCAGTTAAGGCAAGAAAGGAAAAATAAGGAAACACCAGGGAAGGCAATTCCAGGCAAGGCAAGGCAAGGCAACTCAAGGCAATGCAAGGAAATGTAAGGCAAGGCAAGTACATTCCAGGCAAAGCAATTGAAGGAAATGTAATGCAATTCCAGGAAAGGCAATTCTAGGCAAGGCAAGGCAAGTTAAGAAAAAACAATTCAAGGCAAGGCAATTCCAGGTAAGGCAAGGCAAGTCAAGGCCAGGGACAGCAAAGTCAGTCAATTCCAGCCAAAGCAACTTGAGGCAAGCCAAGACTATTCCAGGCAAGGCAAGGCAAGGCAAAGCAATTTCAGGCAAGGGAAATCAATTTCAGGCAAGGCAATTCTAGGCAAGGCAAGGCAATTCCAGGCAAGGCAAGGCAATTCCAGGCAAGGCAAGGCAATTCCAGGCAAGACAATTTCAGGAAAGTCAAGGCAAGGCAAGGCAATTCCAGGCAAAGCAAGGGAAGGCAAGGCAAGAAAATTCCAGCAAGGCAATTACAAGCAAGACTAGGCAAGGAAAGAAAAGGCAATTCCAAACAACAGAAGGCAAAACAATTCCAGATAAGGCAATGTGAAACAAGGCAATCCCATGCAAGGCAATTACAGGCAATACAAGACGAGGAAAGGCAAGGTAATTTCCATCTAGGAAAGGTAAGGTAGGGCAATTCCGCACAGGGCAATTTCACGCAAGGCAAGGCAAGGCAGGGCAATTCCAGGCGAGGCAATTCCATAAAAGACAATTTCAGGAACGGCAAGGCAAGGCCATTCCAAGCAAGGAAAAGGAAGGCAATGCAAGGCAATTCCGGGCACGGAAATTCCAGGCAAGACAAGGTAAGGCAAGGAAAGGCAATTCCAAGCAATGAAAGGCAAGACAATTCCAGACAAAGCAAGGCAAAGCAAGACAATTACATGCAAGGCAATTCCAGGCAAAACGACGCAATTCCAGGCATTACAATGCCACGCAAGGAAAGGCAAGGCAGGGCAAGGCAATTTTATGCAAGAAAATTCTAGGAAAGACAAGACAAGGAAGGCAAAACAAGCCCAGGCAACTCAAATCCAGCCAAGACAAGACAAGGCAATTCCACGCAAGGCAATTCCAGGAAAGGCCAGGTAAGTCAAGACAACGCAACTTTAAGAAGGGCAATTTTAGGCAAGAGAAGGCAATGCAAGTCAAGCAAATTTTAGGCAAGATGAGGCAAGGCAAGGCAATACCAGGTAAGGCAAGACGACAAGGCAAGGCAAGAAAATTCCAGGTAAGGCAAGGAAAGGCAATTCCAGCCAAAACAATTTGAGGCACGATGAAGCAAGGCAATTTCAGGCAAGGCAATTCCAGACAAGGCAAGGCAATTATAGGCAAGGCAAATCCAGGCAAGACAAGGCAGGGCAAGGAAACGGAATTCCAGACAAGAAAAGGCCAGACAATTCCAGGCAAGGCAAGGCAAGTGAATTCCTTGCAAGGCAATTCCAGGCAAGTCAAGGCAATTCCAGGCAAGTCAAGGCAATTCCAGGCAAGTCAAGGCAATTCCAGACAAGGCACTTTTAAGCAAGACAAGGCAAGACAAGGCAAGGCAAGGTAATGCAAGAAAAAGCAATTCCAGGCAAAGCAAGACATGACAATGCAAGGAAAGGCAATTTCAGACAAGACAATTCCATGCAAGGCAATGCCAAAAACGGTAATTCCAGGACAGGCAAGCAAGGCAAGGCAAGGCAATTCCAGGCAAAACAATTTCAGGAAAGACAAGGCAAGGCAATTTCATGCAAGGCAAAGGAAGGCAAGGCAAGCCAATTTCAGGCACGAAAATTCCAGGTAAGGCAAGGCAAGGCAATAAAATTCCAGATAATGAAACTCCAGGCAAAAAAGGCAAGGCAAGGAAAGAAAAGGCAATTCCAAGCAATGAAAGGCAAGACAATTCCAGGCAAGGCAAGGCAAGACAATTCCGTGCATGGCAATTCCAGGCAAAGCAAGGCAATTCTAGGCATGGCAATGCCATTCAAGGCAAGGCAACATCAGGCAAGACAAGGCAAGGCAATTTCAGGCAAGAAAATTCCAGGCAAGGCAATTCCAGCTAGGCAATTCCAGGAAAGGCAAGGCAATGCAAGGCAACGGAAGTCAATTGGAGGAAAGACAATTTCAGGCAAGGCAATCCGTGCAAGGAAAAGCAAGGCAGTGCAAAGAAATTCCAGGAATGTCAATTCCTGGCAAGGCAAGGCAATTCAGGCAAGGCAAGGCAAGGCAAGGCAATTCCAGGCAAGGCAATATCAGGAAAGGCAATTCCAGGCAAGGAAATTCCTGGTAAGGCAAGGAAAGGCAATTCTATCCAAAACAATTCAAGGCAAGGCGAGGCAAGGCAATTCCAGGAAAGGCAAGGAAATTCTAGGCAAGGTAAATCCAGGCAAGACAAGGCAAGGCCAGGAAACAGAATTCCAGCAACAAAAGGCCAGACAATTTCAGGCAAGACAAGGCAAGGCAATTCCATGCAAAGCAATTCCAGGCAAGTCAAGGTAATTCCAGACAACACAATTTCAGGCAAAGCAAGGCAAGGCAAGGCAAGGCAATTCCAGGCAAATCAGGACAAGGCAATGCAAGGAAAGGCAATTTCAAGCAAGACAATTCCAGGCAAGGCAAGGCAAGGCAAGGCAAGGCAAGGCAATTCCAGGCAAGGTAATTCCAGGACAGCCAAGCAAGGCAAGGCAAAGCAATTCCATGAGAGGCAATTTCTGGCAAGGCAAGGCAATTCCAGGCAAGGCAAGGGAAGGCAAGGCAAGCCAATTCCAAGTACAGAAATTTTAGGTAAGACAAGGCAAGGCAAGGCAATAAAATTTCAGGTAAGGAAATTCCAGGCTAGACAAGGAAAGGCAATTCCAAGCAATGAAAGGCAAGACAATTCCAGGCAAAGCAAGGCAAGGCAAGTCAAGGCAATTCCAGGCAAGGAAAGGTAATTCCAGGCATGGCAATGCCACGCAAGGCAAGGTAAGTCAGGGCAAGGCAATTTTAGACAAGTCAATTACATGCAGTACAAGACAAGGAAGGCAAGGCAATTCCAGGCAGTGCAAATCCAGCAAAGAAAACACAAGGCAACTCCAGACAAAGCAATTCCAGGAAAGACCAGTTAAGGCAAGGCAATGCAACTCTAGGAAGGGCAGTTTTAGGCAAGGGAAGGCAATGCAAGGAAAGGCAATTCCAGGTAAGGCAAGGCAGGGCAATTTCAGGCAAGGCAATTCCATAAAAGACAATTTCAGGAACGGCAAGGCAAGGCAAGGCCATTCCAGGCAAGACAAGAGAAGGTCAGGAAAGGCAATTCTGGGCACGGAAATTCCAGGTAAGGCAAGACACAGCAATGAAATTCCAGGTAAGGAAATTCCAGGCAAGACAAAACAAGGCAAGGAAAGGCAATTCCAAGCAATAAAAGGCAAGACAAATCCAGGCAAAGCAAGGCAAGGCAAGGCAATTCCAGGCATGGCAATGCCAGGCAAGGCAAGGCAAGTCGGGGCAAAGCAACTTTATGCAAGGCAATTCCAGGCAAGACAAGACAAGGAAGGCAAGGCAATTCCAGGCAACACAAATCCAGCCAAGACAACATAAGGCATTTCCAGGCATGGCAATTATAGACAAGGCAAGACAGGACAAGGCAGGGAAAAGCAATTCCAGGTAAGGCAGGGAAGTCAACTCCATGCAAGGCAACATCAAGCAAGGCAAGGCAGGGCAATTTCAGGCTAGAAAATTCCAGGCAAGGCAAGGCAAGGCAAGGCAATTCCAGGCTAGGCAATTCCAGGCAACACAAGGCAATGCAAGGCAAAGGAAGTCAATTGGAGGGAAGACAATTCCATGCAAGGTAATCCCGTGCAAGGAAAAACAAAGCAGTGCAAAGAAATTCCGGGAAACTCAATTTTTGGCAAGACAAGGCAAGGCAATTCCAGGCAAGGTGAGGCAAGGCAATTCCAGGCAAGGCAATTTAAGGAAAGGCAATTCCAGGCAATGAAATTCCAGATAAGGCAAGGAAAGGCAATTCCAGCCAAAACAATTTCAGGCAACACAAGGCAAGGCAATTTCATGCAAGGCAATTCCAGGCAAGGCAAGGCAATTCTAGGCAACACAATGCCAGGCAAGACAAGGCAAGGCAGGGAAACCGAATTCCAGGCAAGGAAAGGCCAGACATTTCCAGGAAAGACAAGGCAAGAGAAGTCAATTTCATGCAAGGCAATTCCAAGCAAGGCAAGACTATTCCAGACAAGGCAATTTCAGGCAAGGGAAGGCAAGGCAAGGCAATTCCAGGCAAAGCAAGACAAGCCAATGCAAGGAAAGGCAATTTCATGCAAGACAATTCCAGAAAAGGCAAGGCAAGGCAATTACGGGCCAGGCAATTCCAGGACAGGCAAGCAAGGCAAGGCAAGGCAATTCCATGCAAGACAATTTCAGGAAAAGCAAGGCAAGTCAAGGCAATTCCAGGCAAGGAAAGGGAAGGCAAGGCAAGCCAATTCCAGGTAAGGCAAGACGAGGCAATGAAATTTTAGGTAAGAAAGTTCCAGGCAATACAAGGGAAGGCAAGAAAAGGCAATTCCAAGCAATGAACGACAAGACAATTCCAGGCAAAGCAAGGCAAGGCAAGTCAATTCTGTGCAAGGCAATTTGAGGCAAAGCAAGGCAAATCAGGGCAAGGCAATGTTATGCCAGGCATTTCCAGGAAAGACAAGGCAAGGAAGGCAAGGCAATTCTGGGCAATGCAAATTTAGCCAAGACAAGACAAGGTAATTCCAGGCAAGGCAGGGAAGAAAAATTTCAAGCAAGGCAATTTGAGGCAAGGCGAGGCGAGGCAAGGCAAGGCCAAAAAAAGCAACTCCACACAAGGCGATTTCAGACAAGACAAGGCAAGCTAATTCCATGTAAGGCAAGGCAAGATAAGGCAAGGCAAGGCAATTACAGACAAGGTAATTTTAGGCAAAGCAAGGAAATGCAATTTCAGGCAAGGTAAGGTAAGGTAAGGCAATGCAATTCTAGACAAAAAAATTGCAGGCAAGTCTGGGCAATATAAGACAAAGCAATTTTAGGCAAGTAAATTACAGGCAATTTCACTCAAGGCAATTCCAGGCAAGGCAATTCTAGCTAAGACAAGGCAAGCTAATTCCAGGCAAGACAATTCCAGTCAAGGCAAGGCAAGGCAGTGCAAGGCAAGGCAATTTAAGGAAAGGAAAGGTAAGGCAAGGTAATTCAAAACAAGGCAATTCCGGTCAAGGCAAAGTAAGACAAGGCAATTCCAGGCAAGGCTATTCCAGAAAAGGCAAGGCAGGGCAACTTTAGGCAAGGAAAAGCAAAGCAATTCAAGACAACTCCAGGCAAGTAAATTCCACGTAAGGGAAGGCAAGGCAATTCCAGGCAAATTAATTCAAGGCAAGGCAATTCTGCACAAGGCCAGACAAGGCAACTCAAGACAAGGAAATGCCAGGCAAGGAAATTCCAAGCAAGGCAAGGCAAGGCAAGGTAATTCAATTCAAGGCAAGGTCATTGCAGGAAAGGCAATTGCAGGCAAAACGAGGCCAGAAAAAATGGGGAACGGTAATCCCAGGCAAAAAAATTCCAGGTAAGGCAAAGCATGGCAATTCAAGGAAAGGCAACTCTGAGCAAGGAAAGGGAAGGCAATTTCAGGCAAGCGAACTCCAGGCAAGGCAATTCCAGCTACGGCAATTCCAGGCATGGCAAGGCAAGACATGTCAATGAAAGGCAATTCCAGGCAAGGCGATTCCAGGTAAGGCAAGGCAAGTCAATTCTAGGGAAAGCAACTCCAGGCTAGGCAAGGCAAGGCAATTCCAGGCAAGACCAGTCAAGGCAATTCCAGTCTAGTCAATTCCAGGCAACGCAATGCAAGACAAGGCCAGGCAATGTAAAACAAGGCAATTCCACACAAGACAATTTCAGGCAAGGCTCTCCCATGCAAGAAAAGGCAAGGCAATGCAAGCCAATTCTGGGAAAGTCAATTCCAGGCAAGGCAAGGCAAGGTAATTTCAGGCAAGGCAAGGCAGTGCAATTCCAGGCAGGGCAATTTCAGGCAAAGCAAAGCAAGGCAGGGCAAATCCAGCCAGGGAAATTCCGAGCAGGGCAAGGCAAGGCAAGGCAAATCAAGGCAAATCCAGGCAATGTAATCCCAGGCAAGGCAAGGAAAGGCAACTCCAGGCTAGGCAATTGCAGGAAAGGCAACTCCAGTCAAGGCAAGGCAAGACAAGGCAATTCCAGGCAAGACAATTCCAGTTAAGGCAAGGTAAGGCATTTCCAGGGAAGGAAAATCTAGGCAAGGCAAGGAAAGTGAACTCATTGCAATTCCAGGTATGGCAAGGCAATTCCAGGCATGGCAAGGCAATTCCAGAAATGGAAATTCCAGGAGAGGCAAGGAAACTCAACTCAAGGCAATTCTGGGCAGGCATGTCAAGGCAAGGCAAATCCAGGCAAGACAATTCCAGGTAAGGTGAGGCAAGGGAATTCTAGGCAAGGCAAGGAAAGGCAAGAAAAGGCAAGGCAAGGAAAGGCAGGGCAAGGCAAGACAAGACAAATCCAGGCCAGACAAATTTAGGCAAGTCAAGGCAAGGCAAGGCAATGCCAGGCAAGGCAAGGCAAGGCAAGGCAAGGCAGGGCAATTCCAGGAAGGGCAATTTCAGGCAGGGCAGTTTTAGGCAAGGCAACAAAAGGTAGTGCAATTCCAGACAAGTAAAGGCAATGCAATTCTAGGCAGGGCCGTTTTAGGCAAGGGAAGGCAATGCAAGGCAAGTTAATTCCGGGCAAGGCAAGGCAAAACAATTCAGGGAAGGGCAATTGCAGGAAAGGCAATCCCAGGTAAGGCAAGGCAAGACAAGGCAGGGAAAAAAATTTCAGGCAAAGCAATTCAAGGTAAGGCAAGGCAGGGCATTCAAGACAAGGCAAGACAAAAGAATACCAGGCAAGGCAATTCCAGGCAGGGCATGGTAAGACAAGGCAATTCGAGTGAAGACAATTCCAGGGAAGGCAAGACAAGGCAATTTGAGGCAAGGCAGTTCCAAGCATGGCAGGGGAAGGAAAGGAATCGCCGGGCAATTCCAGGCAAGGCTATTGCAGGCAAGGTAGGGCAAAATGAGGCAAGGTAACTCCAAGCAAGAATATTTCAGGTAAGGCAAAGAAAGGCAACTCAAGGCAATTCCAGACAAGACCAGGTAAGGCAAGGCAAGGCAAGGCAATACCAGGCAAAGGAAGACAAGGAAATGCAAGTAAAGGCAAATCCAGGCAAGGCACTTCCAAGCAAGATAATTCCAGGAAAGGCAAGCAAGGCAAGGCAAGGAGATTTTATGCAAGACAATTTCAGAAAAGGCAAGGCAGTAAAGACAACTCCAGGCAAGACAAGGGTAGGCAAGGCAAGGCAATTCTAGCATGGCATTTCCAGGGAAGGCAAGGGAAGGCAATGAATTCTGAGGCAAGGAAATTCCAGGCAAGACAAGGCAAGGCAAGGCAAGGTAATTCCGGGCAAAGAAAGGCAAGGCAAGACAATTCCATGCAAGGCAATTTCAGGCAAGGCAAGGAAATTCCAGGCAAGGCAATTTCAGGCAAGGCAAGGCAAAGCCAAACAATTCAAGGCAAGGAAATTCGAGGCCAGGAAAAGTAAGTAAAAACAAGGCAATTCCAGACAAGGCAAGGCAAGAAAAGCCAAGGCAATGTAACTCGAGGCAAGAAAATTGCAGGCAAGGCAATGCAAGACAAGGCAAGGCAAAACAATTCAATGCAAGGCAATTCGAGGCAGGGCAAAGCAAGTCAAAGCAAAGCAATTCCAGACAACGCAACGCAAGACAAGTCAAGGCAAGGCAATTTCAGGTAAGGCAAGGCAAGAAAGGTAAGAAAATACAAGGCAAGGCTATTCCAGCAAGGCAAGGCACGGCAAGTCCAGGCAAGGCAAGTCAAGGACATTCCAGGCAAAGCAATTCATGGCAATGCAATGCAATTCCAAAAAAGGCAATTCTAGGCTAGGCAAGCATAGAAAAGTCAAGGAAAAACAATTCCAGGCAGGGCAATTCCAGGTAAGGCAAGGCAATTTCAGGCAAAGCAAATTCAGCCAAGGCAATACAAGGCAAGACAATTCCAGGCAAGGCAATTTCAGGCAAGGCAATTTCATGCAAGACAATTCCAGGAAAGGCAGAACAAGGCAAGGCAATTCCAGGTAAGGCAAGCGAAGGCAATGCAAGGTAATTCCGAGCACAGCAATACCAGGCAAGGCGAGAAAAGGCAAGCCAAAGAAATTCCAGGCAAGACAATTTCAAGCAAGACAAGGCAAGGCAAGGAAAGGCAATTCCAAACAAGGAAAGGCAAGACAATTCCAGACAAGGCAAGGCAAGGCAATCCCATGCAAGGCAATTCCAGTCATGACAAGACAAGGAAGGCAAGGCAATTTCAGGCAAGGCAGCTCCAGACCAGGCAATTCTAAGCAAGGCAAGGGAAGGAAAGGGAAGTCAAGATAAGGCAATGTCAGCCAAAATAATTCCAGGCAACGCAAGGCAAGGAAAGGCAAGGTAATTCAATTCCAAGCAAGGTAATTGCAGGAAAGGCAATTTTAAGCAAGGCAAGGCAAGAAAAGGCAGGGAAAGGCAATTCCAGGCAAGGCAATTCCAGTCAAGGAAAAACAAGACAAGGCAACTCAAGGCAAGGCTATTCCAGGGAAGACAAGGTAGGGCAATTTAAGGCAAGGAAAAGCAAGGCAATGCAAGGCAGTTTCAGGCAAGGTAATTTCACGAAAGGCAAGGCAAGGCAATTCCAGGCAAGGTAATTTCAGGCAACGCAATTCTAGGCCAGGCTAGGCCAGACCAGGCCAGACCAGGTCATGCCAGACCAGGTCAGACCAGACCAGGCAAGGCAAGGCAAGGTAAGGCAAGGCAAGACCAGGAAATGCCAGGCAAGGAAATTTCTGGCAAGACAAGGCAAAGTAATTCAATTCCAGGCAAGGTAATTGCAGGAAAGACAATTTCAGGCAAGGCAAGACAACGCAGGAAAAAGCAATTCCAGACAAGTCAATTTCAGGTAAGGCAAGTCAAGTCAATTCCAGGGAAGGCAACTTCAGGCAAGGCAAGGCAAGGCAATTTAATGAAGGCAATTCCAAGCAAGGCAAGGCAAAGCGATTCCAGTCTAGGCAATTACAGGCAACTCAAGGCAAGACAAGGCAAGGCAAGGCAAGCCAATTCCAGGCAAGACAATTTCAGGCAAGGCAATCCCATGGAAGAAAAGGCAAGGCAATGCAAGCCAATTTTGGGAAAGCAAATTTCATGCAAGGCAAGGCAAGGTAATTCCAGGCAAGGCAAGGCAGTGCAATTCCAGGCAGGGAAATTTCAGGCAAGGCAAAACAAGGCAGGGCAAATTCAGGCAGGGAAATGATGGGCAGGGCAAGACAAGGCAAGGCAAAACAAGGCAAATTCAGGCAAGGCAACTACAGGCAAGGCAAGGCAAAGAGAAACAAGGCAATTCCTGGATACACAATTGCAGGAAAGGCAATTTAAGGCAAGACAAGGCAATTCTAGGCAAGGCAATTTCAGATAAGGCAAGGAAAGGCAATTACAAGGAAAGGCAAATCCAGGAAAGGCAAGAAAAGGAAACTTATTGCAATTCCCAGCAAGACAAGGAAAGGAAAGGCAATTCCAGGAAAGGCAACTCAAGGCAATTCCAGGAAAGGCAAGACAAGGCAAGGCAATTCCAGGCAAGGCATTTTCAGGTAAGGCGAGGCAAGTCAATTCCAGGCATGACAATTCTAAGCAAGGCAAGTCAATGAATTGCAAGGCAAGACAAGGAAATTCCAGGCGAGGCAACTCCATGCAAGGCAATTCCAGGCAAGGCAATGCCAGGCAAGGCAAGGAAAGGAATGGCAAGGCAAGACAAGAAAACGCCAGGCAAGGCAATTCCAGGCAAGGCATTGCAAGGCAAGGCAAGGCAAGAAAAGGCAAGTCAAGGAAAAACAATTGCAGGAACGGCAATTCCAAAAAAGGCAAGCCAAGACAAGTCAGGGAAAGAAAATTCCAGGGAAGGCAATTCCACGTAACGCAAGGAGTGTCAATTCCAGGCAAGGCAATTTTATGCAAGACAAGGCAAGGCAAGACAACATAATTCCAGGCAAGGAAATTCCAGGCAAAACATGGAAAGGCAAGGCAATTTGAGGCAAGGCAATTCCAGGGAAGGAAAGGCAAGACAATTCCAGGAAAGGAAATTCCAGGCATGGCAGGGGTATACAAGGCATTGTCAGGCAATTCCAAGCAAGGCAAATGCAGGCAAGGCGGGGCAAGGCAAGGCAAGGCAATTCCAGGCAAAAATATTCCAGGAAAGGCAAAGAAAGGCAACTCAAGGCAATTCCATGCAAGGCAAGGCAAGGCAAGGCAAGGCAAGGCAAGGCAACGGAATTCCAGGCAAGGCAAGGCAAGGTAAGGCAAGGCAGGGCACTTCCAGGCAGTGCAATATTAGGCAAGGCAACAAAACGTAGCTCAATTCCAGACAAGTCAAGGCAATGCAATTCAAGCCAGGGCAGTTTTGGGCAAGGGAAGGCATCACAAGGCAAGGCAATTTCAGGAAAGGCAAGGCAGGAAAAGGAAATTCCAGGCAAGGCAATTCCAGGCAAGGAAAGGCAGGGCAATACCAGACAACGCTATTTCAGGCAAAGCAAGGCAAGCAATTTCTGGCAAGGCGATTTCAGGCAAGGCAAGGGAGGGCCAGGCAAGGCAATTTCATGCAAAGAAATTTCAGGCAAGAGAAAACGAGAAGGCAAGTCAATTCCAGACAATGCAATTCATGGGAAGGAAAGGAAAGGCAATTTCAGGCAAGAAAATTCCAAGCATGGCAGGGGAAGAAAAGACATCGCTGGGCAACTTCACGCAAGGCAAATGCAGGCAAGGCAGGACAAGGAAACTCAAAGCAATTCCAGGCAAAAATATTTTAGGAAAGGCAAACAAATGCAACTCAAGGCAATTCCAGGCAAGGCAAGGCAATGCAAAGCAAGGCAATATCCGGCAGAGCAAGACAAAGCAATGCAAAGAAAGGCAATTTCAGGCAAGACAATTCCAGGCAAGGCAAGGCAAGGCAAGGCAAGGCAATTTCAGGCAAAGCAATTCCAGGCAAGGAAATTTCAGGAAAGACAAGCAAGGAAAGGCAATACCAGGCAGGGCAATTTCAGGCAAGGCAATTCCACACAAGACAATTTCAGGAAAGCAAGGAAAAGCAAGGCAATTCCGGGCATGGCAATTCCAGGTAAGGCAAGGGAAGGCAATGAAATTCCAGGCAAGGCAATTTCAGGCAAGACAAGGTAAGGCATGAAAGCCATTTCAAGGTAAGGATAGGCAAGAAAACTACAGGCAAAGCAAGGCAGGGCAAGACAATTCCATGTAAGTCAATTCCAGGCATGGCAAGGATATTCCAGGCAAGGCAATATTAGGCAAGGCAAGGCAAGGCAATTCCATGCAAGGCAATGCAAGACAAGGCAAGGCAATACAGTTCATCACAAGGCAATTTGAGGCAAGACAAAGCAAGTCAAATCAAGGCAATTCCAGACAAGGCAAGGCAAGACAAATCAAGGAAAGGCAATTTTAGGAAAGGCAATTCCAGGTAAGGCAATGCAAGAGAGGTAATGAAATACCAGGCAAGGCAATTCCAAGCAAGGCAAGACAAGGCAAGTCACGGCAATGAAAGGCAAGGCAAGGCAAGGGAAGGAATGGCCAGGCAATTCCAGAGAAGACAAGTCCAGGCAAGGCAATGCAATTACAAGCAAGGCAATTTTATGAAAGGCAAGACAAGACAAGTCATAACAAGGAAAGGCAAGGCAATGCAAAGCAATTCCTGGAAAGTCAATTCCAGCCAAGGCAAAAAAAGGAAATTCCAGGCAAGGCAATTGCAGGAAAGTCAATTCCAGGCAAGGAAATTCCAGGTAAGGCAAGGAAAGGCAATTCCAGCTGAAATAATTGCAGGCAAGGCAAAAAATTAAGGCTAAAAAAGGCAAGGCAATTCCATGCAATGAAATTTCCGGAAAGACAATTCCAGTCAATGCAAGGAAATGCAAGGCAAGATAAGGCAATTCCAGGAAAGAAAAGGAAAGCAAAGGCCATGCAAACAAATTACGTTAAAGACTATTCCAGGCAAGGCAAGACTCGGCAATTGCATTCAAGCAAGGCAAGGCAGTGAAATTCCAGGCAAGGCAAAACAAGGCAGGGAAAATCGAGGCACAGAAATTCCGGGCAGGACATGGTAAGGCAAGGCATGGCAAGGGAAGGAAAAATCTAAGCAAGGCAAGGCAAGGCAAGGCAATTCCAGGCTGGGCAATTGCAAGAATGGCAATTTTAGGCAAGTAAAGCCAAGATAAAGCAATTCCAGGCAAGGAAACTGCAGGTAAGGTAAGGCAAGGCAATTCCAAAGAAGGAAAATCCAGGCAAGTCAAGGTAAGGGAACCCAAGGCAATTCCAGGCAAGGCAAGGCAATTCCAAAAAAGGCAATTCGAGGAAAGGCAAGGAAAGGTAACTCAAGGCAAGGCAAGGAAATTCAAGGCAAGCTAATTCCAGGTAAGGTGAGACAAGGCAACCCCAGGCAAGGCAATTCTAAGCAAGGCAAGACAAGGCAAAGCAGGGCAAGGCAAGACAAGGCAATGCCAGGCAAGGCAATTACAGGCAAGGCAGGGTAAGGCAATGCCAGGCAAGGCAAGGTAAGGCAAGGCAGGGAAATTCCAGGCAGGGCAATTTTAGGCAAACCAACCAAAGGTGGCGCAATTCCAGAAAAGTCAAGCCAATGCAATTTTAGGCAGGGCAGTTTTAGGCAAGAGAAGGCATTACAAGGCAAGGCAAGGAAAAGGAAGGCAAGGCCAAGCAAAGCAAGGAAATTAAATTAAAGTCAATTTTAGGCAAGGCAATTCCAGGCAAGGGAAAGCCAGGCAAGGCAAGTCAAGGCAATTCCACGCAAGGCGATTCCAGGCACTACAAGAAAACTAAGGCAAGGTAAAGAAAGGGAACTCAAGGCAATTCCAGGCAAGGGATGGCAATGCCAGGCAAAGCAATATCAGGCCAGTCAAGAAAATTCCAGGCAACACAAGGTAAGGAAAAGCAATTTTAGGCAAGGCAAATCAATTCTAGGCAAGGCAATTCTAAGAAAGGCAAGGCAAATCCAGGCAAGACAAGGCATGGCCAGGCAATTTCAGGCAAGGCAAAGTAAGGCAAGGCAAGGCAAGGCAATACCAGGCAAAGAAAGACAAAGCAACGCAAGGAAAGGCAATTTCAGGCAAGATAAGTCCAGGCAAAGCAAGGCAAGATAATTCCAGGAAAGGCAAGCAAGGCAAGGCAAGGCACTCTCCGGCAAGGCAATTTAAGGCAAGGCAATTCAATGCAAGACAATTTCAGAAAAGACAAGGCAAGGCAAGGCAAGGCAATTCCAGGCAAGGCAAGGGAAGGCAAGTCAAAGCAATTTTGGGCACAGCAATTCCAGGTAAGACAAGTCAAGGCAAGGAAATTCCAGACAAGGCAATTTCAGACAAGACAAGGAAAGGAAAGGAAAGGCAATTTCAGGCAAAAAAAAAGGCAAGACAATTCCAGGTAAGGCAAAGCAAGACAAGGCAATTCCAGGCAAGGCCAGGCAATTCAAGGGAAGTTAATTGCAGGAAAGACAATTCCAGGCAAAACCAGGCAATTCAAGGAAAGGAAATTTCAGGAAAGCCAATTCCAGGCAAGGCAAGGAAAGACAAGGCAGGGAATGAAAATTCCACGCAAAACAATATCAGGTAAGGCAAGGTAGGGCAATTGAAGGAAAGGCAATTCCAGGCAAGACAAGGCAAGGCAAGACAAAACAATGCCAGGCAATGCAATTCCAGGCAAGGCATGGTAAGGCAAGGCAATTTGAGGCAAGGCAGTTCAAAGCACGGCAGGGGAAACAAGGCATGGCCAGGCAATTTCAGGCAATGCAATTGCAGGCAAGGTATGGCATAACAAGACAAGGCAATTTCAGGCAAGGATATTTTAGGCAAGGCAAAGAAAGGCAACTCAAGGCAATTCAAGGCAAGGCAAGACAAAGCAAGGCAAGACAAGGCAAGGCATACAAGGTAGGGCAAGGCAAGGCAATGCATGGAAAGGCAATTTCAGTGAAGACAATTCCAGGTAAGGCATACAAGGTAGGGCAAGGCAAGGCAATGCAAGGCAAGGCAATTCCAGGCAAGGTAATTCCATGCAAGGTTGCTACAGGAAAGGCAAGCAAAGCAAGGGAAGGCTATTCCAGGCAAGACAATTTTAGGCAAAACAATTCCATGCAAGACAATATCAGAAAAGGCAAGTCAAGACAAGGCAGTTCCAAGAAAGTCAAATGAAGGCAAGGCCGGGAAATTCCAGGCAAGGCAATTCCAGGCAAAACAAGTCAAGGAAAAAAGGCAATTCCATGCAAGCAAGGCAAGACAAGGCAAGGCAATTCCAGGCAAGAAAAGGCAAGGAAGTGCAATTCCAGGCTGGGCAATTTCAGGCAAGGCAAGGTATGGCAGGGATATTCCAAGAAATTCAAGGTAAAGCAATTCTATGCAAGGCAATTCCAGGCAAGGCAAGGCAGTGCAAGCCAAGGCAAGGCAATTCCAGGCAGGGTAATTTCAAGCTACGCAAAGAAGACAACGCAAAACATTTCAAACAAGGCAAGGCAATTCCAGGCAACACAAATAAAGGCAAGGCAATACCAACCAAGGCAATTCTAGGCAAGGCAAGGCAAGGCAAGACAAGACAAGATAAAAAAAGGCAATTCCAGGCAAGACAAGGCAATTCCAGGATAACCAATTGCAAGAAATACAATTCCAGACAAGGCAATTCTGGGCAAGTTAATTCCAGGCTAGGCAAGGCAAGGCAATTCCAGGCAAGGCAACTGCAGGTAAGGCGAGGCAAGGCAATTCCAGTCAAGGAAATTCCAGGCACGGCAAGGCAAGGAAAGGTAATTGCAGGCAAAGCAAGGAAAGGCAACCTAACGCAATTCCAGGCAAGGCAATTCCAGGCAAAACAAGGCAAGGAAAAAAGGCAATTCCATGCAAGCAAGGCAAGACAAGGCAAGGCAATTCCAGGCAAGAAAAGGCAAGGAAGTGCAATTCCAGGCTGGGCAATTTCAGGCAAGGCAAGGTATGGCAGGGAAATTCCAAGAAATTCAAGGTAAAGCAATTCTATGCAAGGCAATTCCAGGCAAGGCAAGGCAGTGCAATCCAAGGCAAGGCAATTCCAGGCAGGGTAATTTCAAGCTACGCAAAGAAGACAACGCAAAACATTTCAAACAAGGCAAGGCAATTCCAGGCAACACAAATAAAGGCAAGGCAATACCAACCAAGGCAATTCTAGGCAAGGCAAGGCAAGGCAAGGCAAGACAAGATAAAAAAAGGCAATTCCAGGCAAGACAAGGCAATTCCAGGATAACCAATTGCAAGAAATACAATTCCAGACAAGGCAATTCTGGGCAAGTTAATTCCAGGCTAGGCAACAGCAGGTAAGGCGAGGCAAGGCAATTCCAGTCAAGGAAATTCCAGGCACGGCAAGGCAAGGAAAGGTAATTGCAGGCAAAGCAAGGAAAGGCAACCTAACGCAATTCCAGGCAAGGCAATGCAAGGAAAGGCAATTACAGGCAACGCAAGATAAGGCAAAGCCAGGCAATTCCAGGGAAGAAAATTCCTGGCAAGGCAAGTCAATACAAGGCAATTTCAGGCAAGTGAATTCCAAGCAGGGCTATGCAAGGCAACTGCAGGCAAGGAAAATCCAGGCACAGCAATTTCAGGCAAGGCAAGGCAATTTCAGGCAAGGCAAGGCAAGAAAAGGCAGGGAAAGCCAACTCCAGGCAAGGCAATTCCAGGTATAGCAAAGCAAGGCAATTTCAGAAAAGACAACTCCAGGCAAGACAAGGCAAGGCAATTTCAGGCAAGGCAATTCCAGACTAGGCAAGGGAACGCAAAGCAAGGTAATTCCAGGCAAGGAAAAGCAAAGAAAGGCAAGGAAAGGCTAATCCCAGCAAGATGATTCCAGGCAATGCATGGCAAGTTAAGGTAAAATAATTACAGGCAAGGAAATTCCAGGCGAGGTAAGGAAAGGAAAGGAAAGGTAAGGTCATTTCAGGCAAGGCAATTTCAGGCAAGGCAAGGGAATGCTATGCAAGGCAATTCCAAGAAAGGGAGTTCCAGGCAAGGCAAGGCATGGTGAGGCAGGGAAGTTCTAGCCAAAGCAATTCCAGGCAAGACACGGCAAGGCAATGTAGGGCAATTCCAAGCAAGGCTCTTTTAGGCAAGGCAAGGCAACACAAGGCAATTTCAGGAAAGTTAATTTTAGGCACAGCAAGGCAAGGCAAGCCAAGGCAAGGAGAGGCAATTCCAGGCAAGTCAATTCCAGGAAAGGCAAAAAAAGTCTACTCCAGGCTAGCCAATTCCAGACAATGGAAGGCAAGGCAAGGCAATTTCATGCAAGACAATTTTAGGCAAGGCAATCTCATGCAAGGAAAGGTAAGACAATACAAATCAATACTGGGAAAGTGAATTCCAGGCAAGGCAAGGAAAGGAAATACCTGGCAAAGCAAGGTAAGGCAATTCCAGACAAGGCAATTACAGGAAAGGGAATTCCAGGTAAGGCAAGGCAAGGTAATTTTAGCCAAAATAATTAAAGGCAAGACAATTTCAGGCAAGGCAATTCCAGGTAATACAAGGAAATTGCAGGCAAGGCAATTCCAGGCAAGATAAGGCAAGGCAATGAGACACAATTCCAGGTTAGAAAAGGAAAGAAAAATCCAGACACGGTAAGGCAAGGCATGGCAGTTACAGGCAAGGCAACACAAATCCAGGCAAGGCAATTTCTCGCAAGGCAAGGCAAGGCAAGACAATTCCAGGCAAGTCAAGACAAGGAAGGCAAAGCAATTCCAGGCAAGGCAAAGCAAGGCAAGCCAAGTCAAGGCAAGGACAATCCAGACAAATCAATTCAAGACAAAGCAATGCAATTCCAAGCAAAGCAATTCTAGGAAAGTCAAGAAAAGACTAGATAAGGCAAGGCAATCCCAGTCAATGCAATTCCAAGCATGGCAGGAGAAGACAAGGAATGTCCAGGCAATTCCAGGCAAGGCAAGTGCAGACAAGGCAAGGCAACACAATAATGTTAAAGGCAATTCCATGCAAGGCAATTCCAGACAGGGCAAGTCAAGACAATTCCAGGCTTGGCAATTCCAGGCAAGGCAAGGTTAGGCAATTCCAGTCAAGACAATTCCAGGCAAGGCAAATCCAGGTAATGCAAGGCAGGGCAATACCAGGAAAGGTAAGGCAAGGCAAAAAATCAATATGAGGAAAGGCAATTTCAGGCAAGGCAAGAAAAGGCAAGACAATGCTAGGTAAGGCAATTCCAGGGAGGGCAAGGCAAGGCAAGGCAATTCCAGGCAAAGCAATTTCAAGCACAGCAGGGAAAATCAAGGCATGTCCAGGCAATTACAGGTAAGGCAATTGCAGGCAAGGCAGGGCAAGACAAGACAGGGCAATTCCAGGCAAGGATATTCCATGCAAAACAAGGAATGGCAACTCAAGGCAATTCCAGGCAAGGCAATGCATTCAATACCAGGCAAAGCAACTTAAGGCCATACAAGGAAAGCAATTTCAGGCAAGACAATTCCAAGCAAGGCAAGGCAAGATAATTCCAGGCAAAGTAATTCCAGGAAAGACACCGAAGGCAAGGCAAGGAAACCCCAGGCAAAGGGATTTCAGGCAAGGCAATTCCATGCAAGACAATTTCAGGAAAGGCAAGACAAGGCAAGGCAATTCCAGGTAAGGCAAGGGAAGGCAATGGAAGGTAAAGCAAGGCAATTCCATGCAAGGCAATTCCATGCAATACAAGACAAGGAAGGCAACGCAATTCCAGGCAAGACAATTTCAGTCAAGGCAAGGTAAGACAAGGCAGGGCAAGGCAATTCAAGGCAAGGCAATTCGAGGCAAGACAAAGCAAGTCAAAGCAAGGAAATTCCAGACAAGGCAAGGCAAGACAAGGCAAGGCAAGGCAATTGCAGGTAAGAAAAGACAAGTCAAGACAAGGCAATTTCAGGCAAGGCAGTTGCCGGTAAGGCAAAAAAAGGCAAGGTAAGAAAATTCCAGGCAAGGCAAGGAAAGACAAAGCAAGGCAAGGCAAGGCAAGGCAAAACAAGGCAAGGCAAGTCAATGCAAGGACATTCCAGGCAAAGCAATTCAAGGCAAGGCAATGCAATTCCAAGCAAGACAATTCTAGAAAAGGCAAGACAAGACAAGTCAAGGCAAAACTATTCCAGGGAATGCAAATCCAAGTAAGGCAAGGCAAAGCAAGGCAAGGCAAGGCAATTTCAGGCAACGAAATTTCAGGTAAGACAAGGCAATTTCAGGCAAGGCAAGGTAAGGCAAAGCAATTTCAGGCAAGGCAAAGCAAATCCTGGCAAGGCAATTTCAGGCGAGGCAAAGCAAACCAAGGTAGGGCAATTACAGTCAAGGCAATTTTAGGAAATGCTGCACAAGAAAAGTAAAGGCAATTCCAGGCAAGGCAAGACAAGGCAATTTCAGGCAAGGCAAGGAAAGTCAGGGAAAAGCAATTCCATGCAAGGCAATTCCAGGAAAGACAAGACAAGGAAGTCAAGACAATCCAGGCAACGTAATTTCAGTAAGGCAAGACAAGACAATTCCAGGCAAGGAAAGGTAAGCAAGGGAAGCCGAGGCTATGCAATTCTAGGCAGGGAAGTTTTAGGAAAGGGAAGGCAATGCAAGACAAGGCAAATACAGGCAAGGAAAGGCAAGGCAAGGCAATTCAACGAAAGGCAATCGCAGGAAAGGCAATTGGAGGCAAGGCAAGGCAAAACAAGACAGGAAAAGAAAATTCTGGGCAAGGCAATAACAGGTAAGGCAAGGCAAAGCAATTCCAGCAAGGCTATACCAGGCTTGGCAAAGCAAGACCAGGCAAAACAATCCCAGGCAAAGCAATCCCAGGCAAGGCATGGTAAGGCAAGGTAATTCTAGGCAAGGCAATTACAGGGAAGACAAAACAAGGCAATTCCTGGCAAGGCAATTTCTAGCACAGCATAAGAAGACATGGCATGGCCACGCAATTTCAGGCAAGGGAATTCCAGGAAAGTAAATTTCAGGAAAGGAAAGGCAAGAGAATTCCAGGTAAGGAAAGGCAAGGCAGTGCAGTTACAGGCAGGGCAATTTCAGGCAAGGCAAGCAAGGCAGGGAAATTCCAGGCATGACAATTCCAGGTAAGCAAAGGCAAGGCAATTCCAGGCAGGGCAATTCCGGGCTAGGCAAAGCAAGGCAACGCAAGAAAATTACAGGCAAGGAAAGGCAATTTCAAGCAAGGCAAGGAAAGGCAAAACAAGGAAAGGAAAGGAAATTCCAGGCCAGGCAATTCCATGCAAGGCAATTCTAGGCAAGGCAAGGAAAAAAAAGGCAAGGCAAGGCTAGATGAGGAAAGACAAGGCAAATCCAGGCAAGGCAAGGTAAGGTAAGGAAATTCCAGGCTAGGGAATTGCAAGAAAGGCAATTTCAGGCAATTTCAGGCAAGGCAAGGCAAGGCAAGGCAAGGCAAGGCAAGGCAAGGCAAGGCAAGGCAAGGCAAGGCAAGGCAAGGCAAGGCAAGGCAAGGCAAGGCAAGGCAAGGCAAGGCAAGGCAAGGCAAGGCAAGGCAAGGCAAGGCAAGGCAAGGCAAGGCAAGGCAAGGCAAGGCAAGGCAAGGCAAGGCAAGGCAAGGCAAGGCAAGGCAAGGCAAGGCAAGGCAAGGCAAGGCAAGGCAAGGCAAGGCAAGGCAAGGCAAGGCAAGGCAAGGCAAGGCAAGGCAAGGCAAGGCAAGGCAAGGCAAGGCAAGGCAAGGCAAGGCAAGGCAAGGCAAGGCAAGGCAAGGCAAGGCAAGGCAAGGCAAGGCAAGGCAAGGCAAGGCAAGGCAAGGCAAGGCAAGGCAAGGCAAGGCAAGGCAAGGCAAGGCAAGGCAAGGCAAGGCAAGGCAAGGCAAGGCAAGGCAAGGCAAGGCAAGGCAAGGCAAGGCAAGGCAAGGCAAGGCAAGGCAAGGCAAGGCAAGGCAAGGCAAGGCAAGGCAAGGCAAGGCAAGGCAAAACAAGGCAAATCCAGGAAAGAAAAGGCAAGGCAAGGGAATTCCAGAGTAGGCAATTGCAAGAAAACCAATTAAGGCAATTCCAGTCAAGGGAAGGCAAGACAAGACATGGAAAGGAAATTTCTGGCAAGGCAATTTTAGGTAAAGCAAGGCAGAGCAATTCTAGGCAAGGCAAGGCAATTCCAGGCAAGAGAAACAATTCCAGGCAAGGCAATTCCAGGCAAGGCATGGTAAGTCAAGGCAATTCGAGGCAAGGCAATTCCAGGGAAGGAGCAAGACAAGAAAATTCCAGACAAGGCAATCCCAAGCATAGCAAGGGAAGACAAGGCATGGCCCAGAATTTCCAGGCAAGGCAATTGCAGGTAATGCACGGCAAGGCAAGGCAAGGCAAGGATATTTCAGACAAGTCAAAGAAAGGCAACTCAAAGTAATTCCAGGCAAGGCAAGGTAATTACAGACAAGGCAATTCCAGGCATGGTAATTCCAGGAAAGACAAGCAACACAAGGCAAGGCAATTTCAGGCAAGGTAAGAGAAGGCAAGGTAAGACAATTCCAGGCAAGACAAGGCAAGGCAAGGGAAGAGAAGGGAAGGTAACTCGAGGTGAGGCAAGGCAATTCCATGAAAGGTAATTCCAGGCAAGGCAATTCTAGTCAAGGAAAGACAAGGCAAAACAGGTCAATTCCAGGCAAGGCATGGTAAGGCAAGGTAATTTGAGGTCCAGCAATTTCAGGTAAGGCAAGGAAATTGCAGGCATGGCAATTTCAAGCAAGGCAAGCAAAGCCAAGTCATGGCCAGGCAATTCCAGGCAAGCCAAGGCAATGCAAAGCAAGGCCATACCAGGCAAGGAAATTCCAGACAAGGCAAGGAAAGGCAACTCAACTCAATTCCAGGCAATGCAGGCAAAACAAAACAATTCAAGGCAAGGCAAGACAAGTAAAGCCAAGGCAAGACAAGGCAATACCAGGCAAGTCAATTCCAGGCAATGCAAGGCCAGGAAAGACAAGGCAAGGCAAGGCAAGGCAATTCTAGTCAAATCAAACAAGATCATGCAGGGCAATTCCAGGCAAGGCAAGGCAAGGAAGGACAATTCAAGGCACTTCAATTCCAGCCAGACAAGACACAGCAAAGCAATTCTAGGCAAAAGAATTCCAGGCGAGGCAAGGCAAGGCAAGCAACGCAATTCCAGGCAGGGCAATTCCAGACTAGGCAAGACAGGCAACGTAAAGAAATTCCACGCAAGGCAAAACAGGTCCAGGCAAAACAATTTCAAGCAAGGAAAGGCAAGGCAAAGCAATTCCAGGCAAGGCAATTACAGTCAAGGCAATCTCATGCATGGAAAGGCAAGGCGATGGAAGGTAATTTCAGGCAAGACAATCCCAGGAAATTCAATTCCAGTCAAGGCAAGGCAAGGAAATTTCAGGCAAGACAACCTTGGGAAATTCAATTCCAGTCAAAGTAAGGCAAGGCAATTTCAGGCAAGGAAAGGCAAGGCTGTGTAATTCCAGGCAGAGCAATTCCGGGCAAGGCAATGCAAGGCAATGCAAGACAAAACAAGGCAAATCCAGGTAAGGCAATTTCAGGCAAGACAACCTTGGGAAATTCAATTCCAGTCAAGGTAAGGCAAGGCAATTTCAGGCAAGGAAAGGCAATTTCAGGCAAGGAAAGGCAAGGCTGTGTAATTCCAGGCAGGGCAATTCCGGGCAAGGCAATGCAAGGCAATGCAAGACAAAACAAGGCAAATCCAGGTAAGGCAATTTCAGGCAAGTCAAGGCAGGACAAGGCAATTTCAGGCAAGTTAATTTCAGGTAAGGCAAGGCAAAATAATTCCAGGGAAGGCAATTCCGGGCAAGGCAAGGCAAGGCATTTCAAGGCAAGGCAAGGCATTTCAAGGCAAGGCAAGGCATTTCAAGGCAAGGCAACTGCAGGCAAGGCAAGGCAACTTCAGGCAAGACAAGGCAAGGCAATTCCAGACAAGGAAAGGCAATTCCAGGCAAGGCAAGACAAGGCAAGGCAAGGCAAGGTAATTCCAGAAAAGAAAATTCCTGTCAAGGCAAGTCAATGCAAGGCAATTCCCAGCAAGTAAATTTCAGGCATGGCTAGGCAAGGCAATTGCAGAAAAGGCAAATCCAGGCAAGGCAAGTCAAGGCAATTCCAGGCAAGAAAATTTTAGGCAAGGCAATTCAAAACAACGAAAGGCACAGCAATGCAAACCAATTTTGAAATGTCAATTCCAGGCAAGGTAAGGCAAGACTATTCCAGGCAAGGCAAGGCAAGGAAGTGCAAATCCAGGCAGGGCAATTTCAGGCAAGGCAAAACAAGGCCAAACAAATGCATGCAGGAAAATTTCAGGCAAGGCAAGGAAAAGCCATTCCAAGTATGGCAATTCGAGGCTAGGCAACACAAGGCAACACAAGAAAATTTCAGGCAAGACAAGGCAATGTCAGGCAATGCAAATAAAGACAAGGCAAGAAAACGCAAAACAATTCCAGGCAATGCAATTCCTGGCAAGGCAATTCTAGGCTAGGCAAGGCAAGGCAAAACAAGGCAAATCCAGGCTAGGCAAGGAAAGCCAAGTCAAGGAAAGGCAAGGCAAGGCAATTCCAAGATATTCAATTGCAGGAAGGTCAATTCCAGGCAAGGCAATGCAAGACAAGGCAATTCTAGTCAAGGCAATTCCAGGTAAGGCAAGGCAAGTCAATTGCTGGGACTGCAAATCCAGGCAAGGCATGGAAAGGCAACTCAAGGCAATTCCAGCAAGGCAAGGCAAGGAAATGCAATTCCAGGAAAGGAAAGAAAAGGGAATTCAAAGTAGTTCCAGGCGAGGCAAGACAAGGCAAGCCAAGGCAAAGGAAGGCAGTTCCAGGCAAAGCAATTCCAGGCGAGGCAAGGGAATTCTAGGAAAGACAATTCTAGGCAAGGTTAGTCAAGGCAATTCCAGGCAAGGCAAGGCAAGGCAAGGCAATGCCAGGCAAGGCAATTTCAGGCAAATTAAGGCAAGGCAAGGCAAAGTAAGGCAGTTCAAGGCAAAGGAAGGCCAGGCAAGGCAAGGCAAGGCAATCAAGGCAAGAACATTTCAGGCAAAGCAATTCAAGGCAAGGCAAGGCAATTACAAGCAATACAATTCTAGGAAAAGCAAAGTGAGACAAGTCAAGGCAAAACAAGTCCAGGCAAGACAATTCCAGGTAAGGCAAAACAAGGCAAGGTAAGGCAAGGCAATTAAAGGCAAAGACATTTTAGGCAAGTCAAGTCAATTCCAGGCAAGGCAAGGCAAGACAAAGCAATTTCATCCTAGGTAAAGCAACTCCAGTCAAGGCAATTCCATGCAAGGTAAGGCAAGGCAAGGTAGAACAATTTCACTAAAGGAAATTTTAGGCAACGCTATGCAAGGCAAGGCAAGGCAATTCTAGGCAAGGCAAAACAACGCAATGAAATGCAAGGCAATTCCAGTCAAGGCAAGGCAAGGAGAACAAGGTAATTCTATGCAAGGCAAATCCAGGCAATATAAGATAATAAAGGCAAGGCAATTCCAGGCAATGCAATACCAGGCAAGAAAACACAAGGTAATTCCAGACAAGGCAGTTCCAGGAAACACCACTTAAGGCAAGACCATGCAATTCTGGGCAGGGCAGTCTTAGGCAAGGGAAGCCAAAGCAAGGCAATTCCAGGCAAGGCTAGGCAAGACAAGGCAATTCAAGAAAAGGCAATTGTAGGAAAGGAAATTAGATGCAAGGCAAGGCAAGACAAGGCAGGGAAAGGAAATTTCAGGCAAGGCAATTCCAGGTAAGGTAAGGCAGGACAATTATAGGCAAGGCAATTCCAGGCAAGGCAAGGTAAAGAAAGACAAAACAATTCCAGGCAAGGCCATCTCAGGTAGGGTATGCTAAGGCAAGTCAATACCAAGCACTGCAGGGGAAGACAAGCCATGGTCAGGCAATTTCTGGCAAGGCAATGGCAGCCCAGGCACGGCAAGGCAAGGCAAGGCTATTCCAGGAAAAAATATTCCAGGCAAGGCAAAGAAAGGCAACTCAAGGCAATTTCAGGCAAAACTAGGCAAGGCTAGGCAAGGCAAGCTAATACCAGGAAAAGCAAGACAAGGCAATGCAAGAAAAGGAATTGCATGCAAGACAATTACAGGCAAGGCAAAGTAAGGTAATTCCAGGCATGGCAATTCCAGGCAAGATAGTTCCAGGAAAGGCAAGCATGCAAGGCAAGGCATTCCAGGCAAGGCAGTTTCAGGCAAGGCAATTCCATGCAAGACAATTTCAGAAAATGCAAGGCAATTCCAGGCAAGGCAAGGCAATTCTGGACACAGCAATTCTAGGTAAGGCAAGGCAAAACATGGCAAGGAAATTCCCGGCAAGTAATTACAGGGAAGACAAGGCAAGGGAAAGAAAGGCAATTCCAGGCAAGGAAAGGCCAGACAATTCCATTCAACCAAGTCAGTTCCATGTAAGGCAATTCCAGGCAAGGCAATTTCAGGCAAGGCAAGGCAAGTTAATTCCATTCAAGGCAATTCCAGTCAAGGCAAGACAATATAAGAAAGGCAATTTTAGGCAAGAGAGTTCCATGCAAAACAAGGCAAAACAATTCCAGGCAAGGAAAGGTAAGAAAAGGCAGTTCTAGGCAAGGCAATTATAGGAAAGGCTATTTTAGGCAAGGGAAGGCAATGCAAGGCATGGCAAAGCAATTTCAGGAAGGCAATTGCAGGAAAGGCAATTCCAGGCAAGGCAAGGTAAGACAAGGCATGGGAAGGCAATTCCAGGAAGGATAATTCCAGATAAGGCAAGGAAAGGCAATTCCAGGCCATGCAATTCCAGGCAAGGCAAGGAAAGGAAAGGAAAGGAAATTCCAGGCAAGGTAATTGCAGGGAAGGCAATTCTAGGCAGGGCAACGCAACACAACAAAATTCCAGGCAAAACAAGACAATTCCAGCCAAGGCAATTTCAGGCAAGGAACAGCAAGGCAAGACAATTCCCAGCAAGGCAAGGTAAGGCAAGCCAAGGCAAAACAATTTCAGGCTAGGCAATTTCAAGCAAGGCAAGGCAAGGCAATTCCAGGCAACGAAAGGAAAGGAAGTCAATTCCAGGAAAGACAATTAAAAGCTAAGGCACAGTAAGGCAAGGCAAGGAAATGCTAGGCAATTCCGGGCAAGTCAATTCCAAGCAAGGCAAGGAAATGCAAGGCAAAACAATTCCAGACAAGGCAAATCCAGACACAGCAAGGCAAGGTAAGGCAAGACAAGGAAATTCCAGGCAAGGCAAGGCAATGCAGGGCAATTCCAAGCAAGGGAAGGCAAGGCAGGGCAATTCCAGGCAAGGCAAAGCAAGGCAATTCTAGGCAAGGGAATTCCAGGCAAAGCAAGGCAGGCCAAGGCAATGCAATTCCAGCAGGGTAATTCCAGACTAGGCCAGGCAAGGCAACGCAAAGAAATTCCAGACAAAACAAGGCAATTACAGGCAGAGCCAATTGCAGGCAAGGAACAGCAAGGCAAGGAAATTTCAAGAAAGTCAATTTTAGGCATTGCAAGGCAAGGTAAGACAAGGCAATTGCTGGTTAGGCAATTCCAGGCAAGGCAAGGCAATTCCAGGCAATGCAAAACAAGGCAAGGCAATTCCTGACAATACAATTACAGGCAAGGCAATCCGACATGAGGAAAGGCAAGGCAATGCAAGGCAATTAGAGAAAGTCAATTCTAGGCAAGGGAAGGGAAGGCTATTTTAGGCAAGGCAAGGCAAGACAGTGCAATCCCAGGCAGCGCAATTCAGGGAAAGACCAGGCAAGGCAATTCTAGGCAATGCAATTGTAGGCAAGGAGAGGCAAGCCAAGGAAAGGCAATTCCAAGCCGGGAAAATTCACGCTAGGCAAAGCAAGGCAATGCAATAAAAATCCCAGGCAAGGCAAAGCAATTCCAGGCAAGGCAATTCTAGGCAATGCAATTGTAGGCAAGGCAAGGCAAGCCAAGGGAAGGCAATTCCAAGCCGGGAAATTTTAGGTTAGGCAAGGCAAGGCAACGCAATAAAAGTTCCAGGCAAGGCAAAGCAATTCCAGGCAAGGCAAGGATATTCAAGGCAATTCTATGCAAATCAAGGGGCAAGGCAAGGGAAGGCAATTCCAGGTTAAGCAATTGCCAGAAATGCAATCCAGGCAAGGCAAGGCAAGATAAGACAAGGCAATTGCAGGCAAAGCAAATACAGGCACGACAAGGCAAGGCAAGGCAATTCCAGGCAAGGCAAACAAGCCAAAGCAAGGCAATTTCAGACAGAGTAATTTCTGACTAGGCAAGGCAAGGAAATGCATAAAAATTTCTGTCAAGGCAAGAAAATTTCAGGCATGGCCATTTCAGGCAAGGCAAGGCATCGCAATTCCAGGCAAGGCAAACAAGCTAAGGCAAGGCAATTTCAGACAGAGTAATTTCTGACTAGGCAAGGCAAGGAAATGCAAAATATTTTCTATCAAGGCAAGAAAATTTCAGGCATGGCCATTTCAGGCAAGGCAAGGCATGGCAATTCCAGGCAAGGCAAACAAGGCAAGGCAGGCCAATTTCAGGTAAGGTAATTCGAGGTAAGTAAAGGCAAAGTACAGTACGGAAATTCCAGGAAAGGCAATTCGAGGCAAGTCAAGGCAGGGAAACTCCAAGCAAGGCAATTCGAGTCAAGGCAAAGCAAGGTAGAAAAGGGCAATTTCAGGCAAGGCGAATTCAGAAAAGGCAAGGCAATTCCAGGCAAGGAAAGGCAAGACAAGGCAAGTTAAGGCAAAGAAATTTCAGACAAGGTAATTCCAGGCAAGGCAAGGAAAGGCAACTCCAGGCAAGGCAAGGAAAGGCAAGGCAAGGTAAGGTAACGCAAGGCAATGCAATTCTAAACAAAACAATTCCAGGCAAGCAAGGCAATGCAATTGCCAGAAAGGCAATTCCAGGCAAGTCAAGCCAAGACAAAGCAGTAAAAGGCAATTCCAGCTAAGGCAAGACAAGGTAATTCCAAGCAAGGCAATTCCAGTCAAGGCAATGCAAGGCAATGCAAGACAAGGCAATTTCAGGCAAGGCAAGGTAAGGCAATGTAATTAACAACAAGGCAATTTCAGTCAAGACAAGGCAAGACAAGGCAATTCCCAGCAAGGCTATTCCAGGAAAAGCAACGCAGGGCAATTCCAGGGAAAAAAAAACAAGGAAATTCCCAGCAAGGCAATTTTATGTAAGGTAAGAGAAGACAATTCCAGCCAAAACAATTCCAGGCATGGCAATTCCAGGCAATGCAAGGGAACACAAGGAAAGGGAAGGCAATTCCAGAAAAGACAATTCCAGAGAAGGAAAGCCCATGCAAGGAAAGGCATGGCAATGCAAGGCAATTTTGGGAAAGTCAATTCCAGGCAAGGCAAGGCAAGACAAGGCTATTCCAAACAAAACAAGGCAAGGCAGTGCAATTTCAGGCAGGGCAATTTCAGACATGGCAAAAGAAGGCAGAGCAAATACAGGAAAGGAAATTCCAGGAAGACAAGGCAAAACAATTGTAGGCAAGGCAATTTCAGGCATGCCAAGGCAAGTCAAGCCAAGGCAAGGCGATTCCAGGCAGAGACAATCCAGGCTAGGCAAATCAAGTCACTGCAAGAAAATTCCAGGCAAGGCAAATAAAGGCATGGCAAGGAAAGGCAAGGCAAAACCAGGCAATGCAATTCCAGGCTATGCAAGGCAATGCAAGACAATCCCAGGCAAGACAATTTCAGGCAAGGCAATCCCATGCAACGGAAACAAGGCAATGCAGGGCAATTCTGGGAAAGTCAAATGCAGGCAAGGCAACGCAAGGCAATTCCAGGCAGGGCAAGGCAAGGCAGTGCATTTCCAGGAAGGGCAATCTCAGGCAAGGCACAACAAGGCAGGGCAAATCCAGGCAGGTAATTCTGGGCAAGGAAACACAAGACCCTTCCAGGCTAGGCAAGGCAAGGCTACACAAGAAAATTTCAGGCAAAACAAGGCAATCTCAGGCAAGGCAAAACAAGGCAGAGCAAATCCAGTCAGGAAATTCCGGGCAGGGGAACACAAGGCAATTCCAGGCTAAGGGAACACAAGGCAATTCCAAGCTAGGAAACGCAAGGCTATGCAAGAAAATTTTAGGCAAGGCAAGAAAAAGACAAGGCAAGGAAAGTCAAGTCAATTACAGGCAATGCAATTTCAGGCAAGGCAATAGTACAAAAGGCAAGGCAAGGCAAAACGAGGCAAACCCAGACAAAACAATTCCAAGCTAGGCAATTGCAGGAAATGCAATTCCAGGCAAGGCAAGGCAAGAAAAAACAATTCCAGGCAATGCAATCCCAGGCAAGGCATGGTAAGTCAAGGCAATTCGAGGCAAGACAATTCCAGAAGAGGCAAGGCAATTTCAAGCACAGCAGGGGAAGACAAGGCATGGCCAGGCAATTCCAGGTAGGGCAATTGCAGGCAAAGCAGGGCATGGCAAGGCAAGGCAATTCCAGGCAAGGATATCCCAGGCAAGGAAAATAAAGGCAACTCAAGGCAATTCCAGGTGAGGCAAGGCAAGGCAATGCAAGAAAATTCCCACAGGGCAATTTTAGGCAAAACAACAAAAGGGAAGGTAATTCCACACAAGTCAAGGCAATGAAATTCTAGGCAAGGCAAGGCAAGGAAAGGCAACTGCAGAAAAAGGCAATTCCAGGCAAGGTAAGGCAAGACAAGGTAGGGAAAGGAAATTCCAGGCAAGGCAATTCAAGGTAAAACAAGGCAGGGCAATTCCAGGCAAGGCAATACTAGGCAAGGCAATGGCAGGCAATTTAAAGCAAAACAAGGCAATTCCAGGCAGGGGAATTTCAGACAAGGCAAGGCAAGTCAGGGCAATTCCAGACAATGGAAAGCAAGGCAAGGCAATTCCAGGCTAGGCAATTGCAGGAAAGGCAATTCCAGTCAAGGCAATTTCAAGTAAGGCAAGACAAGGCAATTTCAGCCCAAAGAATTTTAGACAAGGCAAGGCAAGGCGACTTCAGGCAAGGCAATTCCAGGCAAAAGAAGGCAATTTCAGTCAAGGAAATTTGAAAAAATGCAAGGCCAGGAAATTCCAGGCAAGACCATACCAGGCAAGGCAAGGCTAAGGAAAGACCAAGGCAAGACAGGGCAAGTCAAGGCAAAGGTAATTCCAGGCAAGACAATTCCAGGCAAGGCAATCACATGCAAAAAAAGGGAAGGCAATGCAAGTCAGTTTTGGAAAAGTCAATTCCAGGCAAGGCAAACAAGGCAACTCCAGGCAAGGCAAGGCAAGGCCATGCAATTCCAGGCAGTGCAATTTTAGGCAAGTCAAAACAAGGCAGGGAAAATCCAGGCAGGGAAATTCCGGGCAAGGCAAGGCAAGGAAATTCTAGGTAAGGCAATTCCAGGAAAGGCAAGGCAAGGCCATTCCAGTCAGGGCAATTCCAGGCTAGGCAACGAAGGCAACGGAAGAAAATTCCAGTCAAGGCAAGGCAATTCCAGGCAAGGCAAAAAAAGGCAAAGCAAGGAAAGGTAAGGCAATTTCAGGCAATGCAAGGCAATGAAAGGCTAGGAAAGACAACTACAGGCAAGACAATTCCAGGCAAGGCAATCCCATGCAAGGAAAGTCAAGGCAATGCAAAGCAACTGTGAGAAACTCAATTGCAAGCAAAACAAGGCAAGGCAATTCCAGGCAAGGCAAAACAAGTCAGTGCAATTTCAGGCAGAGCAAAACAAGGCTGGGCAAATGCAGGCAGGGAAATTTGGGGCAAGGCAAGGAAAGGCTATTATGGGCAGGCCAATTCCACGCTAGGCAACACAAGGCAACACAAGAAAATTTCAGGCAAGACAAGGCAAAAAAAAGGCAAGGCAAAAAAAGGCAAGGCAAAGAAAGGCAAGGCAATTCCAGGCACTGAAATTTCAGGCAAGGCAATTCTAGGCTAGGAAAGACAAAAAAAGGCAAGTCAAGGCAAAAAAAGGCAAATCCAGGCAAGACAATTCCAGGAAAGGCAAGGAAAGAAAAGGAAAGGCGGTTCCAGGCTAGGAAATTGCAGGCAAGGCAATTCCAGGCAAGGCAAGACAAGGCAATTTCAGGCAAGACAATTCAAGGCAAGGCAAGGCAATTCCAGGCAAGACAATTTCAGGCAAGACAAGGCAAGTCAATTCCATGCCAGGCAATTTCAGGCAAGACAAGACAAGGAAGTCAAGGGAATTCCAGGTAAGGCCATTCTAGTCAAGGCAATGCAAGACAAGGCAAAAAAAAAAACAATTCAAGGCTAGCCAGTCCGAGGCAAGGCAAAACAAGTCAAAGAAAGGCAATTCCAAACAAGGCAAGGTAAGGCAAGACAATTCAAGGCAAGGCAATTTCAGGTAAGACAAGGCAAGTTAAGGTAAGAAAATACCAGGCAAGGCAATTTCAGGCAAGACAAGGCAAGGCAAGGCAAGGCAATACAATGCAATGCAATGCAATGCAAGGCAAGGCAAGGCAAGTCAAGGCAACTCAGGGCAAGGACATTCCAGGAAAAGCAATTCAATGCAATGAAATGCAATTCCAAGCAAGGCAATTCTAGGCAAGGCAAGGCCAGACACGTAAAGAAAAACAATTCCAGGCAAGGCAATTCCAGGTAAGGAAAGGCAAGGCAGGGAAATTACAGGCAAAGAAATTTCAGCGAAGGCAATACAATTCCTGGGAAGGCAAGGCAAGAGAAAGCAATTTCAGGCAAGGCAAAGCAATTCCAGGTAAGGCAATTCCAGAAAAGGCAAGGCAAATCCTGGCAAAGCAAAGCAAGGCAAGGCAAGGCAAGGCAATTCCATAAAAGGCAATTCCAGGCAAGACAAGAAAAAGAAGGCAAGGCAATTCTTGGCAAGGGAAAGAAAGGCAACTCAAGGCAATTTTAAACAAGGGAAGGCAAGGCAAGGCAATTCCAGGCAATGCAATTTCAGGCAAGGCAAGACAATTCCAGGATAGGAAAGGCAAGGGAAAGCAACGTCAGGCAAAGTACAGCAATTCCAGGGAAGACAATTCCAGGCAAGGCAAAGCAATTCCAGTCAAAGCAAGGCAAGACATGGCATGGCCAGGCAATTGCAGAAAAGGCAGGGCAAGGCAAGGCAAGGCAATTCCAGGTAGGGATATTCCAGACAACTCAAAGAAAGGCAAGTCAAGCCAATTTCAGGCAATGCAAGGCAAGGCAAGGCAAGGCAAGGCAAGGCAAGGCAAAGCAATTCCAGGCAAAGCAAGACAAGACAAGCAAGGAAAGGCAATTTCAGGCAATACAATTTCAGGCAAAGCAAGAAAAGGCAATTCCAGACAAGGTAATTCCAGGAAAGGCAAGCAAGGCAAGACAAGGCAATTTCAGGCAAGGCAATTCCATGCAACACAAATTCAGGAAAGGCAAGGCAAGACAAGTCATTTCCAGGCAAGGCAAGGAAAGGCAAGGCAAGGTAATTCTGAGGATGGCAATTCCAGGCAAGGAAGTTACAGGCAAGGCAATTCCAGGAAAGACAAGGCAAGGCAAGGAAAGGTAATTTCAAACAAGGAAAGGCAAGACAATTCCAGGAAAGGCAAGGCAAGGCCAGCAATTCCATCCAAGGCAATTCCAGGCAAGCAAGACAAAAAAAGGCAAAGCAATTCCAGGCAAGCAAGACAAGAAAGGCAAGGCAATTCCAGGCAAGGCATGCTAAGGGAAGGCAACTTCAGACAAGGCAACTCCAGGGAAGGCAAGGCAAGGTCATTTTGGGCAAGGCAATTCAAAGCACAACAGGGGAAGACAAGGCATGGCCAGTCAATACCTGCCAATGCAATTGCAGCCAAGGCAGGGAAAGGCAAATCAAGGCAATTCCAGGCAAGGCAAAGAAAGGCAACTCAAGGCAAGGCAAGGCAAGGCAATAACAGGCAAAGCAAGACAAAGCAATACAAGGAAAGGCAATTTCAGGGAAGACAATTTCAGGCAAGGCAAGACAAGACAACTTAAGGCAAGGCAATTCTAGGCAAGGCAATTCCAGGCGAGGAAAGGCAAGGCAAGGTAATTCAAAACAAGGCAATTCCAGTCAAGGCAAGACAAGACAAGACAATCCCAGGCAAGACTATTCCAGGTAAGGCAAGGCAAGGCAATTTTATGCAAGGCAATTTCAGTCAAGGCCGGGCAACGCAATTCCATGCAAGAAAATCCCAGGCAAGGCAAAACAAAAAAGGCAAGGCAATTCCAGAAAACGCCATTGAAAGCAAGACAAGACAAGGCAATTCCAAGCAAGGCAATTTTAGGCAAGGCCAAGTAGGGCAAGGCAATTCAATTTTAGGCATGGCAGCTTTAGGCAAGGGAAGGCAATGCAAGGGAAGGCAATTTTAGGGAAGGCAATGCAAGGCAAGGAAATTCCAGGCAAAGCATGGCAAGGCAATTCAAAATAAGCCAATTGAAAGAAAGGCAATTTCAGGCAAGGCAAGTCAAGACAAGGCAAGGAAAGGAAATATCAGGCAAAGCAATTTTAGGCAAGGCAAGGTAAGGCAAGAAAGGCAAGGCAACTCCAGGCTAGGCAATTCCAGGCAATGCAATGCAAGGCAAGACAATTACAGGCAAGGCAGTCCCATGCAAGGAAAGGTAATGCAATGCAAGGCAATTTCGAGGAGAGTCAATTCCAGGCAAGGCAAAGCAAGGCAATTTCATGCAGGGGAGGCAAGGCAGTGCAATTCCAGACAGGACAACTTCAGGCAAGGCAAGGCAAGGCAGGGCAATTAAGGTCAAGACAAAGCAAGGCAATTCCGGGCAAGGCAAGGCAAGCCAAAGCAAGGCAATTCCAGGCAGGGCAATTCTAGGCAAGGAAAAGCAAGGCAATGCAACACAATTCTAGGCACGGCAATTACAGGTAAGGCAAGGCAAGACAAGGCAATGCTAGGCAAGGCAATTCCAGGCAAGGCAATTTTAGGCAAGGTAAAGCAAAAGAAGGCAAGGCATGGCAAGGCAAATCCAGGGAAGGCAATTGCAGGAAAGGCAATTCCAGGAAATGCAAGAAAAGGCAATTCCAGGCAAGACAAATCCAGGCAAGGCAAGGCAAGAAAAGGTAAGGCAAAGCAAGGCATGGCAAGGCAAGGCAGGGAAAGACAATTCCAAGCAAGACCATTCCAGTTAAGGCAAGGGAAAATGATTCCAGGACATGCAATTCCAGGCAAGGCAAGGCATAGCAAAGCAATTTTAGGGAAGGCAATTGCAGAAAAGGCAATTCAAAACATGGTATGGCAAGACAAGGCATGGAAAGGCAATTTCAGGCCATGCAATTCCAGGCAAGATAAGGTAAGTCAAGGCAATTTTAGACAAGGCAATTTTAGACAAGGCAAGGCAAGGGAAGGAAGGCAAGATAATTCGAGGCAAGGCAATTCAATGCAAGGCAAGGGAAGACAAGGCAGGACCAGGCAATTCTAGGCAAGGCAATTCCAGACAAGAAAAGGCAAGCCAAGGCACAACAATGCAAAGCAAGGCAATTTCAGGCAAGGCAATGCAAGGCAAGGCAAGGCAACTCAAGTCAATTCGATACAAGGTAATTCCAGGCAAGGCAAGGAAAGGCAATTCCAGGCAATGCAAGGTAAGGCAATTGCCAGAAAGGCAATTTCAGGCAAGGCAAGATAAGGTAGGGAAAGGCAAGACAAGGCAGGGAAATGCAATTCCAGGAAAGGCACTTCCAGCTAAGGCAAGGCAAGGCAATTACTGGCAAGGTAATTACAGGTAAGGCAAGACAAAGAAGCCAAGGCAATTCCAGCCAAGGTAATTTTAGGCAAGACAGCGCAATTCCATGCAAGGCAATTCCAGGCAAGGCAGTTGCAGGCAATGCAAGGTAAGGCAATTGCCAAAAAGACAATTTCAGTCAAGGTAAGGCAAGGCAATACAAGGCAAGGAAAGGCAGGACAAGGCAGGGAAAGGCAATTACAGGCAAGGCACTTCCAGTCAAGGCAAGGCAAGGCAACGCAAAGCAACGCAATTTTAGGGAAAGCAATTTCAGGCGAGGAAAGGCAAGACAAGGTAATTCGAAGCAAGGCAATTCTAGTCAATGCAAGGCAAGACAAGTCAATTCTGGGAAGGTTATTGCAGGGAAGGCAATGCAAGGCAATTTTATTCGAGGAAATTCCAAGCAAGTCAACTCAAGGAAGGGCAAGGCAATTCCATGCCAGACAATTCCAGGCAAGACAAGACAAGAAAGGCAAGGCAATTTCAGGCAATGTCATTCCAGGCAAGACAAGACAAGGCAATTCCAGGCAGGGAATTCCAGGAAAGGCAAGGTAAGTAAATAAAATTTTAGGTAGGGTAGTTTTAGGCAAGGGAAGGCAAGACAAGGCAAGTCAAGAAATGCAAGGCAAGGCAATTTAAGGAAAGGCAATTGCAGGAAAGACAATTCTAGGCAAGACAAGGCAAGACAATGCAGGGAAAGGAAATTCCAGGCAAGGAAATTCCAGGTAAAGCAAGGCAAGGGAATCCGAGGCAAGGCAATTCCAGGGAAGGCAAGGCAAGGCAATTCCAGGCAAGACAATTCCAAGCACGGCAGGGGAAGACAAGGCATGGCCAGGCAATTCCAGGAAAGGCAATTGCAGACAAGGCAGGAAAAGGCAATTACAGAAAAGACAATTTCAGGTAAGGCAAGGCAAGGCAATTCCAGGCCATGCAATTCCAGGCAACACAAGACAAGGCAAGGCTAGGGAAGGCAAGGGAAGCAAAGGCAAGGTAATTCAAGGAAAGGCAATTCCACGCAAGACAATTCCAGGCAAGGTAATTCTAGGCAAAATAAAGGCAAGGAAAGACAAGGCAATTCCAGGCATGGCAAGGCAAGGTAATTCGAGGCAAGGCAATTTCAGGCAAGGCAGGACAAGTCCAGGCAAGCAATTCCAGGCAAGGCATGGTAAGGCGAGGCAATTTGGGGCAAGGCAATTTCAAGGAAAGAAAGGCAAGACAATTCCAAGCACGGCAGGGGAAGACAAGGCATGGCCAGTTAATTCCAGGCAAGGCAATAGCAGGTAAGACAGGACAAGGAAAGGCAAGGCAATTCCAGGCAAGGCAAAGAAAGGCATCTCAAGGCAATTCCAGGCAAGGCAAGGCAAGGCAATGCAAGGCAATATTAGGTAAAAAAGACAAGACAATGAAAGAAAAGGCAATTTCAGGCAAGACAATTCCAGGCAATACAATTTCAGGCAAGGCAATTCCAGGCAATACAATTTCAGGCAAGGCAATTCCATGCCAAATAATTTCAGAAAAGGCAAGGCAAGGCAATTCCAGGCAAGGCAAAGGAAGGTAATGCAAGGCAATTTCAGGCATGGAAATGACAGGTAAAACAAGGCAAGAAAAAAAATTGCAAGCAAGGCAATTCCAGGCAAGACAAGGCAAGGCAAGGAAAGGCAATTACAAACAGGGAAAGCCAAGACAATTCCAGGAAAATCAAGGCAAGGCAAGGCAAGGCAAGGCAAGACCAGGCCAGACCAGGCCAGGCCAGGCCAGGCCAGGCCAGGCCAGGCCAGGCCAGGCCAGGCCAGGCCAGGCCAGGCAAGGCAAGGCAAGGCAAGGCCAGGCAAGGCAAGGCAAGGCAAGGCAAGGCAAGGCAAGGCAAGGCAAGGCAAGGCAAGGCAAGGCAAGGCAAGGCAAGGCAAGGCAAGGCAAGGCAAGGCAAGGCAAGGCAAGGCAAGGCAAGGCAAGGCAAGGCAAGGCAAGGCAAGGCAAGGCAAGGCAAGGCAATTCCATGCAAAGCAATGCCAGGCAAGGCAAGGCAAGGCAAATCGATGCAAGGCAATTACAGGCAAGGCAAGACAGGGAAAGGAAGGCAATTACAGGCAAGGCAAGACAGAAAAAGGAAGGCAATTCCAGGCAAGGGAATTTCAGGCAAGTCAAGGCAAAACAATTCCAGGCAAGGCAAGGTAAGAAAAGGTCATGCAATTCTAGGCAAGGCAATTCAGGCAAGGCAATTTTAGGCAAGGCAAGGCAAGGCAAAACAATTCCAGGCAAGGCAATTCCAGGAAAGGCATGGTAAGGCGAGGCAATTCGAGGCAAGGCAATTTCAGGCAAGGCAAGACAATTACAGGCAAGCCAATTCTAAGCACGGCAGGGGAAGACAAGGCATGGCCAGTTAATTCCAGACAAGGCAAAGGCAGGTAAGACAGGGCAAGGCAAGGCAAGGATATTCCAGGCAAGACAAAGAAAGGCAACTCAAGGAAATTCCAGGCAAGGCAAGGCAAGGCAAAACAATACCAGGCAGAAAAAGACAAAACAATGCAAGAGAAGGCAGTTTCAGGCAAGACAATTCTAGGAAAGACAAGGCAAGGCAATTCCAGGCAATACAATTTCAGGCAAGGCAATTTCATGCAAGACAATTTAAGAAAAGGCAAGGCAAGGCAATTTCAGGCACGTCAAAGGAAGGCAACGCAGGGCAATACCAGGCACGGCAATTCCAGGTAAGGCACAGCAAGAAAAAATATTTCCAGACAAAGCAATTCCAGGCAAGACAAGGCAAAGCAAGAAAAGGCAATTACAAACAAGGAAACGCAAGACAATTCCACAAAGCAAGGCAAGGTAAGTCAAGGCAATTCCAGGCAAGGCAATTCCAGGCAAGTCAAGGCAAAACAATTCCAGGCAAGGCACGATAAGAAAAGGTAATGCAATTCTAGGCAAGGCAATTCAGGCAAGGCAATTTTAGGCAAGGGAAGGCAAGGCAAGGCAAGCTAAGGCAAGGAATGGCAAGGCAATTCCAGGGAAAGCAATTGGAGGAAAGGCAATTCCAGGCAAGGCAAGGCAAGACAAGGCAAGGGAAGAAAATTCCAGGAAAGACACTTCCAGGAAAGGCAAGGAAAGGCAATTCCAGGCCATGCAATTTCAGGCAAGGCAAGGCAATTCCAGGCAAGGCAAGGAAAGGTAAGGGAAGTTAAGGCAAGGTAATTCGAGGCAAGGCAATTCCAAACAAGGCAATTCTAGGCAAGGCAAGGCAAGTCAATTTCAGGCAAGGCAGAAAAAGACAAGACAAGAAAAGGCAAGGCAATTTCAGGCAATGCAATTCCAGGCAAAACAAGGCAAGCCAGCATTAGACCATTTCAGACAGGGCAATTCCAAAGTAGGCAACAAAAGGCAACGCAAGACAATTTCAGGCAAGGCAAGGCAATTCCAGGCAAGGCAAAAAAAGACAAGGCAAGCAAAGACAAGGCAATTCCAGGCAATGCAGGGCAATGCAAGGCAAGGCAAGACAGTTCCAGGTAAGACGATTCCAGGCAAGACATCCTATGCAAGGAAAGACAAGGTAATGCAAAGAAAATCTGGGAAAGCTAATTCCAGGCAAGGCAAAGCAAGGCAATTCCAGTAAAGACAAGGCAAGGCAGTGCAATTCTGGGCAGTGAAATTTCAAGAAAGGCAAAACAAGGCATGGAAAAACCAGGCAGGGAAATTCTGAGCAAGGCAAGGCAAGGCAATTACAGGCAATGCAAGGAATTGCCCTGCCTGAAATGGCCTTGCCTTGCCTGGAATTACCTTGCTTAGAATTGCCTTGCCTTGCCTTGCCCAGAATTTCCCCTCCCTGAATTTGCCCTGTCTTAATTTGCTTGCCTGAAATTGTCCTTCCTGGAATTGCACTCCCTTGTCTTGCCTTGCCTTTGCTTGTCTAGAATTGCCTTGCTTAGAATTGTCTTGCATCAAATTTCCTTGTCTCGAATTACTTTACCTTACTTTCCCTTGCCTTTCCTTGCCTTGCATTGCCTGTAATGGCCTTGCCTGGAATTGCTTTACACTGCCTTGTCTTACCTTGTCTGGAATTGCCTTTCCCTGTCTTGTCTTGCCTTCCCTTGCCTGGAATTGCCTTTTCTGCAATTACCTTGCCTGGAATTGCATTGCCTTGCCTTGCCATGCCATGCCATGCCTTTCCTGGAATTACCTTACCTGGCATTGCCTTTCCTTTCCTTTCCTTGCCTTGCCTGGAATTGTCTTGCCATTTTTTGCCTTGACTTTTTTGCATTGCCCTCCCTTGCCTTGCATTGACTAGAATTGCCTTGCCTGAAATTGCATTGCCTGGAATTGCCTTGCATTGCCTTGCGTTTCTTTGCCTGAAATTTCCCTGCCTTGCCTTCCCTTGAATAGCCTTGCCTTCCCTGGAATAGCCATGCCTGAATTGCTTTGTCTTGCCTTGCCTTGACTGGAATTGCCTTGTTTCAAATTGCCTCGCCCTATGTTTTTTGCCTGGAATTGCCTTGCCTTGCATTGTCTTGGCTTTCCCTGACAGCAATTGCCATGCCTGGAATAACGTTGCCTTGCCTTAGCTGAAATTGCCTTTTCTGATATTGCCTTTACCTGCCTTGTCTTGATTTGCCTTGCCTGGAATTGCCTTTCTGGCAATTGTCTTGCCACAAATTGCCTTGTCAGAAATTGCCTTGCCTTACATTACCTTGCCTTGCTGGGAATTGTTTTGTCTAGAATTGCATTGCCTTGCCTCACCTTACCTTGAATGTTATTGCCTTGCCTGGAATTTCCTTTCCTTGCTTTGCCTGGAATTTTGCTCGTTTGAAATTGCCTTGCCTTGACTTGAATTGCCTTGCCTTATCTTGCCTTGGGTGGAATTGCCTTGCCTTGCCTGAAATTACCTTGTTTGAAATTGCCTTGCATTTCCTTTCCTTGCCTTGCCTCGAATTGCCTTGCTTGGAATTTCCCTGCCTTGCCGTGCTTCTAATTGCCTTACCTGAAATTGCTCTGCTTTGCCTTGCTTTTCCTTACCTCGAATTACCTTTCTTAGAATTGACCTGCCTTGCCTTGTTTTGCCTTCCCTGGAATTGCCATGCCTTGCCTTGCCTGAAATTGCCTTGTCTGAAATTTTCATTTCTTGCCTGGAATTTTTTTTCATTGCCCTGTTTTGCCTAATGGGGAATTGCCCTGTTTGGAATTGCTTTGCCTTGGCTTTCCTTGCCTTGTCTGGAATTGCCTTGCCTAGAATTACCTTGATTTTCCTTACCTCGTCTGGAATTGTCCTGCCTAAAATTGCCCTGCCTTGCCTTGCCTGAAATTGCCCTGCCTTGCCTTGCCTTGCCATGACTGAATTTGCCTTGTCTGCAATTGCGTTACCTATCTTTACCTCAAATTTACTTGCCTGGAATTGCCCTGCATTGACTTGCCTTGTCAGAAAATTTCTTCTCTGGAATTGCCTTGCCTTTCCGTGTGTTTCTTTGCCTGTAATTACCTTGCCTTGCCTGAAATTGCCTTGAGTTTCCTGTCCTTGCCTTGCCTTGCCTTGCCTTGCCTTGCCTTGCCTTGCCTTGCCTTGCCTTGCCTTGCCTTGCCTTGCCTTGCCTTGCCTTGCCTTGCCTTGCCTTGCCTTGCCTTGCCTTGCCTTGCCTTGCCTTGCCTTGCCTTGCCTTGCCTTGCCTTGCCTTGCCTATAGTTGCCTTGCCTTGCTTTGCCTGGAATTGCCTTCCCTGGCATTGCCTTGAATTGCCTTACCTGGAACTGCCTTTCCTGTAATTGCCTTGACTTGCCTTTTCTTGCTTGGAATTGCCTTTCTTACAATTGCTTAGCCTGAAATTGCCTTGCCTTGCCTTGAGTTGTCTGGAATTGCCTTAACTGGATTTGCATTGTTTTGTCTTGCCATGTCTTGCCTTTCCTAGAATTGCCTTGCCTGGAATTGCCTTACCATGCCTGAAAATTTCTTTCATTGCCTTGCTTTGCCTAGCCTGCTATTGCAGGCTAAAATTGTCTTGCCTGAAATTGTCCTGCCTTGCCTTGTTTTGCCTTGCCTGGAATTGCCATGTCTTGCCTTGCCTGAAATAGCCTTGCGTAACATTTTATTGCCTTGCCAGGAATTTTCTTGCATTGCCTTGTCTTGCCTAGCCTGGAATTGCTCTGTCTAGAATTGCCTTGCCTTGGCTTGCCTTGCATTGCCTGGAATTGCCTTGCCTAGAATTGCCTTGTCTTGGCTTCCCTTGTCTGGAATTGTCCTGCCTGGAATTGCCCTGCCTTGCCTTGCCTTGCCTGTAATTGCCTTGCCCGGAATTGCCTGGCCATGCCTTGCCTGGAATTGCCTTGCCATGCATTGCCTTCTCTTGCCTAAGGCTGCCCTGCCTAGAATTTCATTGCCTTGCCTTACATGGCCTTGCCTGGAATTGCCATGCCTGGAATTGCCTTGTCTTATCTGGCCTGGAATTGCTTTGACTGGAATTGCCTTGCTTTTATTGTCTTGCCTTGCCCGGAATTTCCTTGCATGGAATTGCCTTTCCCAGCTTTCCCTTGCTTTGCCTGGAATTGCCTTTCCTGAAATTGCCTTGCCTTGCTTTCCCTGGAATGGCCTTGCCTAGAATTACCTTGCCTTGCCTTGACTGGAATTGCCTTGTTTCGAATTAACTTGCCTTGCATTTCCTTGCCCAAAATTTTCTTGCCTATAATTGCCTTGCCTTGCCTTGTCTGAAATTGTCCTGCCTGGAATCGCCCAGCCTTGCCTTGCCTTGCCTGGAGTTGCCTTTCTTTCCTTGTCTCATCTTGCCAGGAATTGCCTTGCATGGGATTGCCTTGCCTTGTTTTGCCTTGCCTTGCCTGGAATTGTCTTGCCTTTCCTTGTTTTGAATTCCTTTTCTTGCCTTGTCTTGTCTTGCCTGGAATTGCCTTGCCTGAGATTTCCTTGCCTTGCTTTGCCTTGACTTGCCTGGAATTGCCGTGCCTGGAATTGTTTTGCCTTGCTTTTCCTTGCCTTGCCTGGAATTGTCTTGCCTTGCCTGAAATTGTCTTGCATGGAATTTCCTTGCCTGAAATTGCCTTGCTTGGAATTGCCTTGCCTTGCCTGGAATTGCCTTGGGTGGAATTGCTTTTCCTTACCTGAAATTGCTTTTCCTTCTTTTGTTTTGTCTGGAATTGTCTTGCTTTGCCTGAAATTGCTTTGCCTGGAATTCCCGTGCCTTGCCATGTCTTGCCTTGCCTTGACCTGTCTTACCTGGAATTGCCTTGCCTGAAGTTATTTTTCTTTGACTTGTCTTGTCTTGCCTTGCCTAGAATTACCTTGCCTGAAATTGCATTGCATTACTTTTAATTGCTTTGCATGGTATGTGCTTGCCTTGCCTTGCATTGCATTGCCTTCACATGCCTTGCCTTGCCTGGAATTGCCTTGCCTGGTATTGCTTTACCTTTCTTGCCTTGCCTTACCTGTAATTGACTTTACTGGAATTTCCTTGCCTTGAATTGTCTTGCCTTACCTTGTCTGGAATTGCCTTGCTTTGACTTGCTTTACCTTGCCTCGAATTGCCTTGCCTTGAATTGTTTTGCCTTACCTGAAATTTCCATGCCCGGAATTGCCTTGCCTTGCCTTGCCTTCCCTTACTTTGTCTGGAATTGCCTTGCCTTGCCTTTTCTGAAATTGTCTTGCATGGAATTGCCTTGCCTTGCCTTGCTTGCCTTTTCTAGAATTACCTTGCCTGGAGTTGCCTAACCTGAAATTGTCCTCCTTGCCTGGAATTGACTTTCCCCAAATTGCTTTGCATTGCCTTCCCTTTCCTTGCATGGGATTGCGTTGCCTGGAATCATCTTGCATGGAATTGTTTTGCCTTACCTTGCATTGCCCTGCACTTCCTGGAATTGTCTTCCCTTGACTTGCATTGCCCTGCATTGCCTGGAATTGTCTTGCCTGCAATTGCATTGCCTGGAATTGCCTTGCTTTTTTTGCCTTGCCTAGAATTTCCTTGCCTTGCCTGAAATGTTCTTGGGTTGCCTTGTGTTGCCTAGCCTGGAATAGCCCTGTCTGGAATGGTCTAGACCTGGCTTGCCTTCCCTTGCCAGGAATTGCATTGCCTGGAATTGCCTTGCCTTTTCTGCCTTGTCTTTTTTTTTGCCTTGCCTGGAATTGACTTGCCTTGCCTTGTCTCTTTTTGCCTAGAATATCCTTGCCTGGAATTGCCTTGCATGAAATTGCCTTGCATCGAGTTACATTGCCTTAACTTCCCATACCTTTCCTTGCCTTGGCTGGAATTGCCCTGTTTGGAATTGCACTGCCTTGTCTTGCCTTCCCATTGCTATCTTAGAACTGTCCAGGCTATCTAACAAAACGGTCTTCAAAGTGTGCACTCAACATACAGAGCTAAACTGATGTATGTCTGCAGCAGTTTGTAAACCTTTTCTGCAAAGAATATAAAAAAGAATATTTCCAGCAAAATACCAGCATATAAGAAATAGCAGTAAGACTATGCCTAAAACACAAAACAAACGTATCTTTCCAACAGCTCTGCTGTGTGTTTATTCAACGAAGAGAGTTGAATCTATGCTTAGATTCAGCGAGTTAGAAACACGATTTACTAGGAGCTGCGTTTTGATATTCCAGAGTGAATGGAAGTACACGCTGTATTGAGAAATATCTGCTTCTAAAACAAAAACGTGCTACCTAAGAGAGTGGTCTTCAATGTATGCATTCAACTTACAGAGGTAAACTGATGTGTGTTTGCAGCAGTTTGTAAACCCTTTCTGTAAAGAATTTAAAAAAAGATATTTCAAGACCATTCCCAGCTTATAAGAAATAGCAGTAAGACTGCATATAAAACACAAAAAAACGTATACTTCAACCTGCTCTGCAGTGTGTTTGTTCACCTAAGACAGTTGAATATATGTTTAAATTCAGCGAGTTAGAAACATGTTTCTTCTAGTTGCCACATCTGGACATTTCAGAGTGAATGGGAGTACATGCTGTACTGAGAAATATCTGGTCCTAAAATAAAAACGGAGCTATCTGACAGAACGGTCTTCAATGTGTGCATTTAATATACAGAGTGAAACTGATGTCTGTTTGCAGCAACTTGTACACCCTTTCTGTAAAGAATCTAAAAACGGATATTTCCAGCCAAGTGCAAGCATTTAAGAAATAGCTGTAAGACTGCGTCTAAAACACAAAACAACGTATCTTTCAAACTGCTCTGCTGTGTGTTCATTCAACTAAGAGAGGTGAATCTATGTTTAGATTCAGCAAGTAAGAAAAACGTTTCTTCCAGGAGCTGCGTTTAGATATTCCAGAGTGAATGTGAGTACATGCTTTACTGAGAAATATCTTGTCCTAAAACGAAAACGGAGCTATCTGACAGAACGGGCTTCAATGTGTGCATTTAACTTACAGAGTTGAACTGATGTGTGTTTGCAGCAGTTTGTAAACCTGTTCTGTGAAGAATCTAAAAGCAGACATTTCCAGCCAATCCCAGCAGCTAAGAAATAGCAGTAAGACAGCCTGCAAAACACAAAAAAATGTAACTTTTGTTCTGCTCTGCTGTGTGTTCGTTCAACTAAGAGAGTTGAATCTATATTTAGATTCAGAGAGTTAGAAACAGGTTTCTTCTAGGAGCTGCGCTTTCATATTCCAGAGTGAATGGAAGTACATGCTGTACTGAGAAATATCTTGTCCTAAAACAAAAACGGAGCTATCTAACAGAACGGTCTTCAATGTGTGCATTTAACTTACAGAGTTAAAGAGATGTGTGTTTGAAGCAATTTGTAAAGCATTTCTGTGAAAATCTAAAAGCAGAAATTTCCAGCCAAATCCAAGCATTCAAGAAATAGCAGTGAGACGGGGTGTAAAACACAAAACAAATGTATCTTACAAAACTGCTCTACTCTGTGTTCGTTCAACTAAACGACTTGAAAATACGTTTAAATTCAGCGAGTTAGAAATACGTTTCTTCTAGGAAATGCGTTTTGACATTCCACGGTGTATGCGATTACATGCTGTATTGAGAAGTATCTGGTTCTAAAACGAAAACTGAACTACATAACAGAATGGTCTTCAATGTGTGCATTCCACTTACAGAGATCAACTAATGTGTGCCTGCAGCGGTTTGTAAACCCTTTCTGTAAAGAATCTAAAAACGGACATTCCCAGACATATCCCAGCATCTAGAAAATAGCAGTAAGACAGCGTTTAAAACACAAAACAAGCGTATCTTTTAAACAGCTCTGCTGTATGTTCGATCAACTAAGAGAGTGTATCTATGTTTAGATTCAGCGAGTTAGAAACACGTTTCTTCTAGGAGCTGCTTCTTGATATTCCAGAGTGAATGGGAGTACATGGTGAATTGAGAAATATCTGGTTCTAAAACAAAAACGGAGCTACCTAACTGAATGGTGCTTTTAACTTACAGAGTTGAACTAATGTGTGTTTCAAGCAGTTTGTGAACCCTTTTCATAAAGAATCTGAAAACGTACATTTCCAGCCAAATCGCAGCATTTATGAAATAGCAGTAAGACTGCATCTAAATCACATAACAAATGTATCTTTCAAACAGATATGCTGTGTCTTTGTTCAACTAAGAGAGTTGAATCTATGTTTAGATTCAGCGAGTTAGAATCACGTTTCTTGTATGTGCTGCGTTTTGATATTCCAGTGTTAATAAGAGTACATGCTGTACTGAGAAATATCTCATCTTATACAAAAAAAGAGCTAACAGAATGTTCTTGAATGCGTGCATTTAACTTACATAGTTAAACTGATGTGTGTTTGCAGTACTTTGTAAACTTTTTCTGAAAAGAATCTAAAAAGAATATTTTCAGCCAAATTCCAGCATTTAAGAAATAGCAGTAAGACTGCGACTAAAACACAAAACAAAGGTATCTTTCAAACTTCTCTGCTGTGTGTTCGTTCAACTAAGAGAGTTGGATCTATGTTTAGATTCAGCGAGTTAGAAACACGTTTCTTCTGGGAGCTGTATTTTGATATTCCAGAGTGAATGGTAGTACATGCTGTATTGAGTAATATCTGGTTCTAAAATGAAAACAGAGCTACGTAACAGAATGGTGTGCAATGTGTGCTTTCAACTTAGAGAGTTAAACTAATGTGCCTTTCTAGCAGTTTGTGAACCCTTTTCATAAAAAAAATCTAAAAACATACATTTCCAGACAAATCTCAGCATCTAGGAAATAGCAGTAAGCCAGCGTGTAAAACCAAAAACAAACGTATTTTCAAATTGCTCTGCTTTGTGTTTGTTCAACTAAGAGTGATGAATATCTGTTTAGATTCAGCGAGTTAGAAACACGTTTCTTCTAGGAGCTGCATTTTGATATTCCAGAGTGAATGCGATTACATGCTGTATTGAGAAATATCTGGTTCTAAAATGAAAACAGTGCTACATAGCAGAATGGTCTTCAATGTCTGCATTCAACTTACTGAGTTAAACTGATGTGTGTTTGCAGCAGTTTGGAAACACTTTCTGTAAAGAATGTGAAAACGGCCATTTCCAGCCAAATCCCTGCATCTAAGAAACAGCATTAAGACAGAGTGTAAAACAAAAAACAAATGTATCTATCAAATTGCTCTGCTGTGTGTTCGTTCAACTAAGAGAGTTGAATATACGTTTAGATTCAGCGAGTTAGAATCACGTTTCTTCTAGGAGATGCGTTTTGATATTCCAGAGTAAATGGGAGTACATGCTGTACTGAAAAATATCTGCTCCTAAAACAAAAACGGAGCTGTCTAACAAAACAGTCTTCAAGGTGCGCATTTAATTTACAGAGTTAAACTGATGTGTGTTTGTAGCAGTGTTTAAACCATTTCTTTAAAAAATGTAAAAGCGGACATTTCCAGCCAAATCCCAGCATCTAAGAAATAGCAGTAAGACGTCTTGTAAAACACAAAACAAATGTATCTTTCAAACAGTTCTGCAGTGTGTTCGTTCAACTAAGAGTGTTGCATATAGGTTTAGATTCAGCGAGTGAGAAACACGTTTCTTCTAGGAGCTCGTTTTGATATTCCAGAGTGAATGGGAGTACATGCTGTATTGAGAAATATCTGGTTCTAAAACAAAAATGGAGATACCTTACAGAATGGTCTTCAATGTTTGCATTCAACTAAGAGAATTAAACTAATTTGTGTTTGCAGCAGTTTTTAAACCCTTTCTGTAAAGAATCTAAAAACGGACATTTCCATGCAAATTCCAGCATCTAAGAAAGAGCAGTAAGACTGTGTTTAAAACACAAAACAAATGTATCTTTCAAACTGCTCTGCTGTGTGTTCCTTCAACTAAGTTTTATCTATGTTTAGATTCAGCGATTTAGGAACACTTTTTTTCCCGAAGCTGCATTTGATATTCCAGAGCGAATGGGAGTACATGTTATACTGAGAAATATCTAGTTGTAAAACAAAAACACAGCTTCAATGTGTGCATTCAACTTACAGAGTTCAATTGATATGTGTTTCCAACAGTTTTTTAACTTTTTGTGTAAAGAATCAAAAAAATTGACGTTTCCAGACAAATCCAAGCATTTAAAAATAGTAAGACTGAATCTAAAACACAAAACAAACATATCTTTCCAACTGTTCTGCTGTGTGTTCATTCAACGAAATGATTTGTATCTATGTTTATATACAGCGAGTTGGAAACGCGTTTGTTCTAGGAGAAGCACTTTAATATTCTAGAGGTAACGGGAATACATGCTGTATTGAGAAATATCTGGTTGTAAAATGAGAATGGAGCTAGTTAACAGAATTGTCTTCAATGAGTGCTTTAACCTTAAAAAGGTAAACTCGTGTGTTTGCAGCAGTTTGTAACCCCTTTGTGTGAGGAGTCTGAAAACAGATATTTCCAGCCAAATCTCAGTATCTAGGGTATGGCAGTAAGCCAGCGTGTAAAACATAAAACAAATGTATTATTGAAACTGCTCTGCTGGGCCTTCCTTCAACTAAGAGAGTTGAATCTATGTTTAGGTTCAGCGAGTTAGAAACACGTCTCTTCTAGTACCTGTGTTTTGATATTCCAGCATGAATGGGAGTACATGCTATAGTGAGAAATAAATGGTTCTAAAACAAAAACGGATCTACCTAACAGAATGGTCTTCAATGTGTGCATTCAACTTACAAAGTTAAATTCAGGTGTGTTTGCAGCAGTTTGTAACTCTTTCTGTAAAGAATCTCAAAACTGACGTTTCCAGCAAAATTCCGTATTTTATGAAATAGCAGTAAGACTGACTGTAATACACAGAAAAAACATATGTGTGAAACTGCTCTGGGGTGGGTGCGTTCAACTAAGAAAGTTGCGTTTATATTATGATTCATCAGGTTAGAAACACTTTTTTTACAGAAGCTAGATGGGTTCATTCCAGACAGAAAGGGGGCACATGCTGTCTTGAGAAATCTCTCACGTTAAACACTCAAAGGAAGTTATCCAGGAGAAAGATTGTCAATGTCTGCCTTCAAATTACAGAGTTACACTGCTATCTGTATGCAGCAGTTTATGAAAGCTTTCTGTGAAGAATCTGAAAACTGACATTTCCAGCAAAATGCTGTGTTATACAAAATAGCATTAATAATAGCTGTAAGACAGAAGAAGCATATCTGTGAAACTGCTCTGGTGTGATTGGTTCAACTAAGAGAGTTGCATCTATGTTTCCATTCAGCATGTTAGAATCACTTCTCTAAAAGGTGCTAGATTTCTTCATTCCAGATGGAAAGTGGGCATATGGTGTAATGAGGAATCTCTCACCTCAAAAACTCAAAGAAAAATTTTTTTGGAGAAAGGTTGTCAATGTGTGCATTTAACTTACAGAGTTACACTGCTGTGAATATGCAGCAGTTTGCAAACGCTTTCTGTGGAGAAACTCAAAACAAACATTTCCTGCAAAGTGCTGTGTTATTAAAAAAATAGCACTAACAAGGCCAGTAAAACACAGAAGTTAAGTATCTATGAAACTTCTTTGTTGCGTGTGCACTAAACTAAGAGAGCTGCATCTATGTTTCAATTCAGCAGCTTAGAAACAGTTTTTTTTACAATAGCTAGATTTGTTCAATTCAGACAAAAATTGGCCATATGCTGTAATGAGAAATCTTCACCTTAAAACTCAAAGGAAGCTATCCAGAAGAAAGGCTGTCAATGTGCACATTTAACTTACAGAGTTACACTGCTGTGTGTATAAAGCAGTTTGAAAACGCTTTCTATGGAGAATCTCAAAACTCATAATTCATCCACATAATGTGTTATGCAAAACAGCAGTAAGACTGCCTGTAAAAAACAGAAGAAATGTATCTGTGAAACTGCCCTGCTAGGAGTGCATTCAACTAAGTGAGTTGCATCTATGTTTTGAATCAGTAGGTTAGAAACACTTTTCTTACAGAAGCTAAATTTGTTCCTTCCAGACGGAAAGTGGGCATATGTTGTAATAAGTAATATCCACCATAAAAACTCAGAGAGAAAAAAGGGAGAAAGGCTGTAAATGTTTGCATTCAACTTACTCAGTTACACTGCTGTGTTTACTCAGCAGTTAGCAAATGCATTCTGTGTAGAATATCAAAATGACATTATTAGCAAAATCTTGTGTTATACAAAATAGCAGTAAGACCGTCTGTGAAACACAGAAAAAGCGTATCTGTGAAACTCCTCCAGTTTGTGTGAGTTCAATAAAGAGAGTTGCATCTATGTTTCAATTCAGCAGTATAGAAACACTTTACTTACAGAGGCTAGATTTGTTCATTCAAGACGGAAAGTAGACATATGCTGTAATGAGAAATCTCTCACCTTACACACTCAAAGGAAGCTATCCAGGAGAAAGAATGTCAATGTGTACATTCAACATACTGAGTTACACTGCTGTGTATGTAGCAGTTTGCCAATGCTTTCTGTGGAGAATCTCCAAGCTGACATGTCCAGCATAATTTTGTGTTATAAGAAATATCAGTAAGACTGCCTGTAAAACAGAGAAGAAACATATCTGTGAAACTGCTCTGGTGTGTGTGCGTTCAACTAAAAAGGTTGCATCTATATTTAGATTCAGCAGATTAGAAACACTTTTCTTACATAAGCTAGATTTGTTCATTCCAGATGGAAAGTGGGCAAATACTGTAATGAGAAATCACTCAACTTTAAGACTCAAAGGAAGCTATCTGGGAGAAAGGATTTCAATATGTGCATTCAACTTACAGAGTTACACTGCTGTGTGTATGCAGCAGTTTGCAAACACTTTCTGTGGAGAAGCTCGAAACAGAAATTTCCAGGAGAATTCCATGTTATATAAAATAGCAATAAGACTGCCAGTGAAAGCAAGAGGAGTGTATCTGAAAATTCTCTGGTGTGTGTGCATTAAACTAATATACTTTTATCTATTTCTCGATTCAGCAGATTAGAAACACTTTTTTTAAAGTTAGATTTGTTCTTTCCAGACAGAAAGTGGGCATATGCTGTAATGAGAATATTCTCACCATAAACACTCAAAAAAGCTATCTGGGAGAAAGGTGTGTGCCTTCAACTTCCAGAGTTACACTGCTGTATGTAGGCAGCAATTTGCAAACGCTTTCTGTTTAGAATCTCAAAACTGATATTTTCAGCAAAATCCAGTGTTATAAGATATAGCTGCAAGACTGCCTGTAAAACACAGATGCATATCTGTGAAATTGCTCTGGTGTTTGTGCGTTCAACTAAGAGTTGCATTTATGTTTCAATTCATCAGGAAAAAACACTTTTCTTACAGAAGCTAGGTTTGTTCATTCCAGATGGAAATTGTTCATATGAAAAATCTCTCACCTAAAACACTCAATGGAAGCTATCCAGAAGAAAGTTTGTTAATGTGTGCATTGAACTTAGAAAGTTACACTGCCATGTGTATGCAGCAGTTGCATAAGCTTTCTGTGGAGAATCTCAAAGCAGACATTTCCAGAAAAATCTTGTGTTATATGAAATAGCTGTAAGACTGCCTGTAAAACACAGAAGAAACGTATCTCTGCAACATTGTGAAAACCCGTCTCTACTAAAAATACAAAAAATTAGCTGGGCATGGTGGCACATGCCTGTAATCCCAGCTACTCAGGAGGCTGAGGCAGAAGAATTGCCTGAACGCAGGAGGCGGAGGTTGTGGTGAGCCGAGATCGCGCCATTGCACTCCAGCCTGGGTAACAAGAGTGAAACTCTGTCTCAAAAAAAAAAAAAAAGAAAGAAACGTATCTCTGAAGCTGCTCTATTGTGCATGCGTTCAACTAAGGGAGTTGCATCTATTTTTTGATTCTGCAGGTTAGAAACACATTTCGTACAGAAGTTAGCCTTGTTCATTTCAGGGGGAAAGTGGGCATATGCTGTCATGAGAAATCTCTCACCTTAAAAACTCAAAGGAAGCTCTCCGGGAGAAAGGTTATCCATGATTGCATTCAACCTACACAGTTACACTGCTCTGTGTATGCAGCACCTTGCAAATGCTTTCTGTGGAGAATGTCAAAATTGACATTTTCAACAAAAGTCCTTGTTATATGAAATGGCAGTAAGACTTCCTGTAAAACACAGAAGAATCATATCTGCTAAACTGCTCTGGTGTGTGTGCATTCAATTAAGAGAGTTGCATCAATGTTTTGATTCCGTAGGTTAGAGAAACTTTTCTTACAGAAGTGAGATTTGTTTATTCCAGACGGAAAGTGAGTATATGGTGTAATGAGAAATCTCTCACCTTATATACTCAATGAATGCTCTCCAGGAGAAAAATGGTTAATGTGTACATTCAATTTACAGAGTTACACTGTTGTGTATATGCAGTAGTTTGCAAATGCTTTCTGTGGAGAATCTCAAAACTGACAATTCCAGCAAAATCCTGTGTTAGACAAAATAGCAGGAAGACTGCCTTGAAAACACAGAAGAAACGTATCTGTGAAACTGCTCTGGTGTGCATGCGTTCAACTAAGAAAGTTGCATCTCTGTTTCGATTCTAAAGGTTAGAAACACTTTTCTTACAGAACCTACATTTGATCATTACATAGAGGAAGTGGGCACATGCTGTAATGAGAAGTCTCTCACCTTAAATACTCAAAGGGAGCTATCCGGGAGAAAAGTTTTCAATGTGTGAATTCAACTTACAGAGTTACACTGCTGTGTGTATGCAGCAGTTTGCAAAAGCTTTCTTTGGAGAATCTCAAAACTGTCATTTCCAGAAAAATCCCGTGTTATACGAAACAGCAGTAAGACTTCCTGAAAAACACAAAAGAAGGATATTTCTGAAACTGCTTAGGTGTGTGGGCATTCAACTAAGAGAGTCACATCAAGAATTACATATAGCAGGTTGAAAACACTTTTCTTACAGAACCTAGATTTGTTTATTGCATACGAAAAATGGGCATATGCAGTAATGAGAAGTCTCTCACCTTAAACACTACAGGTAGCTATCCGGGAGAAATTCTGTCAATGTGTGCATTCAACTTACAGAGCTACACTGCTGTGTGTATGCAGCAGTTTGCAAAAGGTTTCTGTGGAGAATCTCAAAACTGACATTTCCAGCAAAATCCCATGTTATATGAAAAAGCAGTAAGGCTTCCTGAAAAATAAAAAAGAAGCATATAGGTGAACCTGCTCTGGTGTGTTTGCATTCAACTAAAAGAGTTGCATCTATGTTTCTATTCAGCAGGTTAGAAACCTTTTTTTACAGAAGCTAGATTTGTTCATTCCAGATACAAAGTTGGCATATGCTGTAATGCGAAATCACTCACATCAAACACTCAAAAGATGCTCTATGGAAGAAAGATTGTCAAAGTGAAAACAACTTACAGAGTTACACTGAGGTTTGTGTGCAGCTGTTTGCAAGAACTTTCTGTGGGGAATCTCAAAACTGACATTTCCAGCAAAATCCTGTATTAGACGACATATAGTAAGGCTGCCTGTAAAACACAAAAGAAACGTATATGTGCAACTGCTCTCGTGTGCATGCGTTCAAATAAGGCAGTTGCATCTATCTTTATATTCAACAGGTTATAAACACTTATCTTACAAAAGCTAGATTTGTTAATTCCAGATGGAAAGTGGGCAAATGCTGTAATGAGAAATATCTCAACTAAAAGAGTCAAATGAAGTTATCTTGAAGAAAGACCATCAATGTGTACATTCAACATACAGAGCTACACTGCTGGGTGTATGCAGCCCTTTGCAACTGCTTTCTATGGAGAATCTCAAAAGTGACATTTCCAGCATAATCCTGGATTATATGAAATAGCAGCAAGACTGCCTGTGAAACACAGAAGAAACGTAATTGTGAATCTTCTCTGGTGTGTGTGCGTTCAACTCAGAGAGTTGCATCTGTGTTTCAATTCAGCAGGTTGGAAACACTTTTCTTACAGAAGCTAGGTTTGTTCATTCCAGACGGAAAGTGGGCATATGCTGTAATGAGAAATTACTCACTTTGAAAACTCAAAGGAAGCTATCCCAGAGAAAGCCTGTCAATGTGTGCATTCAACTTACAGTTACACTGCTGTGTGTATGCAGCAGTTTGCAAATGCTTTTTGTAGAGAATCTCAAATCTGACTTTTCCAGCAGAAACCCATGGTGTACAAAATAGCAGTAAGACTGCCTGTAAAACACAGAAGAAATGTGTCTGTGAAACAGCTCTGGGGTGCTTGCGTTCAACTAAGAGAGTTCAATTTATGTTTCAATTCAGCATGTTAGAAACACTTTTCTGACAAGCTAGACTTGCCCAATCTAGACAGAAAGTGGGAATATGCTGTAATGAGAAATCTCTCACCTTGAAAACCAAAAGGAGCTGTTCAAAAAAAAATTGTCAATGTGTGCATTCAACTTACAAAGTTACACTGCTTTGTATATGCAGCAGATTGCAAATACTTTCTGTGGAGAATATCAAAACTGACATTTCCAGCAACATCCCGTGTTATAAGAAATAGTAGTAAGACTGCCCATGAAACACACAAAAAAATGTATCTGTGAAACTACTCTGGTGGGTGTGTGTTCAACGAAATAGGTTGCATCTATGTTTCAATTAAGCAGCGTAGAGACACTTTTCTTACAGAAGCTAGATTTGTTCATTCCAGACAGAAAGTGGGTATATGCTATTATGAATAATCTCTCACATTACACACTCAAAGGAAGCTATCTGGGAGAAAGGTTGTCAGTGTGAGCATTCAACTTACAGAGTTTCACTGCTGTGCGTATGCAGCAGTTTGCAAATGCTTTCTGTGGAGAATCTCAAAACTGACATTTCCAGCGAAATCCCATATTATACGAAATAGCACTAAGAGTGCCTGTAAAACACAGAAGAAACGTATCTCTGAAACTGCTCTGGTGTAAGTGCATTCAACTAAGACAGTTGCACCTATATTTTGATTCATCATGTTAGAAACACTTTTCTGACGGAAGCTAGACTTGGTCATTCTAGATGGAAAGGGGACATATGCTGTAATGGAAAATATCTCACCTTAAAAATTCAAAGAAAGCTATCCGGGAGAAAAGTTGTCAATATGTGCATTCAACTTACAAATTTACACTCCTGTGTGTACGCAGCCATTGGCAAATTCTTTCTGTGTAGAATCTCAAAACTGACATTTCCAGAAGAATCCCATGGTATACAAATTAGCAGTAAGACTGCCTGTAAAACACAGAAGAAATGTATCTGTGAAACTGCTCTTGTGTGTGTGCGTTCAACTAAGAGAGTTGCATCTGTGTTTCGATTCAAAAGGTTAAAAACACTTTTTCTTGCATTTTAGTCTTTGGGGTACATGTGAAGAACATGCAAGATAGTTGCATAGGTACACACATGGCAGTGTGTTTTGCTGCCTTCCTCCCTTTCACCCACATTTGGCATTTCTCCCCAGGCAGTCCCTCCCCAGCTCCCCCACCCACTGTCCCTCCCCTATTCCCTTCAATAGACCCCAGTGTGTAGTACTCCCCTGTGTCCATGTGTTCTCATTTTTCATCACCCACCTATGAGTGAGAATATGTGGTATTTCATTTTCAGTTCTTGTGTCAGTTTGCTGAGAATAAATGTTCTTCACATTCATCCATGTCTCTACAAACGACACGAACTCATCATTTTTGATTGCTGCATAATATTCCATGGTGTATATGTGCCACATTTTCCCAATCCAGTCTATCATTGATGGGCATTTGGGTTGGTTCCAGGTCTTTGCTATTGTAAACAGTGCTGCAATGAACATTCGTGTGCATGTGTCCTTATAGTAGAACGATTTATAGTCCTTTGGATATATACCCAGTAATGGGATTGCTGGGTCAAATGGAATTTCTATTCCTAAGGCCTTGAGGAATCGCCACACTGTCTTCCACAATGGTTGAAATAATTTACAATCCCACCAGCAGTGTAAAAGTGTTCCTATTTCTCCACATCCTCTCCAGCATCTGTTGTCTCCAGATTTTTTAATGATCACCATTCTAACTGGCGTGAGATGGTATCTCAATGTGGTTTTGATTTGCATCTCTCTAATGACCAGTGATGATGAGCATTTTTCATATGTTTGTTGGCCTCATGTATGTTTTCTTTCATAAAGTGTCTGTTCATATCCTTTGCCCATTTTTGAATACGCTTGTTTGTTTTTTTCCTGTAAATCTGTTTGAGTTCTTTGTAAATTCTGGACATCAGCCCTTTGTCAGATGGGTAAACTGCAAAAATTTTTTCCCATTCTGTTGGTTTCCGATTCACACTAGTGACTGTTTCTTTTGCCGTGCAGAAGCTGTGGAGTTTGATTAGGTCCCATTTGTCTATTTTGGCTTTTGTTGCCAATGCTTTTGGTGTTTTGGTCATGCAGTCCTTGCCCACTCCTATGTCCTGAATGGTTTTGCCTAAATTTTCATCTGATGTTTTTACGGTGCCAGATCTTATGTTTAAGTCTTTAATCCATCTGGAGTTAATTTTAGTGTATGGTGTCAGGAAGGGGTCCAATTTCTGCTTTCTGCACATGGCTAGCCAGTTTTCCCAACACTATTTATTAAACAAGGGTCCTTTCCCCATTGCTTGTTTTTGTCAGGTTTATCAAAGATTGTATGGTTGTAGATATGTTGTGTTGCCTCTGATGCCTCTGTTCTGTTCCATTGGTCTATATCTCTGTTGTGGCACCAGTACCATGCTGTTTTGATTACTGTAGCCTTGTAGTATAGTTTGCCAGTCTGTGTCTTTTGATTGGTGCATTTAGCCCATTTACATTTAGGGTTGATATTGTTATGTGTGAATTTGATACTGCCATTTTGATGCTTGCTGGCTGTTTTGCCCGTTAGTTGGTGCAGATTCTTCATTTCGTTGATGCTTTTTAGCATTTGGTATGTTTTTGGAATGGCTGGTACTGGTTGTTCCTTTCTATGTGTAGTGCCTTTTTCAGGAGCTCTTGTAAAGTAGGCCTGGTGGTGACAAACTCTCTGAGTACTTGCTTGTTCACAAAGAATTTTATTTTTCCTTCACTTATGAAGCTCAGTTTGGCTGGATATGAAATTCTGGGTTGCAATTTCTTTTCTTTAAGGATGTTGAATATTGGCCCCCACTCTCTTCTGGCTTGTAGAGTTTCTGCTGAGAGATCTGCTGTGAATCTGATGGGCTTCACTTTGTGGGTGATCGAACCTTTCTCTCTGGCTGCGCTTAGTATTTTCTCCTTCATTTCAACGCTGGCGAATCTGACGATTATGTGCCTTGGGGTTGCTCTTCTTGCTGAATATTTTTGTGGTGTTATCTGTATTTCCTTTATTTGAATATTGGCCTGCCTTACTAGGTTGGAGAAATTTTCCTGGATAATATCCTGAAGAGTATTTTCCAGCTTGGATTCATTCTTTTCGTCACATTTTGGTACACCTATCAAACGTAGGTTAGGTTTCTTCACATAGTCCCACCTTTTTCGGAGACTTTGTTCATTCCATTTTGTGCTTTTTTCTCTAATTTTGGTTTCATTTTTATTTCATTGAGTTGATCTTTGACTTCTGATATTCTTTCTTCTGCTTTGTCAATTCAGCAGTTGAACACTGGGCATGCTTCACGAAGTTCTTGTATTTTGTTTTTCAGCTGCTTCAATTCATTCATATTCCTCTCTGAGTTGTCCATTCTTGTTATCATTTCCTCGAATCTTTTATCAAATCTTTTTTCAAGGTTGTTAGTTTCTTTGCATTGATTTAGAACATGTTTTTTTAGCTCATGGAAGTTTCTCATCATCCACCTTCTGAAGTCTGATTTTGTCATTTCATCACACTCATTCTTCATTCAGCTTTGTTCCCTTGCTGGTGAGGAGTTTTGGCCCTTTGTAGGAGGCGAGGTGTTTTGGTTCTGGGTGTTTTTCTCTTTTTTGCGCTGGTTTCTTTCCATCGTTTTGGATTTATCCACCTGTCATCTGAGTAGTTGCTGACTTTTCGATTGGGTCTCTGAGTGAACGCCCAGATTGTTGATGATGAAATATTTCTCTTATTTAGTTTTTTTTTTTAAACAGTCTAGCCCCTCTGCTGTACGACTGTGGAGGTCCACTCCAGGCCTTGCTTGTCTGGGGTACACTTGTAGCAGCTGTGGAAAGTGAGGGATGCTACCTGTTTCTTCTTTTACTATCTTTGTCTTAGAATGATGCCCGCCAAATATCAGTCTGATTAGTCCTTTTTGAGGTGACTCTTTGGATATACGGGGTCAGGGGGCTGCTTGAAGAGATGGTCTGTACTTTATAGGAGCTCAAGTGCTGAGCTGTGATCTCCATTGTTCATTAAGGGCTATTAGGCATGTGTGTTTAAGTCTGCTGCAGCAGAACTTACAAAACATTTTTCTCCTCATGATGCTCTGCCTCGGTGAGTTAGGGCTTTCTTTATGAGTATCCGTTGCACTGTCCTGCCCAGCTAGGAGGCAGTCCAGTCACTATTTGCCTGCTGAGGATCCACCCTGCTACCGCAGGATCTGCCCTGTTGCTGTGGTCTCTGCCATGCTACTGTAAGCTCCACCCTGCTGCTGTGGGCTCCGCCCTGTTGCCTTGGGCTTCACCCTGCTTTCATGGGCTCTGCCCTGTTGGTGGAGTTTCTCTGTTATGGCGGGTTGCCTCGGCAATGGCAGGCTGTGTCAGCAATGCAAGTGTACCTCAGTAGGGGTGGAATGCCTTGGTAATGGCGGACACCCCTTCCTTATCAAGCTGCACCATCCTGGATTCAGCTGTGCCCACAGTGAAACTCTCAACACCCAACGTTTCGAATCATTCTTTTGTTTGTCCCTGTGACAGTGGGACCTGCTTAGCCTGATCACCTGGCTCCCTGCCTCGAGCCCTTCTCCTTTTTTTTAAGTTGAACGGTTGACTCTCTGATTTTTCAGTCACCTGCTGATAGGGCACCAGGATCTGTGTGATTTCCTGTGCAGCGACCCACAGAGCTGGCTCAAATGTCACCTCCTGAGAATCTCCTGGTCTGAATTACTTTCCAAGTTTTGTTTAATCAGATGGATATGTTAATCTTCCCTCCCAAATCTCAGATTGCCAGTTTAACAGGGCACCCAGACCAGTGAGTTATTTACAGAGTGTTGCTGTGCTGCGGCACTGGCTGAAACCACCACGCCAGCTGAAAGGGCTGCGCTGGTGTCCCATATCTCTCCTACACCTGGGAATTTCCTCGTTCTCTGGGCAAGAAAGATCCGTCTGGAAATGTGGCTTGGACTCACCCTCTTCGCCTTCACTGAGAGCTGAAATTGAGTTGCTCCTACTGCACCATCTTCTTTTTCCTCGACATTTTAAATTTTCTTCTAGTACTTTAAAGGTGTATTTTCTAAATGAGTAAATATATTTTGAATGTCTAACATTCCCAGTTAAATAAAGAAGTAAGTATTGCTTGTTTTTTTTTTAAAAAGTGAGGTACTACATGAATTTTGTTACTATCATCTTCTTCTGTCTGCTTCTAAGCCTCATCTGCATTTTGTTAGATGAGAAGTTGATGGTGATCCAGTTGTATCTTTATAGGGATGCTACAGATCTCCATGTTGTTGCAGCTTTGGGCTCAATTGAAAACACTCTGCCTCTGATCAGTTGAGGTCAGGAGTTTGAGACCAACCTGACCAACATGGTGAAACTTGGTCTCTACTAAAAATAGAAAATTTCGCTGGATGTGGTGGTGGGCACCTGTAATCCCAGGTACTAGGGGGACTGAGACAGAAGAATTGCTTGAACCCGGGAGGTAGAGGTTGTGACAGAGCAGGATTTCTCCTCTCCCTACCAAAATAAAAGAATCTGTAGATAATCATTTTGCCCATAACACTCTACTAAATTGGTCATTCATCTGATAGATACTTTTGTGTGTCCAAACAACTGGTTGATAATGACATCCTTCGATTCAGTGGTAATAATCTAGATGTTTAGTGGGGTGTAGGCAAACATAAAGGCACCAACTGTCATGCAACTAATTACACTGTACATCAGGAAGCAACGTTATCTCTTTGGAACACAAAGGTAGACGTTCTCACTTTTGTCCATTATCTATTACTTGTTGTGGTCTTTATAGTGTTCATCCCCAAACTATATGTCATGAGCTTCTTGCTGTTGTTCTCCTATTCTTGTTATTTTCCTATTTGTGTTATCAGTGATTCTTGGGAGAAAATACTGAAAGTATATGATGTTGCAAATATGCAGTTAAAGGTTGACATAGAACATGGCCATAAGTACGCTATTACAGTTCTTGAAATTTCCTTGTTAGCTTTGAGCTAAAAATGCCATCAGAATATTTATGAGTATATATTAAAACACTTTTCTGAGCAACAGCATATTTTGTAAGTATGAAACAGCTATTATGGTGTGAGACATCAACGTGGTTTTACTATATATTTTAGGGCAAATTACAAAATATTTAAAGCATATAACCAATATCTGTGGGCCCACCACCCCTGATTTATGAAATCCTTATATTTTGCCATATTTACTTTATATAATTTTCTTTCTTTACAGTTCTCTCTAATAAAATTGGTGTATTTGGTGATTTGACAGAATGGGTGTTTTCTTTTATTGTGGCAATCAGATATATTTTTTAAAGAAATGGAATCTTATAGATACAACTGAAGCTCCCCTCAGTAGTCTGCCATACTCTCAGAATACTTGCTGTGTCTCCCCAGGTGGTCAGTCTTTTTTGAAGAGAGCCAAATACTGGGAGGCATAGTCTTGGCATGCAGGGAAGATACTCACAGGGCAGCTATTCCTCAGACTTGCCTTTTGCGTGGGGTGGAGTGGGATGGGGGAGAGATATGCATGTGGGGGAGCAGTTCACTGTTCTACAATTCCATATCTACTCAAAGTTCTCTTGATCAGTAGATTTAGTATAACTGTTAGTTTTTAGTAATTTTTAAAATCTCTTGACAGTGGTAATTTTGCAAAACGGTTTTTCATGAACTAGTGCAGGGGGCACAGCTGTTATCCCACAGACACATCTGCATCTACAGGAAGCCTTTACTTTAGAAAGAAATAGAGCAGGATTGAGGTCAGGCTGATGAATAATGTCTGTTTTTTCTGCCCTGTTTCTATCCTAAGCTGAGGGGGCTCTGCCAAACATCGCTCTGCTTTTCAAATGCAGTCAGAAGTATCAGGACCAGCATTCTGGGCAGGTAAGTGTCATGCCGAGCTTTCCCTGGTGTCCGTGGCACCAGCATGTTGTGTGTTAGTACTGTTGGTGGCAGAAGAGAAGGAAATCTGGCAAGTTAGGGGAAACGCAGCTGACATGGAAAACAAGGATGTCCTGGTGGGAAGAGTTATGTTCATCTGATTGGGTAGGTGAGATGAGACACGACTTGGCTCACCCACTCCATCAGGTTCATCTGGCACATTCCAACCACCTGCTACATTGATGTTGTTCCCAGAAAACATCTCACCTCCTGAGATGAACATTGAATTACCCAAGCACGATCTTTGCATATTTCTGACTTACTAGGATAAAATATCACAATTCAATTTAAAATACTCTGTCTTCTTTCAGTTTAAGCATTTGCAGTGTTCTTTTAAATTGAAATTGCATGTAGTAAAGTGCAAAAGTCTTAGAAGTACAGTTCAGTAAATATTTTGGTCTGTGTACCCCTGTGTACATCTTTGTACACCTGTGTACACTCAGACCTCATTACAGGTCATTTTCATCCTGCCAGCAGGCTCCCTTGTACGCCTCCTTAAGTGTAACTGCTGTTCTGAGATGTCTCACCAATGATTAATTTTGCCTGTTGTTGGGTTTCACATAATTGGAATCATGCAGTATCTTTTGCGTCTGGCTTTTGTCATTCAACTTTATGACTGTGAAGTTTATCAATGTTATGTGTAGCTCTTTTTAAAATAGTATTTGCTATTTAATAATGAGAGTACATAATCAATTTGTGTACTACTCTCTAATTCACTCTTTGATCCTGAAGACACCTATTGGATGGTGCGTTTATTGTTAGACCTCTTTTAAAGTGACAAAAGGGCTGCATAGAGGCTTTAAGTATTTCTCCCAAGGTCACACCTCTAATAAATAATGATGTCAGTACTAGTTCCGGTTTTCTGATGCACAGCATCATTCTCCATTTATCATGAAGTCTGTGCCTTAACCTGTGTCATGAATGATGGAAGAAGTAAAGGATGAGAGGAGGGAGGGGCCCCCAAACTGACCATGTGTTTGTATTTTACTGTGTAGGATTTTGGTTAGGGACTGACAGTTAGTTTAAAGGAGTTAACACTGAGCCCAGCCAACCCGCCACATCTGTGAAGTATGTAAGGGATGGGGAAGGAGAAGAGAAAAGAGGTAGCCAACTTGGCTCAGCAACCAACCACATCCAGGCATTGCAGCTCATCAGAAAGCAGACAATCCTAAAATAGATCTGAGTTGCATGCAAATCATGTGTTTGTCCAGTGAGGTTGGCATTTGCAGGCCACTGAATATGTCATGGAGAATTTTTGCCATAGTGGCATTATTGGGGCTTTTTGGTATCTGAATGTGGTCAGGCCATTCCAGGCTCTGAATGGTACAGTCCTTTTGGGAAGCTGGAATGGTGTGAGTTCTCTTCCTTTTCTCAAGTGGCCCTTGTGACACAGCTGAAGTATCCTTGCAGCATTGATATCTGATTGGTGGCTTCATTTTTATTGTACATGGCGAGTTTCCATTGTAAGAGATCAGATTTGAGATAAAGAGAAGCCTGGTATCCTTTGCCTTCTGAAGAGGTTTGTTGATACCCTTTCTATTCTGTATTGTCTTTAAGCAAGTAAAATCATTATTTATTTATATATATGGGCAGGTATGTATGTATTTTTATATGCCCTCATGGCCTGCAATTCTGGTTCAGGATGTGGCTTCTACTACTGAGATGATAGTCCCCAAGGCAGCCAACTGTAACATCTCTGCCCTGCCACCATGGGGCAGGACCTACTCCCAGTCCCTGAGCCTTCCCTGCAGCTTAGAATCTGCTCTACATGAAGTCCCTGGAGCTCAACCATCCAGGCAAGAGGCAGCCAGCATTTTCAGCATGCAAAGGAGCAGCCCTGGAAGCCCAGGACATGCCTGGACCACCATGTCACCTGCCATGCACAATTCCACACAGGGGAAAAGTGTTGGCTCATCTACAAACACTCCTCACATAGACACACACCTTGGCACTCCTGCCTACATTCCCACAAATGAAGGCAAATGTGGGCATGCTCCCACATTTCCATACACACTCCCACACAAATGTGAACACTCAACACCCAGCAGCTCACATACTTGCACTCACACTTCTGGCACAACTGTGCACATACCCACACACCTGTGCACATGAGTAAATGCTCCCACACACCTGTGCACACTCCCACATCCACAAGCACACCCAGGCACCCTCCCACACTTGCACGCATATTCATGGACAATCATGAACAGCCACACAGACTCATGCATGCTCCACCACACCCATGGACCCCCCTGCATACACGTTCACGACCTTGCACACACACACACCTGTGCACATTCCCACTCACCTTTGCATGCTTACACACATGCCACACATCCAGGCACATCCTAGCAAACTTGTACACAATTTGTCATACCCGTGCACACTCCCACACACCTGCGTACACCCATGCACGCTTTGGCACGCCAGTGCACACTCTTGTACACCCACACACACTTTCAAACTCCCACACACTCCTGCACACACTCCTGAATGGCCTCACACACTTGCATATGCTCTCATACCCTGGCAAACACTCACACAAACTCCCACACACCTGTACACACCCACACAGGCTCCCACACTTGCTCATACACATGCACAACATAACACACAGCCACACACACTCGGGAAGTCACCTGCACACTTGTGCACACCCACCCTTTTACATGCCTACAGACATACCTATGCACATGTTGCCACTTACTTGTGCACAGGTGTGTACCTTTTCTCATGACTGTGTAGAACGTAGTTTGCTCCCACATGCCCATATACATTTGTGCATGCTGACACTCACTTCTGCATGCCTGAGCAAGCTCTGCCAGTCCCAGAACTTGAATAAACCCTCAGAAGCTGTTGCTTGTCTAAGACCAGAGAAATTCACCTGAACTGGTCCTGGGCCCACAGTCTTGGTTTGATATGTGGGAAGCTGCAGACCTGACTTCTTGTGCCTGTGCTGTCTCTGATTCCACAAAAGGCAGATGGTAGGTGCTAGGTTTCTTCACCCAGGTGGGAGGTTTGTCGGGGGCTACTTGAGGCTGTGATAACAGAACCCATGCTGTAAGAAGTGTGGTGTCTGGGTCCAGACTTACAATCTGTTCCCAGAAACTCTACCTGGCAGAGTCGCCAGTCAGCTGAGGGGGAATCAGTGGCTGCAGTGGGAAACTTGCCGCAATATTGCCCCCTTACTGAACACCAGACAGGATCCAGCAAGGGCTTGAAGCCCTGCCTGAAGCTGCAAGGAGGGCAGCAGGGGTGGCTGTGGGAGCAGCAATGGTGGCAGTGGATCTCCTGTCTCTATGTCCCCAAAGAAGCGGAATGTACCACCTGCACTGACTGTACCAGTGAGCCTTTTCTGCAACATGGGCCTTGCTGCCTGTGGTACCCTGGGAGCACTGGATTTGTGCCTGCTGGCACTGTGGGAAGACCTCAGAGAAAGTGCACAGCTGGGGCTGTACCCTATCTAGAGCAGGGGACAGGTGGGAGCTCCACCTTTCCCAGTTGGCAGGGCTGGAATTCCCCAGGTAGAGCTGGAGCAGCCAGGTGTCAGTTGTGAACCCGGATCTTCCAGTAACCAGCAGCTCAGATCTTGGAGAGGGTTTGGTGCTGAGGGCAGGCTCAATAGCAGCCCCAGGCTAGGGACAATGTTGACACAGTGGCCCCCTGCCACCTCTGCCCCTCCAGACTTTGGGTGTAAATGAGTGTGGGAGGGAGGCTGAGAAGGGGCTATGGGGAGCTCAGCAGTGGCCTGAGGGTGTCCCTTAGTGCCAGCAGCCTGGGTGCCATGGACAGCAGTGGGGAGGCAGATATAAACAGAAAGCAGGGGGTCCCAGATGAGGCCCCACCATCAAGACAGGGATGGGCATGTATGCTGGGGGCCAGCTGGGGACTGGAGTGAGGACCTGTGGTGCCTCTTCCTGCAGGTCCATAGTGCCTATGGACTCCCAGCAGTACTCTCCCACTCCACGGTGCAGCCAATAATTACATGAAGCTATTCAATACTATGCACTGCTGTTGCTGAGACAGCAATAATAAGAATATTAGGTGCAGCTGGGCCTCGTGCCTGTAACCCCAGCACTTTGGGAGGCTGAGGCAGGCTGGTCGCTTGAGGCCAGGTATTCGACACCAGCCTGGCCAACATGTTGAAACCCTGTCTCTACTAAAAATAAAAAAATTAGCCAGCATGGTGGTGCACAACTATAATCCCAGCTATTCGTGTTGCTGGGACAGAACTGCTTAAACCTAGGAGGCAGAGGCTGCAGTGAGCCGAGATTGTGCCACTGCACTCCAGCCTGGACAACTTAGCAAGACCCTACCTCATCTGCTTCACAGTTAAGTAAATGAAACAAACTTCAACCCTGTTTTTCTGTACTCACGCTTAGGAGAAGAACTGTAGACATGAAGTGACAGTGGTCCTGTTTTCTAGAACTTTCTATGATGCAAAATCTGTTGGTGAGTAACGCTTTCTCTCCTGGAGTTTTTTTTGTTGTTGTTGTTAAGCTTCCCCCATCCCCACCCCAGACATTTTCCTTCATGTTTTTTTTCATTGCACTTTTCCACCATTCCTATCTTTTCTGTTATGAGGAAAGGGTAAAAAGGAAAGTAGCACAGTCCGTTGGTCCACAGTGGATGCAAGAGGTCTGTGGGCTGTGATTCATCCTAAAACCAACTTAATAAATAAGACAGTTGGCTCAGCGTAGTGGCCCATGCCTGTAATCCCAGAAATTTGGAGACCAAGGTGGGTGGATTACCTGAGGTCAAGAGTTGAAGAACAGCCTGGCCAACATGGTGAAACACCATCTCTACTACAAATGGAAAAATTAACTGAGTATGGTGGCATGCACTTGTATTCCCAGCTACCCAGAAAACTAAGGCAGGAGAATCGCTTGAACTCCAGGAGCAGAGGTTGCCATAAGCTGAGATCTCGCCACTGAACTCTAGCCTGGGTGACAGTGTGAGACCTTGTCTTGAGAAAAAAAATGCTATCTTTATTTCTTTGTAATGCAAATCTTTAACTTCGAAGAAAAAGCTGACAAAACTGAATTTCTCTTCTCAACCTGAACCACATACTTCATTTTTTCTATTTCAGATGAATTTCCTAAAATAAACCTAGCCTCAATTCCACAGGATCATACGGGGAGATTCTATGAAGACTTCTATAAGTATGTTTGTGTGCTTTTGTATACCTTTTATTTATTTATTGGTTGTTTCTTTTCTAACTTGAAAAAAGTCAGGCTATGCATGGTGGTTTACATCTGAAATCCCATTACTTTGGGAGGCTGAGGCAGGTGGATCAACCTGACCAACATGGAGAAACCCTGTCTCTACTAAATATACAAAATTAGCTGGGTGTGGTGGCACATGCCTGTAATCTCAGCCACTCAGGAGGCTGAGGCAGCAGAATCACTTGAACCCAGGAGGTGGAGGTTGTGGTGAACTGATCTTGTGTCATTGCACTCCAGCCTGAGCAAAAAAGGGAAACTTCAACTCAAAAAAAAGAAGCCATCTTGGGTAACATGGCAAAACCTGTCTCTACCAAAAATCCACAAAAAGTTAGCCACCTGTGGTCCCAGCTACTTGTGAGGCTGAGGTGGGAGGATCACTTGAGCCTGGGAGGTGGAGATTTCAGTGAGCTGAGATCATACCACTGCATATCAACCTGAGTGAGAGTGAGACCCTGTCTCCAAATACATAAATAAAACTTTTAATTTTGAAATAATTTTAGATTTACAGAGAAGTTTCAAAGATAGCAGAGTTTCTATATAGCCTTTGCTCTGATTCCTCTAACGTTAACATTTCATAACCGAGTTACATTTGTCAAAACTAGTTTAACATTTGTACATTACTTTAAGTAAATTCAGACTTTTTCAGATTATAGCACTCGTGTACTTGCTGTCTCCAATTCAAGATATCACATTGCGTTTAGACCTTCTAAATATTTTTTTGTGAAAAATTTCAACATGCAGAAAAGGAAAGCAAATAATATAATGAGCCCATATACCCAATAACTGATTTTAACAGTTGTTATTTTGCCATATTTGATTCATGTTTTTCTCAGTGCCATTAAGTAAATTATCAATATTATAAAATTTTATTTCTATACATATTCAAAAAAGGCATTTTTGTATCTGACCACAGTATCGTTACCATGTTTCACATTGTGATTATAATTTTTTTGAGACACAGTTTCACTCTGTCCCCCAGGATGGTGTGCAGTGGTGTGATCTCAGCTCACTGCAAGCTCCACCTGCTGGGTTCAAGTGATTCTCATGTCTCAGCCTCCCAAGCAGCTAGGACTACAGGCACCCACCACCACATTTGGCTAATTTTTTTTTTGTATTTTTAGTAGAGACGAGGTTTTGCCATGTTGGCCAGACTGGTCTCAAACACCTGACCTCAGATGATCCACTTGCCTCAGCCTCTCAAAGTGCTGGGATTACAGGCAGGAGCCACCGTGCCTGGCTGACACCACTACCTTATTGGGATGATTATAAGCTAGTAGTAGCTATTAATTTTTGGAGGACTTAGCATGAATGAGGTGCTTTCTAAGCACTTTGCACGACTTGATTCACTTAAATATTACAGCATGTCTATGAAATAGATATCATTATTCAATTTTACAGATGTTGGAACTTGGAACCAGTGTTTCAGTAACTTATCCAAAGTCCACAAAACAGTCAGTGGTAGAGCTTGGATCTGACACAATCAATCTAGGTCAGAGTCTGTGCTGTTTGACCACTGTATTCCTCAGCCTCATACTTACTGTACTTTAAATTATTTCTTTATCTTTTGTTGGACCCTGTATTTCTTGAAGAATTTTATGAAAGTGATGGACCATCTCCTGTATGGACACCTCCATTGATTCCTTATGCAGATGAATTCAGTGATAATTCAGTGAATTCCAGGAATCATGAGATCTCTTTTGGCTTAACAGTATATGAAGTTTTATCTGTATCATGAATATAAATTAGTTTGAGCATAATCAGTTATATAAAATACTATATAAGGCAGGAATATGTGAATTATGAATGTAGATTTATATTACTACATATTTTTACCATATGAAAGTTAATGTCATTAAAGTCATCCTCAACATGTTTTAGATTGAGAGAAACTGGTTATCTTTTTCTTAACTGCTATAACAGCACAGGTTCATTTTAGAAAAATTTCAAAGTAGGCCAGGCATGGTAGCTCACTCTGAAAATCCCAGCTCTTTGGGAGGCTGAGGCAGGCACATTGCCTGAGCTCAGGAATCCAAAACCAGCCTGGGCAACATGGCAAATCCCTGTCTCTACAAAAAAATACAAAAGATTTACTGGGTGTAGTGGTGTGCACCTGTAGTTTCAGCTACTTGCCACTGCGTTCTCCTTTGTTTGCAAATTGGTCAACAAATTTGAAAAGTGATTTCAGGAGAGAGCAGCTCTGAGAAATGTGAAAAATTATAATTACTACCTGGACCATTGATAGATTGTGACCAATAGTAGAAGGCTGCCTCTTACATAGAGAGGCTCCTTCTGTCCAAATAAATTCCTGTATACTATTCTATAAATAAAGGGAGGAATATATTCTGCTGGAAGCCTATGAACCATCGGTCAGGTTCTGATACAGCATAGAGGTTTTTTTCACGGAGTGAGTGTGGCTTAATTACTGTACTCACTCAGCACAGCAAGGTGTAAAACAAAATGTCAGGCCTCTGCTCTGCAAAAACAAAACTGCTATTGCTGCAGTATCTGATACCAGACATCCACATATCCACAAGAAGTGCCTCTTAGGTCTATGATGAGACTATGTCTCCATTCCTCACTTCCCAGAAAGGGGAGAGGGATGGCTTAAAAAGCATGTAGATGGTGGACAAATGGGTGGGGGGAAGAGGAACAGCCATTAACATAATATCATGTGTAATAAGCTTGTTTCAGAAGCCACATGGAAACCAAATTAAATTAATACAGAACCCATTTCTCAGAAAGAGTCTTTGTTTATGTTTTTGCTTGAGATGGAGTCTCTCTCTGTCATGCAGGCTGGAGTGCAATGGCACAAGCTTGGCTCACTACAACCTCCACCTCCTGGGTTCAAGCAATTCTCCTCTTAGCTTCCCGAGGAGCTGGGACTACAGGCACCTGCCATCACGCCTGGCTAATTTTTGTATTTTAGTAGCGATGGGGTTTGTCATATTGGCCAGGCTGGTCTCAAACTCCTGACCTCAGGTGATCCACCCACCTTGGCCTCCAAAAGTGCTGGGATTGTAGGTGTGAGTCATTGTGCCTGGCCATCAGACACATTCTTAATCCAATAAACTTCCTTTTGTAGAAAGGAAGGGGACAATCTGTAGAGGCAGTTCTGTCCAAGTAAAGTTGTTTTTAGCCTCCTGTCTACTGTTAGCTGAGGGAGTCACAGCCAGCCAGAGAGTATTACTGGAGGGTGGGAGAACTGTGAATACCAGCTGCCACATAAAAAGAGCCCAGCTCTTGGGAACATTGAAATGTAAGCTCAGGGTTACACAGTTCCAAATCTTGGGAAGGGGCTTTTCAAACACACTGTTTGCTTTCTGCTGAGATAAGAAATGCATCACTGCCAGAATATGACTTTTTACAGATTATTAAATAAAGCTGTATATGTCTCCTTGTTTCCTGAAGAAAAAAAAAGAGTTTCACTCTGTTGCCCAGGCTGTAGTGTAGTGGTGTGATCTTGGCTCACTCCAACATTTCTCTTCTAGTTTCAAGCAATTCTCTTACATCAGCCTCCTGAGTAGCTAGGAATACAGACACCCACAACCACCCTCAGCTATTTTTTTCTTTTCAGTAGAGACAGGGTTTCTCCACGTTGGCCAGGCTGGTCTCAGACTCCTGACCTCAGGTGACCCACCTAACTCAGCCTCCCAAGTGCTGGGATTAAAGGCATGAGCCACCACACCTGGACTACTTGGGAAGCTGAGGTTTGAGGATCACTTAACCCTGGAATGTTGAGGCTGTAGTGAGCCACGATCACTACACCACATGCTAGTCTGGGTGGCATACTGAGACCCTGTCTCAAAACAAAAATAGACCAAAACAACAAACATCCAAGTGTTGTGGAGAAACCCTGTCTCTACTGAAAAGAAAAAAATAGCTGAGGGTGGTTGTGGGTGTCTGTATTCCTAGCTACTCAGGAGGCTGATGTAAGAGAATTGCTTGAAACTAGAAGAGAAATGAATGCAAAATAAGTCCCTTTTTTGTCTTTTGCAGAAGCATGTCTAAAACCACAGAACTATGCACACACAAACAGAGATATGCATGCTTGCACACACACAGAGTCAGGATCAAAGAATCTTATCTGATACATAGTTGAGGAAGCATGGAAAAAAGCTGGCAAGAGAGGATATGAGGAGATCTGATCTAAAGTTGTTGGAATATTGCAGTATGGCATGGAAGTGGTTCTTGGGAGAGAGAGTGATAAATCCAGGCTACTAGAGAGAGGTTCAGATGGTGCACCACAACCTCCACCTCCCAGGTTCGAGCAATTCTGCCTCAGCCTCCTGACTAGCTGAGACTACAGCCACGTACCACTATGCCAAGTTAATTTTTGTATTTTTTGTAGAGACAGGGTTTCACTATGTTGGCCAGGCTGGTCATGAACTCCTGATCTTGTGATCTGCCTGCCTTGGCTTCTCAAAGTGCAGGAATTACAACCATGACCTGCCGTGCCTGAATGAATGCCATTTTTTTAAATGGATTTGTGATCTGTCTCCCAGGCTGGAGTACAGTGGCTTGATCTAGGCTCACTGAAACCTCTGCCTTTTAAGTTTAAGAACTTTTTCTGCCTCAGCCTTCTGAGTTGCTGGCATTATAGGTGCCCACCACCATACACAGCTAATTTTGTATTTTTAGTAGAGACAGGGTTTCACCATGTTGACCAGGCTGGTCTAGAACTCCTGACATCAAGTGACCCACCAGCCTCAGCTTCCCAATGTGCTGGAATTACAAGTGTGAGCTACTGTAACTGCTCCCCCTACCCCTTTTAATGGTTCTTTCCCAATTGGGTTGGAAGAAAAGTAAGCTCATTGAGTTTTTTTGAGACAGAGTCTTGCTCTGTCACCCAGGCTGCAGTGGTGTGATGTTAGCTCTCTGCACTTCAATTATACTATTTTTGAAACCCTGTAAAGAATGTTCTGTATGTAAAGTTGCTGTATTAGTCCATTTTCTCACTGCTATAAAGACATACCCAATACTGAGTAATTTATTAAAAAAAAGGTTTAATTGGCTCATGGTTCTACTTGGCTGGGGAGGGTTCTGGAAATTACAATAACAGTGGAAGGTGATGGGGAAGCAAGGCATGTCTTACCATAGCAAAGCAGGAGAAAGAGTGCATGCAGGGGAAACTGCCACTTTTAAACAATCAGATCTCCTGAGAACTTCTTCACTATCACAAGAACAGCATGGGGGAAACAGCATCCAAAAGCCAATCACCTCCCACCAGATATTTTCTAATAGTGTTGTCTTCTAATTACATCGTTGATGTTATTTTCAGTACCTGAAGTTTTCAACTCAAGATTGCCACCCTGCTTATCACACAGGTTTTCAAAATTCTAAACTGTGCTGGATTCCAGTTTGACAAATATTTCTGAGTATATATAGAAGCCAGGAACTGTGGCCAGGTGCGGTGGCTCATGCCTGTAATCTCAGAACTTTGGGAGGTCAAGGTGGGTGGATCACCTGAGGTCATGAGTTTGAGACCAGTTTGACCAATATGGTGAAACCCTGTCTCTACTAAAAATACAAAAATTAGCCAGGCATAGTTGTGTAAACCTGTAATCCCAGCTACTTGGGAGGATGAGACAGGAGAATTACTTGAACCCAGGAGGTAGAAGTTGCAGTGAGCCAAGATCGTGCCACTGCACTTTCACACAGAATCCATCTCAAAACAAACAAACAAAAAGCCAGGAACCCTTGTAGTTGGCAATGAGAATGCCAAAATAAAATATTGGTCATGGAATATTAAAAAAATCAACACTTCATGAAAAGGCAAAATGGAGAAAGATGTGCACACTGAATGTTGCAGGCATAAGGCCCAGCCTGAAGAATTACAACTTAGACCAAGAGAGTGTTCAGAACATATCAAATAGCACCCAATAAATTCATATTTTGTCTAATTTATTTTATTTTAGAACATAGGATTAATAGGAAGAAGATGATAGAAGCTGCACTTGTGGGGAAATTTTTGAAAACAACTGGTTTTAAGTTTTCTAGCATAATCAGATGCTTCAGCACCGTGGAGAGCTCCACATAACCCACGGACCCAGGCCCCCAAAATCCCCAGAAATATAATAAAATACTGCTTTGGGACTCAGTTTCAGCACTGAGCTACAAAAATAAAAGTCCCAGGAAGAATAAATCTTTAGAACCAACAGGAATATGAGCATTTCCACAGAGTTTCATAAGCTTCAGAATGATATTTAAATATGTGAATGGGAGGCCCGGCTGGCCTATGGTAAATAACAGAATCCTTGTAACAAATCCTGAAATTCATGTAACCATGGCTGGCCTAACTTCCATCATGGATGCCAATTCATAATTGCTGCTGATTGTCACAAACCACAGGGCTCTGAACCAAAATCTGATGGAGTGTGTGCATGTGTGTGTGTGCATGAGTGTGTGCATGTGTGTGTGTGCATGTATTAAGGTATGTACTTGTGTGTCTCTGTGTGTGTATTCATGCAGGTGTGTGAACATATGTATTTGCAACTCATTTTTAGCATGTATCTTGGCTATTTCTCCAGCTGGGAATTTTATAAGACTTGTGAGAAAACCTTTAAGGTTAAATGTGGATTTTGGATACTTTACATTCTGGTTTATTATTTTGACAGTTTTGAATTTCCATGGTAGTCTTAAAACTGAATCTTGCAAAAGTGTTAATTCTGTTCCATTGGCCAGAATAAGTAGCAAACCTGAGAAATGTTTTTGTGTCGTACATTGTGTGATGCATTGTTTAGGGCCTTGGGTTAGCCAAAGCTGTCCTGAGCTGTGAAGCTGACTGCAGTGTGTCACTGACATTAGCAACTTGACTTCGTTTGATGAGTAGGCTGAAAATCTTGACAATAAAAGAGTCTTCACAATGGTGGCTTTTTCATAACATTAAGAATAGACTAGGCTTTCTCATCCTTTGAATGGGAAGGAAAATAAAATGACCTCGTAATGTTCTCGTGAGGCTCAAGTTGAAAAATCAACGTGAAGTATTTAATACACTGCCTAGTATCAGTCAGCCCTTAATATGTGATAATCGTTACATTTAATTTTTTCATGTAAAAATAGAGAAATTCTGGGGCATCTTCCAACGTGGCTTGCTATGCTCATTTTTTGTGTGTGTATATGTGTTGTTATGTATACATGTGAGTGCCCACGGAGTGCCCCACAGAGAATATATGTATACATGTGAGTGCCCACACAAAGAATAATGTGTGGGGTGCAAATGACTACTGGAAGAGAGTAATCCCAAGTATGAGAATGACCACATCCACGTACAGGGGAAAATGTGTTCAGGAGTTGATAAAAGTATATCATTAGGCAAGAAGCCCTCAGTTACTCACCATAACTCAGATCTGAAAACCACCTGAGAGATGACAGATAGGAAAATTTAAATAGAAAAAGACAGTGTATTAAACAAAGCCACTCAGGAATCAATGGGCAGAACAGTGGCTGCAATTCTTCCTCAATGTGCAACAGCCCCTACCCTGCACTACAGACCTGCCTCGCACTCACACAGCAGGTGAGCTTGAGGAACAGTCAACTGGTGCCGTTCAATGTGGTCACCACTCTGCTTTTGGGTCTGGTTCTCACTGGCACACAAAGGCTTGCCGAAGTACCCATGCCTCACTCAAAAATTTTCTCTATAAGCCACGACAGCCTCCTGACTGCACAATTGCATAAAGTCAAAAACAGGTAAGATTAGGTACCATGAGCACCATCTCCCCAAGTCCCTGAGAATCATAGAGGCATGGAGTGCATGGGAATCCAGCCATTCACTCCCCTGCTTCCTGACTGAGTGTACACACCTGCCATTTATTTCTTCCTTGCTTGCCTCAGAAGATTAGTACAAATCTCTATTGAAATCATGGCCAAAACAATGGGCCACACAGTTGTAAATTATATCATCATCATTCATTTGTTAAACTGTGTATAAAATACCTACTCTGTCCAGGCATTAGCCTCAGTATTGGAAACACATTAAAGAACCATGTTGCTAATGTTTCTAATGCCGTGGCATTAGCATTCTAGTGCAGGCAATAGAAAAAATATATATATTACATCAGTTGACGGTACAACATATAGAAAAAAATAAAGCATGGTAAATGGTGTGAGGAGTCCCAGGGTTGACATTGGATTGCTATTTCAAATGGGACCATCAGAAAGGTCTAACTGATAAGGTGAAATTGAGCAGAGTCCTGGAGGAAATAAGGATGCGGCAATTGCCTGTCCTCTTCATAGTCATTAAATATAATGGTCCATCTTTTTGAGAGAAAGAGAAAGAAGGAGAGAGAATGGAAATCTTGCTCTATTGGCCAGGCTAGAATGCAGTCTAAAAAATGGGTATTAAAAACCACTTTTATGCCAATAAATTGTGCTTAACAATGGAGACAGGAAGGAATAAGGGAGGAAAATAGCAAACAAGCACCCAACTAATGTTTTATTTAAACCTGTGAAATGCTATGCAATTGCTGAGGAGTGATTTACTTAAAATTATGTAGTCCCTTTTAGAATAGGTGTGATGGAATACTGAGGAAAATGTATGTTTTGTGAATTTGGCGTGGAGAGTTCTGTAAACTTTAAGTTTACTTGTTCCAGGTCTGAGTTCAAGTCCTGGATATCCCTGTTAATTTTCTGTCTCATTGATCTGTGTAATATTGACAACATACTGTTAAAGTCTCCCACTATTATTGTGTGGGAGTATAAGTCTCTTTTTAAGTCATTAAGAACTTGTCTTATGTATTTTGGTGTTCCTGTATTGGGCACGTATATATTTAGAATTGTTAGGTCTTCTTGTTGAATTGATCCTTTTACCATTATGTAATGTCCTTCTTTGTCTCTTTTGGTTTTTGTTGCTTTAAAGTCTATTCTATCAGACAAGAATTGCAATTCCTACTTTTTTGTTTTCTTTTTCTCTCCATTTGGTTGGTAAATCTTCCTCCATACCTTTGTTTTAAGTCTTTTGTATCCTTGCATGTGAGATGGGTCTGGATACAACATACCGATGGATTTTGGCTTTTTATCCAATTTGCCTGTCAATGTCTTTTGATTGGGGCATTTAGTCCATTTAAATTTAGGATTGATATTGATATATGTGAGTTTGATACTACAATTTATTGCTAGCTGGCTGTTTCGCCCATTAGTTGATGTAGATTCTTCATTATGGTGATGCTGTTAACCTTTTGGTATATTTTTGGAATTGCTGATACTGGTTGTATTTTTCTATATGTAATGCTTCTTTCAGAAGCTCTTGTAAGGCAGGTCTGGTGGTGATGAAATCTCTGAGTCCTTGCTTGTTCAGACAGATTTTATTTTTTCTTCACTTATGAAGCTTAGTTTGGCTGTATATAAAATTCTGGGCTGAAAGTTCTTTTCTTTAAAGATGTTGAATATTGGACCCCACTCTCTTCTGGCTTGTAGGGTTTCTGCTGAGAGATCTACTGTGAGTCTGATAGGCTTCCCTTTGTGGGTAACCCGACCTTTCTCTCTGACTGTCCTTAGTATTTTCTCCTTCATTTCAACCCTGGTGAATCTAATGATTATGTGCCTTGGTGTTGCCCTTCTTGAGGAATATTCTTTTGGTTTTGTCTGTATTACCTGGAGTTGAGTATTGTCCTGCCTTGCTAGGTTGGAAAAGCTTTCCTGGATAATATTCTGAAGAATATTTTCCAACTTGGATTCATTCTCTTCATAACTTTCAGGTACACCTATCAAACATAGATTAGGTCTTTTCACGTAGTCCCACATTTCTTGGAGACTTTGTTCATTCTTTTTTACCCTTTTTTCTCTAACCTTGTCTTCTCATTTTATCTCATTAAGTTGGTCTTTGATCTCTAATATCCTTTCTTCTGCTTGATCAATTCGACTGTTAAGACGTGCATACTTTGTGAAGTTCTCATATTGTGTTTTTCAGCTCCATTAATTCACTTATTTTTGTCTCTAAATTCTTTATCCTCATCATTTTGTCAAGCCTTTTTTCAAGATTTTTAGTTTCTTTGCATTGGGTTAGAACATGTTCTTTTAGCTCATAGAAATTTCTTATAATCCACCTTTTGAAGCCTGATTCTGTCAATTCATCACACTCATTCTACATCAGGCCTTGTTCCATTGCTGATGAGAAGCTGCATTCCCCTGTAGGAGGAGAGACATTCTAATTTTGGGCGTTTTCAGCCTTTTTGCACTGGTTTCCTCCAATCTTTGTGGATTTATCCACCTGTCATATTTGTAATTGCTGACTTTCAGATTTAGTCTCTGAGTAGACCTCCAGCTTGGTGATGATGTTTTTTCTGTTTCTTAGTTTTTCTTTGGCAGACACCCCTTCACCACAGCACTGGACCTTCCCAAGTTCATCTGTGCTTGCTGTAAAACCCTCAATCCTCAGCGCTTCCACTTGCTGTTTTTTTTGTGTGGGAAAATTTTCCCTGTGGTGACACACTGCACTGACTGAAACAGCAGCGTTGAGATTCTTGGCACTTTTCTGCCTGGGAATCTCTCTGTCTGGCTCCCCATTTCAGTCCCCTTTTCAATTAGCTGAATGGGAGACTCTACCTTCCTGGAGCTCCAAATGCCAACCAAAAGGGGTCCCAGTCCCATATACTCCACACCAAGAACTTCCACACCAGGGTGTCAGCAAAACAGGCATGCCGGCTGAAAGGGTCAAGCTGGTGACCGGCAGTGCTCCTCCACTGGGAATTTCTTGGTCTGTTGGCAACAAAAATTCGTCTGGAAGTGTGACGCCTTCTCACTCTCTGCACTTTCATTGGGAGCTACAATCCTGAGTTGCTGCTAGTTGGCCATCTTGGGTCTCTCTTCTGATGGCCCATTTTTAATCCTCTGCAGTACTCCTCAAATTTTATTCCTCCATCAAAGCCTGCAAAAACTTCTCAAGAAGTTTCAAAGAACTTTATGTCTGAAGGAAAACGTAGTAGCAGCTTTGCTTGAAAAGTGCTGAGATGTGAACTGCCCCTCTGGCTGTAAACCTAATGTCTGCAACTTATTGTGTACCCATGTTAGGTAGTAAAATAAATAGACCACATTGCCTGGATACAGACAAAGCCTTGTACATGAAGGCAGAGCATGCAGAAACCTATCAGAGTCTTATGAAAAAGATGCAAGATGTCAGCAAGACAGTTATGAGCTATGTGATCATATGTAAGTCACTTAAAAATCTCCAAGTCTCAGGTTTTTTGCATGATAAAATAGGGTGTCATCTGCTACACCTTGTATGGTGAGCAGCTGAGGTGTGAAAAAATGATAGGTGGGTAACTGCTGATATGTTAAGATAAGCACCCTGAGAGGGCGCTGGGCTGGGTGCAGGAGACCCACAGCTAGAAAGGCTGTGGTCTCTGTATATGAGTTTCTGACAACATAGAGGATAAACAGATGTGGATGAAACAATGGCCAAGACGCCCCTGAAATCAAAACAGTGAACTTTCATTTTTGGCATATGGTAGGTTACTTACCCTGGAAAAACCTCCTACTTTGTAAGTTTAATAGGCTATAATAAATTTTAAATTTACCTTATAAGAGCATCATGGAGTTTAAACAAAAGTACAGAAAAGACTTTTATACAAGTCCAATAAAAGGATGCCAGTGTGTGTGCTGCCTTAAAGGTGTTTTATAGCCCAGGACCCCTGGAGACTTGAATTGTGAGGGTAGCCTGGGAGTGTTTGGTTCCACATGAGTATCAGTAGCCATGTTCCTTAAGTGAATGCTACCTCCTCACGGAAAAAAAAATGGAGTAGACAAAAATTTCCCATCAAGAATAACAGGAGGGACTTTGCTCTGGATCCCAGGTATTACACAGGAGGAACCACTGAGAATGAGGAGCTGTATTCCAGGTGAATACATTTTTTGACATCCAGCAAACCAACATGGCACATGAATGCCTGTGTAACAAACCTGCACATTCAGCACATGTATCCCAGAACTAAAAGTAAAATTAAACACAAACGGAAAACCATCAGAAAACAAACAAACAAACAACAACAACAAAGTTTTTCTCCACACACCTCTGAAGAGAGGCTTTGCTTTCCTGTCTGAACACATTCAAAGAGCTGACACTTCCTTTTGTTTTCAATGGGGTGAGATGGGTTTCTTCATTTGGACTTGGGTGATGAAACTTTTTGCTGCCTTAGAAAAATGTGTCCTTTGCTGATATAGCAAAAAACTCATGTCAAATTTTCTTTAAAAGATCATGAAATGTATGTCCCCTGTTGTCTTCCCAGTGGATTGCATGTAATTGCACAATTAATGACCTATTTTCATAGTCTTTATCTTGCAGAAGAGTACAGCGCTGGACTTTGTAGTTTCTTTTAGACATTTTTAAAATATAAAAACTTATTTAGAAGAACGTTTTCTATTAGAAAAGCAAAGAAAACAACAAGTCTCTGGAGAAGCATTTGAAGCCCAAATTCTGTAATAATTTTCACCTTCAAAGTTGGGCTGCTCTACTCTTGCTAATCATGCCTTCCAGCTTTGGACTCCATAGGTGGCTGCTTCAACCTCATTAAAATGTAGGCACCTGTTTTCATATTAAAGCATCATCTAGGAGTGCACTGGCCACACTCGGGTCAACATGTCACCCACACACACACACACATACACACAGAAAGGTACACGTGCACACACACACACACACACACAGAGAGAGAGAAAGAAACACGGAGAGATCCAACACTCTCAGGGAAACATACCCTGCCTGGCAGCTCCTGAGGCTGCGGGGTTCTGCTCTCTGCTGGAAAGCCTCACGGGGATAGAGCAGCTCAGCTGTATTCAGGGAGGCCTTACCTAGGAATCCCACACAGGACCGCTTTCAACGAGAGGCACCTTCACACTCTCTGACAGAAATGAAGTGTCATGAGGATACTTGGGGATCACCCTGGGCATTCTTGAAGCCCCATGGGATCTTTTCTCAGCCTGCTTTGGCCTGTCCAATTCCTCAAATCGCAGAACCAAGAAAATGATCATACAACATTGGGGAGCCATTGCCCACCACGGAGGCACTGACACAGAGGGCCCCTGCTTAGCCAAGCCGCTGTGACTGTTTCCCATGTAATGGTGGCTGTCGCTGTGATGCGATCCCTGGTTCAGTGCTGGGACTTGTGACAGCGTGCCTGGCTGGGAGCCACAATGTTGGCGCTATCCAGCTGCAGCCCCACAGGTACCTGGTGGAGGCTGTTACAGGGGCACCCAGGGAAGGAGGCTGCATGTGCAGGGAAGGAGCTTCCCAGAATGGCTTATAGGTGTGCTGGTCTGTTACCAACCCTAGTAGCTACAAAGCACATGCCACTGAATACTTGGTACCTGCTCTTTGGAGATGGCCAGTAGTTGAAATGTTATCCATTACCTGTCAACAAAGCCAATACAGAGACTCACAGAGATTGTGTTATTTTGCCTGCAATACAGTTGTGCTGTTTGTCAGTAGCTTTGAGAGAATGTATATAAGTACTGAAAAATAAACACACAGCTGTTTATATATAAAAATGTATATGTAAGAATCAACAAAACTATAAGCCTCCCTGCTTTTCCTGCCTCCCCTTGGAATCCTGCTACTGTTCACTTGCATCATTAGATAAAAATCAACGTTTAAGTAGTGAAATTTTCTGATGCTTCTTTATGTATCTATAGTTATACTTCCCCCTGATGCATGGATTTTGTTTTAGATTTTCTTGATGGCAAAAGTTTCTGCTAAGGAACATTCCAGGAGACTGCGACAGGCATATTTTCTTTTTGAAAAAGAGAAATACCTTGGTCATTTACGTAATGATGAGTACCCTAGGAATTCAGCGTATGCGGCTCAGTTTGCATTTATTTGCAAAGCTGTTTTGCAATCATAAAGTTCCATTACTTAGTCATGACAATTCAAGGTGGAAGCACGTTTGTGTGTTGGTAAATTTGGACAGGTGCAGAGTGAGGCAAGGCCTGTGAGATGCATGAGTTGTTAGAGGGCTGAGTGTGTCTGAGGTGAGAGGGAATTTGTTCAGATGGCCAGAGCCATGCCTTTATGAGGGCAAGTGTATGAATCCTAATTCTGGGTTTCTAGTATGTGTGTTATGAGTATCAGAGATCCAGATAGATAAGAGAACTAAGTCAAAAAAATCCTTTGGGGTTATGAGTCAGGAAGTATCTGAACCCAGGTGAGAGAAGCAGGGGCTGCATTTTAGGAAACTGAAGACATAATGGGCAAAGCCCATGCACAGGGAAACCCTAAAGACTTCCAAACATGGAAAGTAATGTTCAGCCCTCTTTCTCTCAGATAGCCAGGCTGGACTGATGGCTTGTAGGTGTTCTTTTGTCCAGGAAGGCTAAGCACTCGACTGAGGGAAGGGGTTTGCTCTGGAGACCTATTTTGCATTACTTTCCACAAAAAACTGATGTCTTCCTGGGAGGAGGTCCCCTGACAGGATAGCAGAAAAAGCCCCACTGCTGAGTGTCTCTAAGTGCACTTCAGCTATAATTGGCATCAGAATGAACTGAGAAACTCAGTGTAGATGAGAACTCCTAGTATCTCATCCTTGACTCACTTAATAAGACTCTCCAGAGCTGTGCTTGGGGTGATTGACAGTTGCATGTAAGTTTGCAAACTGCTGAGCTCCCTGTGGATGCTGTGTTCAGCTTCCTATACAACCTACTATTTGACATTGTGCTGCAGTTGCTTCTCCAGTCAAACGAGAATGATAATTGATATTCCAGCTACTGGTTAAAATAACAGGAAATTTCTTTTAAAATTTGAAAGTTCGACCCAGATATTATTCTATTTTTTACTGAACCAATGTAAGCTCTTTTCTGGCCTCCAGCTAGGAATATCATCAACAACAGTTTTCTTCAATGTATAATAGGTATGTCAAAAAATGACTTCAGAATGTTTTGGGTTCATTCTTTCCACCACTACCATCACTACTACCACAAATTACAGACTATTGTATAAAGGCACTGTGTTATTCACTATGCAGGATCAACATGTGAGCAAAATGCATTTCTCCAGTAATGTCCATCTGAGACCCCTTAAAGCACATTATATAATTACAGGCAGGATGTGTTTAGAAACAGAACATGGGCTTTGAACAATACAAGTCAAAGAGAGAACCTCTGTGACAAAGAAAGTCATAAAGGCTCCACAAAAGAGACAAGTATGAGCTGCGTCTTTCATGGTGTTCAAACATACAGAGTAGAGGAGAAAACAAAAGGCCTTCTGGGATGGTGTTCATAAGGGCTTGCTAATGAAAAGAGGCAGATGTATGTTTCAATTATCCACAGGGTCCAATGCCACAGGTGTGTAAAGGGCAGGATGGCTGGTAAGATGATGCTATGGTTTGTTTTATTTGGCCATGTCTCAAATTGACATGTAATTCCCAATGTTACAAGTGGGACCAAATGAGAAGTGTTTGGGTCATGGGCTGGATCCCTCATGAATGGCTTAGTACCATCCTTGTGGTAATAATTCTTGCTCTATTAATTCCTGCAAAACCTAATGGTTAAAAAGAGCCTGACATGCTCCCCCACACCCTCTTGCTTCTTCTCTCATTATGTGATCTGCACTCTGGCTCCTCTTCACCTTTCACAGTGAGTGGAAACTCAGATGCCAGTGCCATGCTCCTCATACAGCTTACAGATCTGGGAGCCAAATAAACCTCTTTTCCTTGTAAACTACCCAGCCTTAGATATTCCTTTATGGCAACACAAATGAACTAATGCAGATGAAATTATTTTCTCACACATAAAAAATAAGAAGTTTGTTTTTTGAATAATCTTCCATTGTAGAAAAATGAGCATACCACATATTTTACAATTTGTAAATGTTTTACATTTAATTATAGCTTAGTTTATTAAATCAAAATAAAATAAGTCAAATAAGACATAAACAGAAAACATTGCAGATTCTTTCTATGTGAACAGAACTTCAAATAAGTTACCCTTGCTTGGATTCTAGACAAGACTGGCAAGATTACACTAAGCCAAATGCAGGAATTCAGAACCATTTCTGAGTGCTTCTTTGAACCAGCCCACGCTGGCCTCAACCTTATCAACAACAGAACATACACTCAGTACACATCATATGCAACTGTGCCAGAGAATGAGCAGGTAGCCATGGCAAAGCAGATTAGAGCTCATAACTGCTTATGAGACCACTGCAACCTCTAGAGAGAAGAGCTTTTCACACCCTCCTTACTTGCAATGGACATCCACCTTCACCACCCACCACATGATTACAAAACCCCTAAGCCAACCTTAGGAGATTAAGAGAAGGATCTGTCCCCAGTTACATAATCTGGAATTTGAGTCACATTTTTCTAAAAAAAAACCCAAGCCATACAGATGGTTTCAGATTCTATTTATTTTCATGGGAACATCTCCAAGACAGCAAACTATCGATTGCACACAATTTATTAATAGTATTTTAATAATTTATTGGGGGATTAATCTTATACATACTTCTGCATTTGTTCTTTAAATCCTGGAAAGAGAATAGAGAGGGAAGGTGGAGGTAGAATACAAGCAGATAAATTGTTAGGAGAGAGATAACACAGTCTTAATCTCCTGCCAATGAGATCTCACATTGCAGAACACCTTCATCCACAAGCTTGACTGGTCTTGAGGAGCATTTTTCACACTCAAGGCAAGGTTTCTTTCCTTCCCCAGCCTGGGATTCTGAGACCAGAGTCTCTGTACTGTTTACCTACCCAGACTCATCCACCCATACCCACCAGGCTCACCTGTTTCCCCCATCCTTCAGACACTCCCAACTCCCACCCTCCAGGTACACCCAATCCTTACCCTCCAAAGCTCATCCAACCCCAACCGTCAGGCACAGCAACCTCATCTCCCAATCCAAGGGCAGATGATTGAATTAAGATTGAGGGATGATTAGTGTTATTATCATTGAATAAGCAATGTAGAGTTGTGAAAAGTTTGCTGCCCTATTCTCTTACTTGTGATTAGAAAGAACAGGGCATAGGGAAGTAGCTGGAGTTGAGTTGGTGGACACTGCCAGGGTCAGCAGAGAAAGAGCAGCAGGAAGAGGAAAGGAGTTTCCAAATGTGGGAGCAGTGGCCCATCCTATATTGATAATTCAAGAGGAGAAAGTCTAATAACGGTTTCCTTTAATAAAAATTGCATTAAGTTTATTAGCTGTCTAGCATGGGTGGATAATAGGAAAATATATTAAAGGAAGTTATGTACCTGAAGTGATTTTTACATCTATAGCATATTACAGTTTCCTGACATTTTATCCACCCATATAGTCCTTATACATTCACCCAGTGTGGACTATCAGAGATCCTAAAACCGAGAGCCATAAATGTGACACCTCATGCCATCAGGCTAACAAATGAGTACAGGCTCTGCCTAGTTTCTCTTTGGTTGGCGAGCACCTTCAGAGAGAAGTAGGGGGTGGTGCTGGCAACTGTATGGAAGTGCCTGTACCTTGACAGGCATCAGATCCAGTTCCTCTATGCATAGGGGCTAAACATACCCCTGGACAGAAGCTCTAGTCTGTAGAAATGACTAGGGACATGCATATACTATCCCATTTCTTCCAGGAATTAAATATCATCTCTGAAAACATCACTTATAAGTGTGTGCATCAGAAACTTGTGGAGAACAGACATCTGAATTCAGCCAGGCTACCTTTATGCCCACTCCACCGCCTGCCAAGCAAATACACTGGCTTCTCTTCATACCATATTCTACATCACATATAGCCATTATTCTCTAAAGTTCTGACTAGAACAAGTTTCTAAAGGAATTTTCACATCCATGAATGAACTAAAAAGTAAAGTGGCAAAGAAAACCATTTATACTGCAAGAGGATTCAACATATTTTCTCCTCTCTCCAATACCTAAAGTTTTATAAGCAGTCTTTATGTGGTTTTGAGACTTCTCTGAAAAAGAAGTAGCATCTCCCTTACATATTTCTTTAAAGTTGATGTTTGCTTTTTATAATCAGATTTTAGATATTTCTTTTCCGTTTTGAAAGTATGTCTCTGTGAAAGTCTTAAAGGAAATTGGCCATGATTGAACATATTAAATTAACAAAAACCTGAGTGATTGATCAGTTATCTGGAAGAACTAAGTAAGCCCTTCAGAGAATAATCTATTGGAAACTTCAAGCCTCATCTGTGCTCCTAAATGCTGCATCTATCTAGGCAAAAAGGGGTACTTTGAAGCTTAGATGGCTCTTGTCAAGGATTCATCCTCTTCACAAAAAATTCAATCCAATATGTGAGTGCATAATATTAGGGCAAGAAGTTATAAATAAATGTTTCTTCTTAGTGAAACAAATGCCCTTTTCATTCAAAGACAGAAAACATTAAAAGATTTTTATTTTTAAAATATATTCATGATCTGAGGATAACATAACTAGGTCATTCAAGTAGATATATATTAATCATGTCATTATATGTTCTTTTTGTTAAATTGAAGGTCAGGCTAAAAGCAGTGATCTACAGTTATATTTATCAGTACGATTCGGATGGATGCCTAACCCCAGGCAGGACACATATGGGGCTCAAAAAGTATTTGTTGGCTAATTGATAAAGTTACATGAGATTCTGAGGGTCCTAAGCCCCATCCTGAAGCTTGCTGCCAGGTAATAAAAAGCAAGGTCTGGAGCTGGAATTTCTCTCCTCTTTGCCAGATTTGACTTAATGGCTCCATAAGCCTAGTTCAGTAGAAAGGCTACCAGGACCCAGCTACCCCACCTGTCTTTGAATCAACATGATTGTTTACTAACTGTATGGATAAATTGTTTTATTTTACTGATTTATCAAAGTAGTTTCTGTCCAAGTATATTTGTTATTTCTGTCTTTGATTTTCATTTAATAGCTAACCACTATTTTTTAATATTAGTCTTGTATTTGAAGAGTAGCTTCAATTTTTGTAACTGCACTAAAACAGGACTTTCCCCAGGTATTTGCTGAGGTCATACCTCTTTTACCTCTTTCAGGATTCATGGTTCATTCTATTTCAAAGTATAAGAAACTATCACCATGTCAGCTTAGACTCCATTCTTTCTTCTGCCCTCCAAGAGATTGAGAAATACATTGCCCTGACCGAAGACAGCCTTTTACTCTGCCAGAGTGTCTTCCAAAATGTTGACAGCCATATGTATTACAATTTTACCACTACATACAAAAACACACTCCAAGAAAAAGTGATAAAACAACTGAAAGAAATCCCAACAGATTAAAAATTTGGCTTGTCTCATTACCACCATGCACAAAAGTTCAGCAGTGACAAACTCACTCATCCCCACAGAATTAAGGATTGATGTTTTAGTGCCTTACCCTTAAATAAAAACCAAGAAATAGGAGTTACTGAAACTTGAGGAGAACCTTTACCAAAATCTCTAACAAAAATTTGTAAATGAAGGCAAAGAGAAAAAAATAGAAAACTCAGAAGAGAGATACTGTAGAGAGCCAAAGAAACTTTTAAATTAACAATAATTCTACTCCTAATGAAGACAAAATAAGATCATGTGTCCTCAGAAAAAGAAATATATAGACATGGGTTTTGGGAACCAGGATCCAGTGTAGGAACGAGGAAAAGGGAATTCTGAGGATGAAAATGGAATGAAGTCCAGGACTGAATCAATGCAGTAGGCCTATGACATCAAGAAGGGAACAGAGGCTTTTGAAGAAATGTATGTCTCCAAGGGGGGAAAATAATCTGACAGTTTAATTAATATGTTTGACTTTTTTTTAAAGAAGCTTTTCAGTTTAATCAGAGGTTTTAGAAATGATAGACACATTGGGATTAATAGATTATAAGTGTTTCTATTATCTACAGTTGTGTAACCAATCCTAAAACTAAGTGATTTAAAATTATAACTTATTTTTACCTCTCAAGCTTCTGTGGGTTGACAGGGATCAGCAGGGCTCACTTGAGGGCCTCTCCTGTGATTACAGGCAGATAGTGGCTGAGGCTGGTGTCATCCCCAGGATCAGTGGCTGAAGATACCACATGATTAACTCACATGTCTGTGCTAGGGTGCTTCCTGGACCAGCCAGAGAATTACCAGTCTTCTGCTTCTATTCACACAACCTCTCCACATGCTGAATTGGGCTTCCTCACAGCCTGGATACTAGGCATCTCTTTCTGTGCACACAGTCTCTGCATGTGGTTACTTAGACTACTTCCCACTACAGCTATGGGTGGGAAGGTAGTCTTAAGGCAGTCATAATGCCCCATCACAGCAGCTTCTTCCAGAGTATTCAAGGCATCTGAGTGAATGATGCAAAGTTTCTTGTGATGTAGTCTCAGAAGGCCTGGCAGGTCACTGCCTCTACACTCTTTGGTCAAAGTCTAGCCCTGATTCAAGAGGAGGACTACACAAAGGCAAGAAAACTGAAAGGTGTAGTTCATTGGGGGACATATTTGTAAACAAGCTCCAATATTAATTGAATAATCAAATAATACAATTACCCCAAAAAATGTAATGTTAATGTGAACAAACATGCACAGATGATTTCACAGTTAAGAACAATTTTTACAGGAATGAAGTAAACACTAAATATTGATTTAACTTAAAAAATGTTATGGCCATACTGACAGAATGGGGTTAGGAATGGCACATGTGAGGGAAGGGTGGCAGAGTGCAGCATGGAGGGAGGATGATGCTAGGGAGACCAGCAGGGCCTAGAAATTAGGAGGTTCATTCTCAGGTTCACAGAGGGGCAGAACCAGCACTGAGTGACCACTCTTTCCATTCTGCTCCCTCGACACTGTACGTGTCCTACACTAGTCCCTGCCTAAGAAGCAGGAAAAGAGTTTATTTCTGATTTTCATCTTCCAAGTAAGAAATCAACAAGCCATAATTAAATTTAAAAATTAAGGAATATGAGTAAAGAGTTTCACTTTTAGAAGATGAAAAAGTCCTGGAGATGGAGGGTGGTGATGGTTGTACAACATGTGAATGTACTTAATGGCAATAGGATGTACACTTGAAAATGGTTAAAGCAATCAATTTTATATTATGCATACTTCACTCTATAAATAGCAACTTATCTAAAATTAAGTAAAATATTAATGTGTTTAAATTAATCTGTTTGAATATTTGTAAGGGTTTTAAAAGCTTCCAACAGAAATAAAGATACCAAGAGGAGAGGAGAATCAAGAAATATCTAATGAGGTATGTTATCTAAGTTAAAAAGAAAAGGTCAGCAGCTAAAATAGTTGAGAATTGCTTTCTCTCAAAAAGAGAGAACAGTAGTATGGTAAGAGATTACTGATTACTGTTTGTCGTTCCAAAATTTGTGGCTCTGTAAGTTATTAAACCATTTTCATGTATTACTTTGATAAAAATAAGAACTTACAATGAAAGTTAAAACTAAATCATTTGAATAGTAGGATAAGTCATCTTGGTTTTTATAGTTTATCTCTAGGAAAATCAAATAACCTGGATTATCCAGAAAGGGCTAATTTAAACTTTTGATTCCATTATCTCTCATTATTTACTTTTAAGTAAGTACTTGTATGCTACTTCAAGGGCCTGCTCTAGAACACTGACTTTCACTCTCTGGAGGATACACCTTGGTAGATATATAATAATTCACAGAAATAAGCAAGTGTAAGAACACAGTACACAATTCATAAGAGCAATAGGCAGCACTTAGAAAGAAAATAAATCCTTCATGGTCAGATAAGACGCTTTTCCTCATGAATTTCAAGTTAAATTTGCTTTTTTAAGTGACAGTTGTAGTGGATACATGGATTTTACTGAGAAAAAAAGATAAATCTTCATAAACTTGCTGAAGGAGATACCAATTATTGTGATCAGTTGTATGCCATATATCAATCCCTAATGTATAGTAAATCCACTCAACAAAATGGAAGTTTACCTTAACTAGTTGGATTTTTACAACATTTGCATGGCTTGGTGATTTATACTGAAAGAATTTTGGAGATTTTTATTACTAACAACTTTTCTAAGTGTCACAATGCAGAAGAGCACATTCTGTCTAGAGTTGGTTTACCTCATAAAAGTCTATTATTTTGGAAGAGTATTGTCAATCACAAGGTACACTTTACTAATAAATAAGTAAAACAAACTTTTCACTTCACAGAGTCACAAAACATGTTTCTACCTGAAATTGAAAGGATTTAAACAAAATATAACATCCAAATATATACATTTTATAATAGTCTATTACTATTTCATCTTATTCTCAAAAGAACATATTTCCAGAGAGAAATACAAAGATAGTACTAAAATAAGTTATACATGCCTGGCTAAAGTATCTGTATAATCTATGTACAAACCTGTGAAAATTGTTAATTACAAGAGCTATGTGGTTTTGATTAATAAAGGAAAATTCTACTCTTTTTTTTCCACAAACCTTGATTAATAATTTTCACTACTGCTCTTCCCCTGATTAAAATGGGACAAACACATTCCAGTCTGTCTCTCCTTTTGAATACACTATTGACAATAGCCAAGAGGTGGAAGCAATTCAAATGTCCATCCAGGGATGAATGCATTGTAAATGTGGTATATACATGCAATGGAATAATATTCCAAAAGAAGAAATCCTGTTAACATTCTCCAACATGAATGAATCTGGAGGACATTATACTAAGGACAATGTACCAATTACAAAAAGGCAAATACTATGTGATTCTACTTATACAAAGTATATAAAAGAGTCACATTTCTAGAGACAGAAAGTAGAATGGTCATTTCCAGAGGAATAAACAGGGAGTTGGTGTTTAATAGGTACAGAGTTTTAGATTCGCAAGACGAAAATCCTGGAGGTTGTTGCATACTTATGTAAATATACTTAACACTGGAGAGCTATGCACTTAATTATGTGTGGTTACGATGGTAAATTTAATGTAATGTGTTTGAAAGTAAAGTACATAAATAAATAGCTGGCAGATTGAGAAAGTAGACCAAAATTCCCAACATCAGAAAGCTGATGCAGAGTTTCCCATTTTTTTTTTAATATTCTCCAGACTGAACTCCAGGGATCCTTAAGCTCAGAAGTGGGAGCTAAAGCATGGAAATAATGAGCTTCAAGAAGTACACAGCAGAGTGGTATAATTGACACTCCAGTTTCTGGCTAGGGTGCAAGAGGACTGTTGCAAAATTAGAAATTACCAGGGAGATTGTGGAGAAGAAGTAGCATGAGAAAAGACTCCATAAACTTATTTATGAACTCTTGGCCCCATCCTAAGGAAGTGCTCAAATGTGGATCTGATCCTAACTGGCAGAAGAAAGACTTTGAAAACTTAATTATGGGATTAAAAGACACACAGTTCCCAGTCTGGTCTCTAAGTGATACTCACACAGGAAATGTCTGAATATATTTCAAGATCTCTTATAGCTGGACTGGACTGGCATAGGAATCAAAACCCAGAGGAGGCCAGTAGAAACCCGCAGCCTGAACCCAAAGGAGTGGAATGTCTACTAGAACGCATATATTCACAACCCTGATAAGATATAAAAATGATCCAGAGTTTTCTAACATCATATCCAAAATGTCCAGGATACAAGAAAACCTTACATTGCCTAAAAAGATTCCAGAAAATCACAACTCGCATGAGAAAAAGAAATCAACAGATATTCATGTCAAGATGATATAAATGTTGAAATTATCTGGCAATTACTTTAAAACCGTTAATACAAATATTCCTATAAGAAAGTGTGAACGCATTTTAAACAAATGAAAATTATCCAGCAAAGGGCTAAACTATATAAAAAAGAACTAAATGTAAATTTTAAAACTGAAACATGTGATAACCAAATTTTTAAAATATATTGGATATCAAACCACACGGAAGTCAGAAAGAAGTTGGTGAACTTGAAGATAGAGCAATAAAATTACAAATCTTAACACCAAGAAAAAAGATGAAAAAAATAATACAGCTTCAAAAACTTATGGGTCAATAACAAGCAATCTAAAAATGGAATCATTGGAATCCTACAAGAAAAGAAAGTTAAATGCAGAAAATAATATTGAAAGAGAGAATGATTAAAAATATCCCAAGTTGAGCGAAAGACTTGAAAACTACAGATGTAAAAGCTTAGCAAACACCAAACTGGCTGATCTAAAAGAATTCCACATCTAGACACATCATAAAAAAACTGTTGAAAAATAAACACAGAGAAAATGGTACTAAAAGCAGCCAGACAAAAATCATGCATTACTATTTAATTTGTATGACCTTGGATTTCACACCAAAAAACAGGAAGGCCAGAGGGAAGAGGAACAGTTTTTGTTAAAAGTGATGAAAGGGACAATACTGCCAACTCAGAACCTATATTCAGTATAAGTATTCTTCAGGAATGAGACTGAATTTTAGGCACTCTCAGATGAAGAAAAATTACCTAAATGAATTTTAGACACTCTCAGATGAAGAAAAATTACCTTCTATGGCCAGGATCCTGCTGTAGAAGCACTAATGACAGAGGTTAGAAATTCCAGGGGAGGAAGTGGGTAAGATTATAAAAGGGGAACATAGGAAACCCTTATGCTGTGACATTGTTTTATATCTTGGCTCTGTGCACGCATGAACCTAGAAAGACAATAAAATTGTAACTTACACACTCACATATACACACAGTCACACCGATGCATATGAGCAAATGGAAAATATGAAGGAGATGAGTGGCTAGCATCATTGTCAAGAACACCACATACCTACCACATGCCCCCCCACACACTTTATATACTGTCTCCCCAGTTCCCTGTCCCAGCAACCAAAAGACTTTGAACCCTGCCCTCAGCAGCTACAGCTGAACCCCTCCAAATCCTTCACTCACATCCACAAATGTTATTTTCCATTTGATTGGTCATTCTTCAGTGAGACTGATGGGCAGGAAGTGAGTAAAATATTAAAGTGGAAAAAACTGGGCAAAATATGCAAAGTATTTCTTTATACTGCTTCATCCAACTGCATTTTTATCTACAATAATCAATAAAACTTTAATTTTAAAATGTAAAAATTTTTTTAAGTGAAAGAACAATAACGGTCCAAGAGTTTGTCAAAAAGGAGACTGGGGAGATGTGGTAACTGAATGCAATGTATCCTTCATTCAATCTTGGTTAACAAGAGTGAAACTCCATCTCAAAAAACAAATAAATAAATGAATCTATATGGGTCAGACATAGTGGCTCATGTCTGTAATGCCAGCACTTTGGTAGACCAAGGTGGGGGGATCACCTAAGGTCAGAAGTGTGAGATTAGCCTGGCCAACATGGTGAAACCCATCTCTACTAAAAATACAAAAGGAATTAGTTGGGTATGGTGGCATGCACCTGTAATTTCAGCTACATGGGAGGCTGAGAAAGCAGAATCGCTGGAACCTGGGAGGCAGAGGTTGCAGTAAGCTGAGATCACACCATTGTACCAGCCTGGGCAACAAGAATGAAACTGTCACAAAATAACATAAAATAAAATAAAATAAATAAAATGACATATGTGTCTCTCTCTCCCTATATATATATAGAGAAAAAAGTAGCATTATATATATAATATAGTAACATATATATAATTATATATATATAACTATTTTCTGAAAACCACATTGTGTGGCTATAGTAATATTAGACAAAGTAGACTTTGGAGAGTAGAAATTATATAGGACAAATTGAAATATTAAATAATAATGGAAGTGTCAATTCACCCCCCCACAATAAAAACCCATTGTAGCCATTAAATGTGGATGCACCTGACAACAAAGGTTTAGAATACATGGAGCAAAACTGGAAGAACGGAAAAGGCAAATAGTCAAATCCACAATTATAATGAGAAATGTCCACATTTTCTCTCAGTAATTGATAGAACTAGTACACAAATATTCCTAGCAGTTCTACTCAGGATTATCAAAAACTGAATCCGTAGTCTCAAAAGATTGTATACTTGTTCCATTACATGACATTCTGAAAAAGACAAAGTTATTGTTTCAGAGAAAAGATCAGTGGTTGCCAAGGCTTAGGGGTTGGGGGAGGATGTGATTAGAAAGGGGTTGTACAAGGGACTCTGGGGGTGGTCCTGTCCTGGATCCTGATTGTGGTTGTGGGTACATGATACTGTGCAATGTGCACAATTCATGGAACCCTACATCCGATAAAGCTCAATGCTATTACGTATAATTCAAGCATTTTTAAAATACTAATACAATTGGACAAAAACAGAAACTGCCTTCATACAGTAAGTCTAAATTGTTTGAGCTTCCTGCATATAGAAGGGACAGAGTAAAGGCTCAACTAACACTAATGGACTCACTACTCACTCTGCCCCTTCCATCAAGGTTGATGAAATATTCAGGTTCTTTCCAGCTTCTTTTAATCTCCCTAGGAGACCTCGCTCACTCCTTGGCTTTCAATGCCATCCACATTAATATTACATATAATAATAAAACACTATGATTCTTCAAGAATAGATCTTTTAGATTGGGTTGGCGTATTCTGATTCAAAGATTGGGGAGAGAGACAAGGTGAGGAACCCACCACTGGGTTAAGAATGAGTTCCCTCCCTTCTCTCCCGTCTTCCTTCCTTCCCTCCCTCCCTGTCTCCTTCCTTTCTTCCTTCCACTTATTTTCATAAAGATGGTTGACTATCTGGCCATCGGTTTCACTGAAGAAGGACCAATCAAATGGAAAATATCGTGGGTGAATGAGAGTGAAGTATTTGGTGGGGTGCAGCCATGGCTGCTGAGGGCAGGGTTCAAAGTCTTTCTCTTGGTTGCTGAAACAGGGAAGTAGGGAGACGTATATAATGAGTGTGTTTATGTATGTGTGGTGTGGTAGGTTGATGGTATGCTTGTGTGTGTGTGTGATATGTGGTGTGTGTAGCATATGTGTGTGTGGTGTGTCTCTGTATGTAGGTTGCCTGCATATATGGCACATCTCTGTGTGTGTAGTGCATGTCTGTGAGTTTGTGGTGTGTGTGTGATGTGTGTCTGTGTGTGTTGTGCATGTGGAACACAGGTGTGGTGTGTGTTTGGTATATATATGTATGTCTGTGTGTGGTGTCTCTGTGTGGTATGTGCAGTATATATGTGTTGTTTGTATATATGTGTGTGTTGTGGTATTTCTGTGTGTATGATGTGTATGTGTGGTGTGTATGTATGGTGTGGTGTGTGTGGTACTTGTGTTTGTGGTATATGTGTTATGTTTGTGGTGTGAGTGTTGTGTGTATAGTGTGGTGTGTTTTTATACATGTGTGGTGTGTGTAGTATATGTGTGTGTGTATTGTGTATGTATTGTATGTGGTGTGTTGTGTGTAGTATGTGTGTGGTGTGTTTACCTATGTGTCTGATGTGTGTGTAGTCTGTGCATGTGCATTGTGTGATGTGTGTGTTTTGTTGTATGTAGTATGTATGTGTGGTTTTTGTATGTGGTATATATGTGTTGGTCTGTGCAAGTGTGTTGTGTGGTATGTGTGTGGCATGGTATGTGTTTGTGTATGGTGTGTGTGTGGCATGAATGTGTGGTGTGTGTGGGGTGATATGGTATGTGTGGTGTGTATATGTGCATGGTGTGGTGTGTATATGGTATGTGCAGTATATGTGTATTTGGTTTGTGCATGTGTGTTGTGTGGTGAGTGTATGTGTGTGGTGGTATGTGTTTGTGTGTACAGGGTGCAACTGATGGGGTGCAGGAAGCTTCCATATGTCTGACACCCTTTCTGCAGCCAATGTGGGAAGCCATGACGGAGGAAACATCTGCAAAGCAATGATGCTCCAGGTGCCTCACTACTCACATCAAGACTGCAGATAGGGCCAGAGTGCATGCCATGGTTTGTGCAGTGGGAGTAAGTGCATGACTTTCTTCCATGCCCACCAGAGATCCAGGAAGGAAGAAGCAACTGGCAAGACAGGAGACAGGCTGTAAGGGTCCAGCCAGAGGACTGTGAGCTGCCCACATGGGAAAACAGAAGCTCAGTGGTGGTTAAACATGCCTGCATTCCAGTGCCTGTCTTTGCTACTTACTAGCTGAACAATCTTGGCCAAGTTAACTTCTCTGTGCCTCATTATATTCATTTGTAAACAGAGACAAAAATGAAGATCCACTACGTTTTTAGGTAGTTATGAAAAATAAGTGGGTTAACATGCAGCAAATGGGTCAGAGTCCAGAAACACTATTACTTGTATTACTGTTTAGCAGTCATCACTCTGATTTTAACTATTTATAACTCAGTCTCTCAGTCTCCCCTTATTAACTTGTGAGCTCCTTAAAGGAGGAAACAATGTATCCTTTTTCTTTTTTATATGCCCAAACTTTATTGCTGGCATTTGGAAAGTGATCTATATAAATGAACTAAGTGTCAGTTGCATTATTGTAATATGGATTGTGTATGCATGTATGTATATGTGTGATGTGTACATATTCCATATATGGAATATGCATTGACTTACATTTCAGTAAGGGATGACAGGGAGGATCACCTTAATCTCAGCTCTGCCTGACTTTGCATTTTCAAATGAAAGGCTCTGAGTTAGCCAGTGTGATAAAAACATGCCTCCACCTCCAACATTCTGCTGTCTCCACCACAGGGGTGCACACTTTCTGAGACAGAATGGGCAGGTGTGGCCTACTAGTTTCCCATGAATGATGAAAGCTGTGGATCGTTCATTGACATTTTCTATATTCCAACCCAAGATCAGTATCTCTAGTGTAGTGAAGTTCATTCCTCATTTATAAGAACAGCATGGGCCAGGTGCAGTGGCTCACACCTGTAATTCCAGCACTTGGCAGGGGGCTGAGCAGGCAGATCACCTGAGGTCAGGAGTTCGTGACAAGGCTGACCTACATGGAGAAACTCCGTATCTACTAAAAGTACAAAATTAGCTGGGTGTAATGGAGCATCCCTGTAATGCCAGTTACTTGGGAGGCTGAAGCAGGAGAATCACTTGAACCCAGAAGGTGGAGGTTGCAGAGAAGTGAGATCACACCATTGCACTCCAGCTTGGGCAACAAAAGTAAAACTCCATCTCAAAAAAAAAGAAAGAGAGGGAGAGAAATAAAGAAAAAGAAAAAAGAATGAAAGAAAGAGAAAAAGAAAGAAAAGGAAAGAAGAGCAGCAAGAACCAAACCTTGAAAAAATAAAGACAATGAGCCAGGCAATTATCTTTCTCTATGAGATGACGCTAGAACCTTGGGTACAGAGTGCACTTTTATTAATAATACTTAAATGTCTGTGGGTGTGCATCAGTATTTTTGTTACAAAAATGAGAATGAGATTTAGAGCTTAACACTGCAATGCAGCTGTCCTCACTTATTCCCTTAGTACTTTGTAGACTCCCATGTTTTAAAGTCAGCCTCATTGACTTCCTTGCCTACCACCTGCTAACTAATTCCTTTGGAGAACTAAGAATCCACTATTGTACTGCCTTGGAAATCAATTCAATTACATCATTCAGCAACTCTCAGATAATAAAAGGCTGAATGCTTTTTTGAAATTTATTTTTGAATGAACAAAGGTTTTATATATTTATGGCATACAGCATGATGTCTTGATATATGTATACCTTGTGGAATGGCTAAATCAAGTTCATTAACATATATTGGCTCATACATTTATCTTTTCCTTTTGTTTGTGGTGAGAACATTTAAAATTACTCTCATAATCATTTTTTTTTCAAAAGAGATGGAAAAAAGGAAGCAAAAAAGAAAGAGAGAAAAAGGAATAAAGAAGAGAAAAAAAAGGAAGAGAAAAAGGGAGAGAGAACAGGAGTCTTGCTTTATTGTCCAGGCTAGCATGCAGTCTAAAAATGGGTATTGAAAACCTCTTTTATGCCAACAATTGTGTTTAACAATGGAGACAGGTAGGAGTAAGGGAGGAAAATAACAAACAAGCAGCCAACCAATATTTCATTTAAACCTGTGAAATGCTATGCAATTACTGAGGAGTGACTTACTTCCAATTATGTAGTCACTTTTAGAGTAGGTGTGATGTGGCACTGATAAGAATGTATGTTTTGTGAATTTGAGGTGGAGAGTTCTATAAATGTTTACTAATTTTACTTGTTCTGGGTCTGAGTTCAAGTCCTGGGTATCCTTGTTAATTTTCTGTCTCATTGATATGTCTAATATTGAGAATAATATATTAAAGTCTCCCACTATTATTGTGGGGGAGTCTAAGTCTCTTTATAAGTTATTAAGAACTTGTCTTATGTATCTGGGTGCTCCTGTATTGGGTATATATATACTTAGAATGGTTAGCTCTTATTGTTGCATTGATCCTTTTATCATTATGTAATGTCCTTCTTTGCCTCTTTTGATCTTTGTTGCTTTAAAGTCTATTTTATCAGAGGTAAGAATTGCAACTCCTGCTTTTAATTAATTAATTAATTAATTTACTTATTTATTTTTGGTCTCCATTTGGTTGGTAAATCTTCCTTCATCACTTTGTTTTGAGTCTTTATGTATCCTTGCATGTAAGATGGGTCTGGATGCAGCATGCTGATGGGTTTTGGCTTTTATACAATTTGCCTGCCTGTGTCTTTTGATTGGGGGATTTAGTCGATTTAAATTTAGGATTAATAATAATATATGTGTTTAATACTGCCATTTGAAGCTAGCTGGCTGTTTTGCCCATTAGTTGATGTAGATTCTTGACTCTGTTGATGCTCTTTACCTTCTGGTACATTGTTGGAATGGCTGATACTGATTGCTCCTTTCTATGTGTAGTGCTTCTTTCAGAAGCTCTTGCAAAGCAGGCCTGCTGGTGACAAAATCTCTGAATACTTGCTTGTTCACAAAATATTTTATTTTTTCTTTGCTTTTGAAGCTTAGTTTGACTAGATATAAAATTCTGGGTCGAAAGTTCTTTTTTTAAGGATGTTGAATATTGGCCCCCACTCCCTTCTGGCTTGTAAGGTTTCTGCTGAGAGATCTGCTGTGAGTCTGACAGAATTCCCATTGTGGGTAACCTGACCTTTCTTTCTGGCTGCCCTTAGCATTTTCTCCTTCATTTAAACCCTGGTGAATCTAATGGTTCTGTGCCTTGGGATTGCTCTCCTTGAGGAATATCTTTGTGGTGTACTCTGTATTACCTGGAGTTGAATATTGTCCTGCCTTGCTAGGTTGGGAAAGTTTTCCTGCATTATATCCTGAAGAATATTTTCCAGCTTGGATTCATTCTCTTTGTCACATTCAGGTACACCTATCAAACGTAGATTATGTCTTTTCATATAGTCCCATATTTCTTGGAGAGTTTGCTCATTCCTTTTTACCTGTTTTTCTCTAACTTTGTCTTCTTGTTTTATTTCATTGAGTTGGTCTTCGACCTCTGATATCGTTTCTTCTTCTTGATCAATTCGACTGTTAAAACTTGTGCATACTTCATGAAATTCTTGTGTTGTGTTTTTCAGTTCCATTAATTCCCTCATATTCCTCTCTAAATTGTCTATTCTCGTTAGCATTTCATCAAACCTTTTTTCAAGATTCTTAGTTTCTTTGCATTGGGTTAGAAAATGTTTTTTTAGCTCACAGAATTTTCTTATTATCCACCTTCTGAAGCCTGATTCTGACAATTTATCACACTCATTCTCCATCAGGCCTTGTTCACTTGCTGATGAGGAGCTGTGATCCCCTGAAGGAGGAGAGGCATTCTGATTTCAGATGTTTTCAGCCTTTCTGCGCTGATTGCTTTCCATCTTTGTGGATTTATATACCTGTCGTCTTTGTAATTTCTGACTTTCAGATTGGGTCTCTGAGTGGATGTCCAGCTTGTTGGTGGTGATGTTATTTCTGTTTCTTTGTTTTTCTTTGGTGAACGCCCCTCCCCCACAGAGCTGGACCTTCCCAGATTCAGCTGTGCTTGCTATGAAACTCTCAACCATCAGTGTTTCCAATTGCTGTTTTTTTTGTGTGTGGGTGAGACCAGCCGAGCCCGATCACCTGGCTCCCCGCCTCAGAGCCCCCTTTTTTCTTTTCCTAATTGAATGGTCGATTCTCTCCCAGTTGCACCAGTCACCCACTGAAAAGGCACCGGGATCTATGCAATTTCCCATGTGGTATCCACGCCAGCTGAAACAGTTGTGCTGAGCTTCGTGGAGCTTTTCTTTCTGGGAATCTCCCAGTCTATCTCCTGGTGTCAGCTTCCCTCTCAATCAGCTGAATGGGTAACTTTGCCTTCCTAGAGCTCTAAATGCCAACTAAAAGAGCACCCAGTCTCGCATATTTCACACTGAGAACTGCCGTGCTGAGACACCAGCAAAACAGCCGCACTGGCCAAAAGAGTCATGCTGGTGACCCATGGGGCTCCTCTGCTGGGAATCTCCTGGTCCGTAGGCAACAGAAATTTATCTAGAAGTCTGGCATCCACTCACTCCCTGCGCCTTCCCTGGGAGCTGCAACACTGAGCTGCTGTTAGTCAGCCATCTTGAATCTCTCTCCATTTTAAAAAAATGTATAATTTTATTAACTATACTCACCATAATGTATAATAATTCAATCAAAAATATAGCCTGTAAATATATAACAAGCCAGGTTTAAAATGGGCCAAAGACCTTAATAGACACCTCACTAAAAAAAAAATTGTGATGGTACATAAGTGTATGAAAAGATGCATCATATCATAAGTCATTGTGAAAATGCAAATTTAAACAACAATGAGATACCACTATACACATTAAAATAGTTAAAATCCAGAAGGGTGACAGCAAATGCTAATGAGGATGGGCAACAAGAATACTCATTGCTGGTGGGAATGAAAAATATGGTCACTTTGAACACAGTTTGGCAGTTTTTTACAAAACTATACACACACTTACCATAAAATCCAACAACGATGCTAATTGATATTTTACCAAATGATCTAAAAATGTACATCAACACAAAAACCTGCATACAAATGTATATGGCAGCTTAATATCAAAACTTGGAAGCAACCAAGGTATCCTTCAGTAAACGAATAAATAAATAACCTGTGGAATATCTAGACAATGGAATATCATTTAGTACTAAAAATGAATAAGCTACCAAGCAATAAAAATACATTGCAAATCCTTAAATACATATTAATAAATGAAATAATCCAGTTTGAAAAGGCTACATGCTGTATGACTTTCACTGTATAACATTCTGGAAAACGCAAAACTATAGAGATTATAAAAAGATCAATACTTGCTGGGATTGGGGGAAGGAGGGATGAATCAGCAGAGCCCAGGGAATTTTTAAGGCGGTGGAACCACTCTGCCTCCAAATGGTAAGTACATGTAGTTATACATGTGTCAAAACTCAAAAATACAATACCAACAGTGAACTCTAGTGTGAACTATGGATTTCAGTTAATAACGATATGTCACTCATTGTAGATTAACCCATAGTAACAACTATACCATGGGGGTGCATGATGTTGTTAGTGGAACATTGATATAAATATGTGGGGATGGATAAATGTGAAATCTCTATCTTTTGCTCAATTTTACTGTAAACCTAATTGGCTCAAAAAATAAATATACATATATATATATGTGGAGAGAGAGAGAGAGAGAGAGAGAGAGAGAGAGAGAGAGACCTTAAAAACATACTGCTAAGTAAAATAGTTCATGTGAAAAGGCAATGCACTGTATCATTCCAACTATATGATATTCAGGAAAAGGTGAAACTATGAGGAGAGTAAAAAAAAAAGATCAGTGGTTGCCAGATGTTCAAGAGAGAGTACAAGATATAAATAAGAGAGGATGAGACATATAAAAAGTGAAGCACGTGGTATTTTTAGGAAAATGAAACTATTCTATATGATACTGCAATGATATATACATGTCACTGTATATCTGCCAAAGCCTATAGAATGAACAACAACAGAGTAAACTCTACTGTAATCTATTTACATTATTTAATAATAAGGTATCAATATTAATTCATCAGTTATTTTTAAAAGTACAACACTAATTTAAAATGTAAATAATAGAGAAAACTGTGTGTGGGAGGAAATTAGGAAATTTCTGTACTTTCCACTTAATTTTCTATAAACATAAAACTCAAAAAATTGAATGTCTTTTAAAATTATCTATAAACATAAAAATAAGAGGCTGGGCGCAGTGGCTCAAGCCTGCAATCACAGCACTTTGGGATGCTGAAGTGGGTGGATCACGATGTCAAGAGATCAAGACCATCCTGGTCAACATGGTGAAACCCCATCTCTACTAAAAATACAAAAAATTAGCTGGGCATGGTGGCGTGTGCCCGTAATCCCAGCTACTCAGGAAGCTGAGGCAGGAGAATTGGCTGAACCCAGGAGGTGGAGATTGTGGTGAGCCAAGATCACGCCATTGCACTCCAGCCTGGGTAACAAGAGTAAAACTCCGTCTCAAAAAAATAAAAATTAAAATAAAATAAGAATAGAAAAAGCAGATAAGCATGACAGATAAGGAAGAGAAAAATCAACCAATTGAAACTAATGCAGGTATTAGAATTAGTAGACAAGGACATTGAAACACTTATTATAAATGGATTGTATACATTCAAAATGTAAGAAATATGAAAGATACAAGAACCACCCAATCAAACTTTTAGAGATGAAAACAGCATTGTGTAGAATGAAATTGTACTGAATTAGGCTAATGTGGATTAGATGTAGCAGAAGATTGACAAGTGAACTTGAAGACATGAAAACAGAAATCAGGCTAGGCATGGCTGCTTATGCCTGTAATCCTAACAGTTTAAGAGCCCGAGGCAGGTGGATCATCTGAGGTCAGGAGTTCAAGACCACACTGGCCAACATGGTAAAATCCCATCTCTACTAAAAATACAAAATTAGTTGGGCATGATGGCATGCACCTGTAACCCAGGCTACTTGGGAGGCTGAGGTGGGTGAATCACTTGAACCTAAGAAGTGGAGGTTGCAGTGAGCAGAGATCATGCCACTGCACTACATTTTGGGTGACAACAAAGTAAACTCCATCTTCAAAGAAAAAAGAAAAGAAAGAAAATAAAAAAGAAATCATACAAAACAAAACACAAAATGAAAGAAAAAATTTAAAAATGTATAAAGCATCTGTCAGCTCTGGGAGTTTCAACTAGCTTGCTTTACATGTAATCGAGTCCCACAAATGACAAAATAAAGTGAAAAAAAAAACCCAAAAATATTGTTTAGAAAAATTCCTCAAAATCTTATATATATTATAAAACCTGAAATTATATAGAAGCAAACAAATTTCAAAAACAAGATATTCAAATTGTTCCAAATATGTGACAAAAAAAACTTGTAAAAGCAGGAAGAAGAGACACAAAATAAAGAATGACGTCAAATTTCTTCTCAGAAGAAATAGAAATAAGAAGATACTGGGGCAACATGTTTTAAATACTGAATTTTTAAAAAAATTATTTTTGAAAACTCTTTTAATCTAGAATTCTGGAACCAGGAAAAATATTTCAGAAACAAAAATAAGCTAAATACATTTTTCAAACACACAAAATTAGTGGAATTCATCACTAGTGCACCTGCACTACAAAAAATATTAGAGGAAGTACTAGAGACAGAAAAAAATTATTCCAGAAAGAAATATATATCTACACAATGAGATAAATAGCATTAGAAATGGCAATCACATAAGCAAATATAAACTATTTTCCTTATAATTTAAATGTCTTCATTAATAAGTGGCACTGTAAATGAAAGTAATAATGTTGTAATTTAGGATTTATTATATGTGCAAAAGTAAAATGTATGATAATATCACAAAGATGAGAGGGGAGATATGGAAATATACTATTGTGAGATTCTTATATTACAAATGAACTGTATAGAATCAATGAAGGTAGGTTGCTTGAGACAAGCTAAAGATATTTAATATAGAACTTAAGACACCCACTAAAATAAACAAAGTGTTATAATAAAATATACAACAGTAGATAGAAGTAGAATCATAAAAACATTCTATTATTTCAAACAAAGGCAAACGAAGGAAACTGTAACAAAGACAAGATTGGACAAATACAAAAAAATAGCAAGATGACAGATTAAGCCTAACCATATCAACAATCACATTGAATCTAACAGTCTGCAAGAATAATTAAAACTCAGAGAATAAAGGCTGTACATTAAAGTAATACTAAACTATATCCTGCCAACAAAAAACTACCTATCAATGTGCAAATATATTTAAAGTAAATGGATAGAAAAACACATACTATCCTAATCCAAAGGAAGTTGGATGGGCTATCCTAACTTCAGACAGAATATTTCAAAGCAAATAGTATTAAAAATAAAAAGATTTTATGTCATAAAGTGTCAATTCATTAAGATATAACAGTCCCAAATATTTACAAACAGCAAGAACTTCAAAATTTCTAAAGCAAAAATAAACAAATTCAAGAAAAATAAGAAAATCCACAATTAGTATCAGTAATTTTAATTTTTGTCTTGAAATATAAAAAAGATATAGATAAATCAATAAAGATATAAAAAATTGGAGCTACACTATTATACCTTGACCTAGCTGAAGTATATAGAACATTCTAACAAACAACAGCACAGTATATATCATTCTAGAAGTACATAACAACAAAACATATACAAGATAAACCACATTCTGTGCCAGAAAAGAAATCTCAATTTGAAAACATTCAAGCTATACAAATTTGTTTTTTTTTACTATAAAAGAATTAGAAATCTGTAGCAAAAAAAAGAACTGAAAAATCTCCAAATATTTGGAAATAAATTATGGTACTTCTCAGTAACTCACAGGTCAAAAAAACTTAAAAGAGAAATTAAAATGTATTTTAAACTAAGTAAAAATAAAATCATAACATATCCAAATCTGTGGAATGCCAAGAAAACATAGAAGAAATTTTAGAAAAGTAAATACCTATATTAGAAGAAACTATAAGTCTCAAATTATTGACTTACATGATTCCACCATAAGTGCAAAAGAAAGACAAAATAAAACTCACATCAGAGAAAATGAAATAAAGATCAAAAAGGAAGTCAAAAAATAGAATATAGAAAAGCTATAAAGAATATCAATACCAGTATGTTGATGTGTCGAGTCACATCAACCATTTTCCCTTATGTCTGCATTTTCATTAACTGTGCTGTGTATATTGTGTATATAAGCGGACATTAGAGTTCTAATTTACATCTAGTCGATGTTAAAGAGGTTGCCAGTGTATGACAGAAGTAGAGTTAGTAAATTCAATACATTAAACATACCTTGTTTTAAAAATCATAGGGAAGACTTCTTAAAAACAGAAGTGAAATTGTTAAAATCCCCACTAAGCTGTCCATGGAGTTGGTAGAGGTCGGAAAGGGAGGTAGGTTCTAGGCCAGAATGTTTCTCTTTAGAAGGCACTCAAATTACAGTCTGTGTTATGTATACATTTGTTCAATGCTACCACTTATATAATGGAAAACTTCAGTTGGAAATATCTAGTCTTTCTAGGTGTTTAAAAGTGCACAACACAGGTTAAAAGTATAGGGCTAAAGTAATACCCATCTAAGCATTTGTTTTCATTACTTCCTTAGGAGTGGTTGGTCGCATTTGGAAATAGAATTGTTAAAATTTGATGCTTGGGAGCCTATGCTGACTATTCATTGGGTAGTGATGGGTAGGGGAGGAAGATGTTTGCAGGGAGAAGGGTTCTGTGCCCCTTGGATTAGTTCAGCTGGTCTAACCATTGTTCTCTATGTGCATTTTACTTAATATTATGTATTAAAGGATAAACAAGTCAATGCTCAGAGTATGATAAAAATATATATAATAAATCAGTCCCTTTATGAATGTCTTTTTGTTAGTTTTTAAGAAGGCCTGTCTTCTGGGAGTAACCTTTATTATTAGTCCACTTCTTGGAGCCAGACATCCTATACTTAGTCACTGAGGATGGTGGAAGAGAGAGAAGACAGGGTGAAGGGAAGCGCTCTTTGCTAGTATCTCCATATTTACAAGATGGTTTTAGATGATAACCACAGGTCTATATAAGTGTTTTTAGTAAAGTGCTTGTGTTTTTGTGGACAAATGTTATTATTTTGCAACATCTAAGCTTTATGAATGTCTGAGGTGACAACATAGAGCTAGTGAATCAGCCAATTTGTTAATACCTTTGTTGTAATTGATAAAAAAGATGCATCTTGGACATGGAATTGTAAACCACCTCTGAGCAGTATATGTCAGGACTTTTTAATTAGTTGTCAGCAGAAGGGCAGAAGGAACTATAAAGGGAGAGATGTATGCAGATGTGTCCATATTTACATTTTGATGATAGACATTAATGTATGCATCTCTTGTGGCTGTACTATAGGAATATATTAAATAATTCAATGGAAATATACCTTGCTAATATTTTAATGGTATAGATCTGCTAATGACCTCTCTTAGAAGTGTTATACTGACTCAAGATGGCGCTGTGAGAACAACCCAGGATTGGAGCCCGCGTTGAATTCGCAAATGGTGAGTCAGTGCTGCATTTCCAGACTGATTTTTGTTGCCCACAGAATGGGGAAACTCCCAAGTATAAAAAGACACGGGATGCCAGGCAGTAGGTCTGCCTGGCGAAGCCGGCAGCCGGGGCGGCGGCGGCCGGCCCTACCCAGCAATCCCCACAGGGCACGCTTGTCCGGGTGCCTTGTTGAACTGGCAACCTGAGACTTCAGAGGGCTGGACTTGAGACTGAACGAGACTTGCACAGTAGCCCAGCCCAGGGGATTGCAGGGACAGATCGCTTGGGATACCCAGTGGGACGAACAAAACCGCGATTTCAAACTATCCCGGGCAGACGGTCCAAGACGCTCTGTGGGGGAGGGGCGTCCACCACTACGGAGGCAACCTACCCCAACTGATATACAAGCCCACTGCTGAGGCAGCCAGCCGTTGCCGAGGCAACCCGTCCCTACTGAGATACACGCCCACTGCTGACGCAGCCTGCCGTTGCTGAGGCAACACGCTACAACGAAGAGACTCCGCCGCAGGGCGTGGCGGAGACCACAGCAGAGCCGGCAGGAACAGCGCGAATCACACAACAGCAGGGCGGAGCCTCGGCAGCCAAACAGTGGCTAGTCTGCCTTCGAGCTGGGCAGGACACCTGATCGGACATCCAAAAATAAAGCCCAAACCCCTCAACACAGAGCATTTGAGAAAAAAAAAGGGTTGTTTAATGAGCTGTGTTGCAGCAGAATCAAACATAGCAGCCTAACAGCCCTGAATGAACAACAGAGTGCACAGCTCAGCAATTAAACCCCTATAAAGTACAAACTGTCTCCTCAAGCAGCTCCCTGACCCCTCTATATCCAAAAGACTGTCATTAGGCAGGCATCATCCTGGGACAAAGAGAGCAGAAAAAGAAACTGGTGGCATCCCTCGCTGTGCCACGGCTACTAGAGGTGCACCCCAGACAAGCAGGGTCTGGAGCGGACCTCAACAGTCATACAGCGAAGGGGCTAGACTGGTAGAAGGAAAACCAAGCAACAGAAATACTTCATCATCAACATTCTGGGTGTCCACTCAGAGACCCAAACGAAAAGTCAGCAACTACACAGACGACCAGCGGACAAATCCACAAAGATGGGAAGAAACCAGCGCAAAAAAGAGGAAAACACCCGAAACCAGAACACATCGCCTCCTAGAAAGGACCAAAACTCCTCACCAGCAAGGGAACAAAGCTGGACGGAGAATGACTGTGACAAAATGATGGAATTAGACTTCAGAAGATGGATAATGAGAAACTTTTGTGAGCTAAAAGATCATGTATTAAATCAATGCAAAGAAACTAAGAACCTTGAAAAAAGATTTGAAAAAAGATTCGAGGAAATGATAACAAGAATGGATACCTTAGAGAGGAATATGAATGAATTAAAGGAGCTGAAAAACACAATACGAGAACTTCGCGAAGCAAACGCAAGTTTCAATAGCCGAATTGACCAAGCAGAAGAAAGAATATCTGAAGTCGAAGACCAACTCAATGAAATAAAACGAGAAACCAAGATCAGAGAAAAAAGCGCAAAAAGGAATGAACAAAGTCTCCAAGAAATGTGGGACTGTGAAAAGACCTAACCTACGTTTGATAGGTGTACCAGAAGGGGACGAAGAGAATGAATCCCAGCTGGAAAATACTCTTCAGGACATCATCCAGGAAAATTTCCCCCACCTAGCAAGACAAGCCAACACTCAATTGCAGGAAATACAGAGAACACCACAAAGATATTCCGCAAGAAGAGCAACCCCAAGGCACATAATCGTCAGATTCAACAGGGTTGAAATAAAGGAGAGAATACTAAGGGCAGCCAGAGAGAAAGGTCGGGTCACCCACAAAGGGAAGCCCATCAGACTCACAGCAGATCTCTCGGCAGAAACACTACAAGCCAGAAGAGAGTGGGGGCCAATATTCAACATTCTTAAAGAAAAGAACTTTCAACCCAGAATTTCATATCCAGCCAAACTGAGCTTCAGAAGTGAAGGAAGAATAAAATCCTTTGCGAACAAGCAAGTACTCAGAGATTTTGTCACCACCAGGCCTGCTTTACAAGAGCTCCTAAAAGAGGCACTACACATAGAAAGGATCAACCAGTACCAGCCATTCCAAAATCACACTGAATGCTAAAGAGCTTCAACATAAAGAAGAATCTACAACAACTAACAGGCAAAACAGCCACTTAGAATCAAAATGGCAGTATCAAATTCACACAAAACAATATTAACCCTAAATGTCAATGGACTAAATGCACCAATCAAAAGACACAGACTGGCAAATTGGATAAAAATCCAAAACCCATCAGTGTGCTGTATCCAGGAAACCCATCTCACATGCAAGGATACACAAAGGCTCAAAATAAAGGGATGGAGGAAGATTTACCAAGCTAATGGAAAGCATCAAAAAGCAGGAGTTGCAATTCTCATCTCTGATAAAATAGACTTTAAAGCAACAAAGATCAAAAGAGACAAAGAAGGCCATTACATAATGGTAAAAGGATCGATACAACAAGAAGAGCTAACGATCCTAAACATATATGGACCCAACACAGGAGCACCCAGATACATAAGGCAAGTTCTTAATGACTTACAGAAGGACTTAGACTCCCACACAATAATAGTGGGAGACTTTAACACTCCACTGTCAATACTAGACAGATCAACCAGACAGAAAATCAACAAGGATACCCAGGGCTTGAACTCAGACCTGGAGCAAGCAAACCTGGTGGACATTTACAGAACTCTCCACCCCAAATCCACAGAATACACATTCTTCTCAGCACCACATCACACCTACTCTAAAATTGACCACATAATTGGAAGTAAAGCACTGCTCAACAAATGCAAAACAACTGAAATCATAACAAACAGCCTCTCAGACCATAGTGCAATCAAGTTAGAACTCAGAATTCAGAAACCGACCCAGAACCGCACAGCTTCATGGAAACTGAACAACTGGCTCTTGAATGTTGACTGGGTAAACAACGAAATGAAGGCAGAAATAAAGAAGTTCTTCGAAACCAATGAGAATGAAGACACAACGTGTTAGAACCTCTGGGACACATTTAAAGCAGTCTCTAGAGGAAAGTATATAGCAATAAGTGCCCATATGAGGAGAATGGAGAGATCCAAAATTGACACCCTATCGTCAAAATTGAAAGAGCTAGAGGAGCAAGATCAAAAAAACTCAAAACCCAGCAGAAGACAAGAAATTACTAAGATCAGAGCTGAGCTGAAGGAGATTGAGACACGAAAAACCCTTCAAAAACTCAATAAATCCAAGAGCTGGTTTTTTGAAAAGATCAACAAAATAGACAGACCACTAGCCAGATTGATTAAAAATAAAAGAAAGAACAACCAAATAGATGCAATAAAAAATGATAAAGGGGAAATCACCACAGATTACACAGAAATTCAAACCATCATCAGAGAATATTACAAATAACTCTATGCACATAAACTAGTAAACCTGGAAGAAATGGATAAATTCCTGGACTCCTGTGTCCTCCCAAGCCTAAACCAGGAGGAAGCTGAAACTATGAATAGACCAATAACAAGGTCTGAAGTTGAGGCAGCAATTAAGAGCCTACCTCACAAAAAAAGCCCAGGTCCAGACGGGTTCACAGCCGAATTCTACCAGACACACAAGGAGGAGCTGGTACCATTCCTTCTAAAACTATTTCAAACAATCCAAAAAGAGGGAATCCTTCCCAAATCATTTTATGAGACCAACATCATCCTGATACCAAAACCCGGCAGAGACCCAACGAGAAAAGAAAACTTCAGGCCAATATCCATGATGAACATAGATGCAAAAATCTTCAATAAAATATTGGCAAGCCGATTGCAACAGCAAATCAAAAAACTTATTCATCATGATCAAGTAGGATTCATCCCAGGGATGCAAGGCTGGTTCAACATACGCAAGTCTATCAACGTAATTCACCACATAAACAGAACCAAAAACAAAAACCACATGATTATCTCAATTGACGCAGAGAAGGCATTTGACAAAATTCAACAGCCCTTTATGCTAAAAACCCTCAATAAACTCGGTATCGATGGAACGTATCTCAAAGTAATAAAAGCTATTTATGACAAACCAACAGCCAATATCATACTGCATGGGCAAAAACTGGAAGCATTCCCTTTGAAATCTGGTACTAGACAAGGATGCCCTCTCTCACCACTCCTATTCAATATAGTACTGGAAGTTCTAGCCAGAGCAATCAGGCAAGAAAAAGAAATAAAGGGTATTCAAATAGGAAAGGTGGAAGCCAAATTGTCTCTATTTGCAGACGACATGATAGTATACCTAGAAGACCCCATCGCCTCAGCCCAAAAACTCCTGAAACTGATAAACAACTTCAGCAAAGTCTCAGGATATAAAATCAATGTGCAAAAATCACAAGCATTCGTCTACACCAATAACAGACTTAAAGAAAGCCAAATCAAGAGCGAACTGCCATTCGCAATTGCTACAAAAAGAATAAAATACCTTGGAATACAACTCACAAGGAACGTAAGGGACCTCTTCAAGGAGAACTACAAACCACTGCTCAACGAAATCAGAGAGGACACAAACAGATGGAGAAACATTCCATGTTCATGGTTAGGAAGAATTAATATCGTGAAAATGGCTATACTGCCCAAAGTAATTTACAGAATCAACGCTATCCCCATCAATCTACCATTGACTTTCTTCACAGAACTGGAAAAAACCACCATGAACTTCATATGGAACCAAAAGAGAGCCTGCATAGCCAAGTCAATTCTAAGCAAAAAGAACACAGCGGGGGGCATCACACTACCGGATTTCAAACTATACTACAAGGCTACAGTAATCAAAACAGCATGGTACTGGTACCAAAACAGAGATATAGACCAGTGGAACAAAACAGAGGCACCGGAGGCAACACAACATACATACAACTATACAATCTTTGATAAACCTGACAAAAACAAGCAATGGGGCAAGGATTCCATGTTTAACAAATGGTGTTGGGAAAACTGGCTAGCCATGTGCAGAAAGCAGAAACTGGACCCCTTCCTGACACCTTACACTAAAATTAACTCCAGATGGATTAAAGACTTAAACATAAGACCTGGCACCATAAAAACCCTAGAAGGAAATCTAGGCAAAACTATCCAGGACATAGGAGTAGGCAAGGACTTCATGAACAAAACACCAAGAGCATTGGCAACAAAAGCCAAAATAGACAAATGGGACCTAATGAAACTCCACAGCTTCTGCACGGCAAAAGAAACAGTCACTAGAGTGGATCGGCAACCAACAGAATGGGAAAAAATTTTTGCAGTTTACCCATCTGACAAAGGGCTGATATCCAGAATTTACAAACAACTCAAGCAGATTTACAGGAAAAAAACAAACAAGCCCATTCAAAAGTGGGCAAAGGATATGAACAGATACTTTACAAAAGAAGACATATATGAGGCCAACAATCATATGAAAAAATGCTCATCGTCACTGGTCATCAGAGAGATGCAAATCAAAACCACATTGAGATACCATCTCACGCCAGTTAGAATGGCGATCATTAAAAAATCTGGAGACAACAGATGCTGGAGAGGATGTGGAGAAAAAGGAACACTTTTACACTGTTGGTGGGAGTGTAAATTAGTTCAACCATTGTGGAAGACAGTGTGGCGATTTTTCAAGGCCTTAGAAATAGAAATTCCATTTGACCCAGCAATCCCATTACTGGGTATATATCCAAAAGACTATAAATCGTTCTACTATAAGGACACATGTACACGAATGTTCATTGCAGCACTGTTTACAATAGCAAAGACCTGGAATCAACCCAAATGCCCATTGATAATAGACTGGATTGGAAAAATGTGGCACATATACACCATGGAATATTATGCAGCAATCAGAAATGATGAGTTCGTGTCGTTTGTAGGGACATGGATGAATCTGGAAAACATCATCCTCAGCAAACTGACACAAGAACAGAAAATGAAATACCGCATATTCTCACTCATAGGTGGGTGATGAAAAATGAGAACACACGGACACAGAAAGGGGAGTACTAAACACTGGGGTCTATTGGGGGGAAAAGGGGAGGGCCAGTGGGAGGGGGAGGTGGGGAGGGATAGCCTGGGGAGAAATGCCAAATGTGGGTGAAGGGGAGAAGAAAAGCAAAGCACACTGCCATGTGTGTACCTACGCAACTGTCTTGCATGCTCTGCTCATGTACCCCAAAACCTATAATCCAATAAAAAATTAAAAAAAAAAGAAGTGTTATACTTAGTATATTCTGTTGCTGTATGCTTCGTTTTAAATTGAGCATTAAGGGAATGCAGGATTTAAATCGGAACTCTGCCAATGCTTTTATCTAGAGGCATGTTGCCATTTTTGTCTTTATAAAATTTTTATCCCAAGACAGACAGGATTACATATATTTTTAACAGACTGGACTGGTGTAGTGTATTTTTGGTTATCAAAATGCTCATATAGCTTTGGGATTTTGAATTGGTAAATATTCATGATGTGTGAGAAATCATGATACATACTGTACAATCTCAGTTCCATAAAATTGGATGTTGTGCCTACAGACTCACAGGACCTAGAAGAATGTGTCAAACTATAAACTGCTTGTGATTGTGACTTTGTTCTTTGCTTCTTGTGTTTTTCAGTTTTCTCTAATGTACTTTTTAAAAGTAAAAGTTATTTTAAAAACATGTTTTAAGCCCTCGTTGCTTGTAGAATAAAGTTAGTATACTCCAGAAGGAAAAAAAAAGAATATCAATAAAACCAAAAGATACTTCCTAAGGAAGACAAATAGAATTAATTAAACTATAGCCAGTTGAAGCACGAAATAAAGGGAAATGACAAAAAATATCTGCCAATATTAGAAATAAAGAGGCAACATCACTATACATTTTTGCAGGTATTAAACATTAAAAAGATATGTGACAAACAAATATACACCAATAATTTAGACATCTAGATTAAACGGATAGATTCTTTGAAAGACATAAACTTCCAAACTCACTTAAAAAAATAATTTGGAGAGTCCTATATCTATTTCGAAGGTTTATTTTGTAGTTGAAGCATTTTCCAAAAGAAAAACTTCAGGCCCAGATGGCTATGCTGGTAAATTATACAAAATGTGATTGTGATTCACAATATTAACAAACTAGAAAATAATAACTATTTGATCATCATAAGATATGCAAAAAAATGACTTAGAAACATTATTAATTAAATGCAACATTCATTCCTATCAAAACTATTGGCAACTAAGAGTAGAAGAAAACTTCCTTAATGTGGTAAATACTAAATAAAACAAATTCATACTTAATCATGAAAGATTAAATGTTTTATCCCTCAAATTGTTACTGAAACATTAGGGGTTTGATCTAAGTCCTGCAGCTCAGAATGCAGAAAGCCAATTACTGAGACATTGAGCACTGACAAGGAAGAAGGCTTTAACTGGGTGCTGCAGAGGAGGAGATGAGAGATCAGTCTTAAATCAATCTCCCTGAAAACAAAAAATAGGGACTTAAACAGCAGGGGGAAAAAATGCAACAATGTATAAGAAAACAGGAATCAAGGAGATGCCAGGAAGCAACCATGATGAATGAGAGGTCTGGCTTCTCATCATCTGGATGTGGTGATCTGTTAAATTTCAGTTCTTTGACATGTTTTTTGAGAAAACTAAAGGTCATTTCCCATGGAAGAAACTCAGATAAAACAAAAGTTTCAAGTTTTTACCTGGGAGTCAATTTATATAATTATTTATAAAAAAACAAACAAAACACACACACTAATAAAACTATCTTGGGTTGGTTTCAAAAATCATGCCAAGGCAGGTATGTCCACAGTCACAACTTCTATTCAGCATTACACATGAGGTTTCAGTCAGTGTAGTAAGATAAGGGAAATAAATAAAATACACTTATGTTGGAAAGGAAAACATAAAACTGTCACTATTCAAAGAAACATTATTGTCTATGTTTTTTAAAAAGTAATGAAATATACAATTCTACAAAGCAATAAATGATTTAACAAGATTCAGTGTACAAGATACAAAAATCAATTGTCTAGAAATACAAAGAAACTAGACCATTCTAAACAACCCAGGAAAAGAAAAAAGACAGGGGATGTAATCTCTGTCTTTGGGATGTAATCCCCAGCACTTTGGGAGGCTGAGTTGGGAGGATCACAAGGTCATGAGATCAAGACCATTCTGGCTAATGTGGTGAAACCCCATCTCTATTAAAAATACAAAAAATTAGCCAGGAGTGGTAGCACATGCCTGTAGTCCTAACTACTCAGGAGTCTGAGCAAGGAGAATCTCTTGAACCCAGGAGGCAGAGGTTGCAGTGAGCCAAGATCATGCCACTACACTCCAACCTGAGTGACAGATAGAAACTCTGTCTCAAAATTTTAAAAAACAAATTTGAAAAAAGACAGAGGAATCACAATATAGAATTCAAAGAACTTTAAAACTGCAGTAACCAAGATGGTGTGGTAGAAGATCATGTTGTAATAATTTTATATCCATCCACAAGAAAAAAATTGGCCCATACTTTGCTTCATATAAAAATAAAGTCAAAATTGTTAATAGACCAAAACTGTAAACCTAAAGGTATAGAATATTTTAGAAAAACAATAGGTGAAAACTTTTGTGACCCTGGCTTAGACAAAGATTTTATAAATATAATACCAAAAACAACATCCATAAAAGAACTTAATAAATTCATTTATAATCACATATACAACTGTCCGTTTTTCAAAGGATACTGTTACAGATACTGTCAAGAGAATGAAATGACAAGCCATAAACTAAGAGAATACATTTTCAAAACACATTTAGAGAAAAAAGTTTATTCAGTAAATATAATGAAAAAGGAAATTAAATAATAGTAATAGCAAAACAAAACCTTATAACTTGTAGTTATTATATACTGAAGTAGATTCTAGCTGTGTTGTATGTTATTTAATATAACTCCTCAGCGCTGTTTAAGGCAGAATAACTTCCTTCCTGCAACCTACTGAACCTTATCTATTCTTCCCACATTCTTAGCAAAGTTTCCAGGTGCCTGAAACTTACCGTTCTTCTTGCTGACCAGCATCAAGGTCACAGAGCAGATAGAAACTGCACAATGGGTTTCTCAATACGTTACTTTTTCAAATGTAAAGTACATCACAAGACATGTTACAAGTTGATTAACTGTTCTTTGTTCTGGTTTCTGTAAATCTTTTTACTGCTGCATCATCCTAGGTGCATAAAACACCCCAGTTTCTTTGTCCTTTGCTCAGACCTTGGAAGTGATTCCATTAAGTAAGACACTCCTTCAACCCCATCTGTAATCCAGATCTCTGATTTTCCACTACAAAAAAGAAATCTCAAATCCAATTCTAAAAAACAAATTACCATTTATTTAACAAGCAGATTTAAACAGATACTTCACCAAAAAATATATCAAATCTGACAAGTACATTAAAAGAAGGTGAAATCACAGATTTACCTTTTTCATAAACATAAATGCAATATTTTAAAATATTGTCAGCCCAAATATGACGATATATCAAAATAATGGACACGATCATAACAAAGCTGAGTGTATTTCTAACACTGCAATAATGGTTGAACATTGCTAATCAGTCAAAAATTTATTAATGGAATGACAGGGATAATATATCACAATTATATTTTTAGGTACAGAAAATACATGTAAAAAATTTAACATCTGTTCATCATTCTTAAATTAATACAAAATAACCTAGCAGACTGGTAATAGAAAAAAAGGGTCCATAACCTGACAAATGGTATATACATAAGCCTACAACAATCATCAAACTTAAGTATAAAACGTTGAAATCTTGCTCAATTGAAATAAAGACGAGACAAGGATTACTTCAATTTGACATTATCATTGAGGTTTTAACTGGTGCAATATGGCAAGAAAAATAAATTAAAATTGTGAGAATTGGAAAAAAAGAAACAAAACTGTCACTATTTTGAGACAATATGTTTGGGTATGTAGAAAATAAAAAATGACTATAAGTAAACTATTAAAATTTATGAGTACATTGGAGAAAGGAGAAGATGGCACTATAGGAGCAACTCAGGATTGCAGCTCCCAGTGAAAGTGCAGAGGGTGAGTGGACGCCGCATTTCCAGACGGATCTTTATTGCCCACAGACCAGGAGATACCCAGGTGTAGGAGCCCCACAGGCAGCCAGCATGGCTGTTTTGGCTGGCACGGCCATTTCAGCTGGCATGACTGTTTCAGTCAGCACCACAGCATAGCAGAACTCTGTACAAAATACACTGGTCTGGTTGCCCTGTTAAACTGGCAATTTGAGATTTGGGAAGGCAGATTACCACATTCATCTGAGTAAACGGGACTTAAACAGTAAGTCAGGCAGGAAGATTCCCGGGAATTGACATTGTATCAGTCAGCACAGTGGGTTGCTGCATGGGAAATCAAACAAATCCTGGTTCCCTTTCAGCAGGCGACTGAAACACCTGGGAGAAAATCAACCGTTCAACTTAAAAAAGAAGGGCTCTGAGGCAGGGAGCCAGGTGATCCGAATCAGCAGGTCGCACCCCCACAAAAACAAACAAAAAAGCAATTGGAAATGCTCAGGGTTGAGAGTTTTATGGCAAGCACAGCTGAACCAAGGATGGTGCAGCTCAGTGGGGGAGGGGTGTCAGACATTACCGAGGCACCCCATGCCTACGGAGATACTCTGCCATTGCTGACACAGCCTGCCATTGCCAAGGCAACCTGCCATAATAGAGAGAGTCCGCCATTACAGAGGCAGGCCACCATTGCCATGGCAGTTCTAACCACACCCATATAAACAGGACTACAGGGAATTACATACGGCAGCAAGGTGGAGCCAATGGCAGCAGGGCAGAGTCCATGGCAGCAGGGTGGAGCACACGACAGCAGGACAGAGAAAATAGCAACAGGGTGGAGCCCACAGCAGCAGGGCAGAGCCCAGAGCAGCTCAGCATAGCCTCGGCAGGCAGGCAGTGACTAGACTGCCTCCTTGCTGGGCAGGACAGTGCAATAGATACTCATAAATAAAGCCCTAACTCCCCGGAGCACCTGAGGAAAAAAAGGGGCTTTATGAGTTCTGTTGCAGCAGACTTAAACGAACCTGCCTAGCAGCCCTGAATGAACAACAGAGCTCAAAGCTCAGCACTTGAGCTCCTATAAATTAGACTGTCTCCTCAAGCAACTCCCTGACCCCCATATATCTAAAGAGTCACCTCACAAAGGACTGATCAGACTGACGTTTGGTGTGCATCATTCTGGGACAAAGATAGCAGAAGAAGAAACTGGTAGTGAGTTTTGGGAAAATGGCACTGTAGGACCAACTCAGGATTGCAGCTCCCAGTGAAATCACAAATGGTGAGTGGATGCTGCATTTCCAGACAGATCTTTATTGCCCACAGACCAGGAGATTCCCAGGTGTAGGAACCCCACGGGCCAGCAGCACAGCAGTTTGGGCTGGTGCAGCTCTTTAGGCCAGCATGACTGTTTGGGCCGGCACAGCTTTTTGCACTGGGGCCACAACACAGTGGCACTCCATACAAAATACACTGGTATGATTGCCCTGTTAAATTGGCAATTGCAAATTTTGGAAGGCATATTAGCACATTCATCTGATTAAACGGGACCTAAACAGAAAGCCAGGCCAGGAGATTCCTGGGGAGCAACACTGTTTGAGCTGGTGCAGTGGGTTGCAGCATGGGAAATCACACACATCCCGTTGCCCTTGCAGCAGGCGACTGGAACACCTGGGAGACAGTAAACCATTCAACTTAAAAAAAAAGGGCTCTGAGGCAGGGAGCCATGTGATTACGCTTGGCAGTTCCAACCCCCACCAAAACAAACAAAAAAGCAATTGGAAACACTCAGAGTTGAGTGTTCCATGGCAAACACAGCTGAACCCAGGATAGTACAACTCAGTGGGGAAGAGGCATCTGCCATTACTGAGGCACACGACCCTTATGGAGGTACTCTGCCATTGCTGATGCAGCTTGCCATTGCCAAGGCAATGTGTCATAACAGAGAGAGTCCACCACTACAGAGGGGGGCCGCCATAGCCATTGCAGTTCTAACCACACCCATATGAATAGGACTACAGGGAATTACATACAGCAGCAGGGTGGAGCCCACGACAACAGGGCAGAGCCCATGGCAGCAGGATGGGGCCCATGGCAACAGGGCATAGCCCACGGCAGCTCAGCATAGCCACTAGAGGCAGGCAGTTACTAGACTGCCTCCTCGCTGGGCAGGACAGTGCCACGGACATTCATAAATAAAGCCCTAACTCCCCAGGCCAGAGCACCTGAGGAAAAAAAATGGGGCTTTATGAGTTCTGCTGCAGCAAACGTAAACGTACCTGTCTAGCAGCCCTGAATGAACAACAGAGCTCACAGCTCAGAACTTGAGCTCCTATAAAGTACAGACTATCTCAAGCAGCTCCCTGACCCCCATGTATCCAAAGAGTAACCTCACAAAGGACTAATCAGACTGATATTTGGTGGGAATCATTCAGAAACACAGATAGCAGAAGAAGAAGCTGGTAGCAACCCTCACGGTTCCACAGCTGCTACAGGAGTTCTCCAGGCAACAAGGGCCTGAAGTGGACCTCAACATTCCTACAGCAGGGAGGTCAGACTGTTAGAAGGAAAAATAAGAAACAGAAATACTTCATCGTCAACAATCAGGACATAAACTCAGAGACCCAATGAAAAAATCAGCAACTACTCAGATGACAGGTGGATAAATCCACAAAGATGGGAAGAAGCCAGCGCAAAAAGAAGAAAAACACCCAAAACCAGAACACCTCGCCTCCTACAAAGGACCAAAACTTCTCACCAGCAAGGGAACAAAGCTGAACAAACAATGAGTGTAATGAAATGACAGAATCAGACTTCAAAAGGTGGGTAATGAGAAACTTCAATGAGCTAAAAGAACACGTTCTAAACCAATGCAAAGAACCTAAGAAACTCGAAAAAAAATTTGAGAAAATAATAACAAGAATGGACAACTAAAAAAAAAATGAGTGAACGGAAAAAGCTGAAAAACACAACACGAGAACTTTGCAAAGCATGCACAAGTTTCAACAGCCGAATTGAGCAAGCAGAAGAAAGCATATCAGAACTGAAAGATCAACTCAATGAAATAAAATGAGAAGCCAAGACTAGGGGAAAAAGCGCAAAAAGAAAGAAACAAAGTCTCTAAGAAATGTGGGACTATGTGAAGAGACCTAATCTATGTTTGATAGGTGTACCTGAATGTGACAAAGAGAATGAATCCAAGCTGGAAAATACTCTTCAAAATATTATCCAGGAAAATTTACCAAACTAACAAGGCAGGACAATATTCAAGTAAAGGAAATACAGAGAACACCACAAAGATATTCTGCAAGAAGAGCAACCCCAAGGCACATAATTGTCAGATTTACCAGGGTTGAAGTGAAGGATAAAATGCTAAGGGGAGCCAGAGAGAAACGATTGGTCACCCACAAAAGGAAGCCCATCAGACTAACAGCAGATCTCTCGGCAGAAACCCTACAAGCCAGAAAAAAGTGTGGGCCAATATTCAACATCCTTAAAGAAAAGAACTTTCAACCCAGAATTTCATATCCAGCCAAACTGAATTTCAAAAGTGAAGGAAAAAGAAAACCCTTTGCAAACAAGCAAGTACTCAGAGATTTTGAGGCCACCAGGCCTGCTTTACAAGAGCTCCTGAAAGAGGCAATACACATAAAAAGAAACAACCAGTACCAGTTATTACAAAACATACCAAATGCTAAAGAGCATTTACAAAATGAGGAATCTGCATTAACTAACAAGCAAAACACCCAGATAGCATCAAAATGGTAGTATCGAATTCACACATAACAATATTAACTCTAAATGTAAATGGGCTAAATGCATCAATCAAAAGACAAAGACTGGCAAATTGGATAAAAAGCCAAAACCCGTCGGTGTGCTATATCCGAGAAACCAATCTCACATGCAAGGATACACAAAGGCTCAAAATAAAGGGATGGAGGAAGATTTACCAAGCAACTGGAGGGCAAAAAAAAGCAGGAGTTGCAATTCTTGTCTCTGATAAAATAGACTTTAAAGGAACAAAGATCAAAAGAGGCAGAGAAAAAAATTACATAATGGTAAAAGGATCAATACAACAAGAAGAGCTAACAATCCTAAATACATATGGACCCAATACAGGAGAACCCAGATATATAAGGCAAGTTCTTAACGACTTACAAAGAGACTTAGACTCCCACACAATAATAGTGGGAGATTTTAACACACCACTGTCAATATTAGACGATCAGCCAGACAGAAAATTAACAAAAATATCCAGGACTTGAACTTGTAACAAGCAAATCTGATAGACATTTACAGAAGTGTCCACCCCAAATCCACAGAATATACATCCTTTTCAGCATCACATCACACCTACTTGAAAATTGACCACATAACTGGAAGTAAAGCACTCCTCAGCAAATGCAAAACAACTAAAATCATAAAAACCAGACTCCCAGACCATAGTGAAATCTACTGAAAACTCAGAATTTGGAAACAAACTCAGAACCGCACAACTTCATGGAAACTGAACAACTGGCTCTTGAATGTTGACTGGATAAACAATGAAATGAAGACAGAAATAAAAGAGTTCTTCGAAACCAACGAGAATGAAGACACAACATACCAAAATCTCTGGGACACATTTAAAGCAGTCTCTAGAGGAAAATATATAGCAATAAGCACCCACATGAGAAGAGGGGAAAAATCCAAAATTGACACCCTATCGTCAAAATTGAAAGAGCTAGAGGAGCAAGATAAAAAAAACTCAAAACCTAGCAGAAGACAAGAAATAACTAAGATTAGAGCAGAACTGAAGGAGATAGAGACACGAAAAACCCTTCAAAAAATCAATAAATCCAAGAGTTGGTTTTTAAAAAAGATTGACAAAATAGACAGACCACTATCCAGATTGATAAAAAAGCAAAGAGAGAATAACCAAATAGATGCAATAAAAAACGATGAAGGGGAAATCACCACAGATTCCATAGAAATTCAAACCATCATCAGAGAATATTACAAACAACTCTATGCACATAAACTAGTAAACCTGGAAGAAATGGATAAATTCCTGGGCATCTGTGTCCTTCCAGGAGGAAGCTGAAACTATGAATAGACCAATAACAAGGTATGAAGTTGAGGCAGCAATTAAAAGCCTACCACACAAAAAAGCCCAGGTCCAGATGGGTTCACAGCCGAATTCTACTAGACACACAAACAGGAATTGTTACCATTCCTTCTGAGACTATTCCAAAAAATCCAAAAAGAGGGAATCATTCCCAAATCATTATATGAGACCGACATCATCCTTATACCAAAACCCGGCAGAGACTCAACAAGAAAAGAAAACTTCAGGCCAATATCCATGATGAACATAGACGCAAAAATCTTCAATAAAATACTGACAAGCCGATTGCAACAACACATCAAAAAGCTTATCCACCGTGATCAAGTAAGATTCATCCCGGGGATGCAAGGCTGGTTCAACATATGCAAGTCTATAAACGTAATTCTCCATATAAACAGAACCGAAAACAAAAATCACATGATTATCTCAATTGACGCAGAGAAGGCGTTTGACAAAATTCAACAACGCTTTATGCTAAAAATCCTCAATAAACTCGGTATTGATGGAATGTATCTCAAAATAAAAAAGGCTATTTACAACGAACCAACAGCCAATATCATATGGAATGGGTAAACACTGGAAGCATTCCCTTTAAAATCTGGCACTAGACAAGGATGCCCTCTCTCGACACTCCTATTCAATATAGTACTGGAAGTTCTAGCCAGAGCAATCAGGCAAGAAAAAGAAATAAAGGGTATTCAAATAGGAAAGGAGGAAGTCAAATTGTCTGTTTTTGCAGACGAGATGATTGTATATCCAGAAGACCCCAGCATCTCAGCCCAAAAACTCCTGAAACTGATAAGCAACTTCATCAAAGTCTCAGGCTAAAAAAATCGATGTGCAAAAATCCCAAGCATTCCTATACACTAATAACAGACTGAAAGAGAGCCAAATCAAGAACGAACTGCCATTCACAATAGCTACAAAAAGAATAAAATACCTAGGAATACAACTAACATGAAACGTAAATGACCTCTTTAAGGAGAACTACAAACCACTGCTCTACGACATAAGAGAGGACACAAACAGATGGAGAATCATTCCATGTTCATCGTTAGGAAGAATCAATATCATGAAAATGGCTATATTTCCCAAAGTAATTTACAGACTCAACGCTATCCCCATCAAGCTACCAATGACCTTCTTCACAAAACTGAAAAAAAACCCACCTTAAACTTCATATGGAACCAAAAGAGAGCCTGCATAGCCAAGTCAATTCTAAGCAAAATGAACACAGTAGGAGGCATCACACTACTGGACTTCAAACTATTCTACAAGGCTACAGCATGGTACTGGTACCAAAACACAGATATAGACAATGGAACAGAACAGAGGCATCAGAGGCAACACAACATATCTACTACCATACAATCTTTGATAAACCTGACAAAAACAAGCAATGGGGAAAGGATTCCCTGTTTAATAAATGGTGTTGGGAAAACTGGCTAGCCATGTGCAGAAAGCAGAAACTGAACCCCTTCCTGAGACATTACATTAAAATTAACTCCAGATGAATTAAAGTCTTAAACATAAGACCTGGCACCATAAAAACCCTAAAAGAAAATCTAGGCAAAACCATTCAGGACATAGGAGTAGGCAAGGACTTCATGACCAAAACACCAAAAGTATTGGCAACAAAAGCCAAAATAGACAAATGGGACATAATCAAACTCCACAGCTTCTGCGCAGCAAAAAAAAAAAACAGTCACTAGAGTGAATCAGCAACCAACAGAATGGAAAAAAATTTTTGCAATTTACCCATCTGACAAAGGGTTGATATGCAGAATTTACAAAAAACTCAAACAGATTTACAAGATTAAAACCAAGAAGCCCATTGAAAAGTGGGCAAGGGGTATGAACAGACATTTTACAAAAGAAGACATACATGAGGCCAACAAATATATGAAAAAATGCTCATCATCACTGGTCATTAGAGAAATGAAAATCAAAACTACATTGAGATACCATCTCATGCCAGTTAGAATGGTGATTATTAAAAAATCTGGAGACAGATATGGCTTTGCTCTTATCAAAAAGTTAGCACCTGCTAGTGAACATCTACTTATCTCAAGTTATATGCTAAGGGCAATTTATCTTTGTGTGATGATGTATTCTAAATTTTCAGAATTAAGCTTGTGAGTGAGAATTGCATATAAAAGAAGTCTTTGTCATCTCTTTAAAAAATTAATAAAAAATCTGGAGACAACAGATGCTGGAGAGGATGTGGAGAAATAGGAACGCTTTTACACTGCTGGTGGGAGTGTAAATTAGTTCAAGTATTGTGGAAAACAGTGTGGCGATTCCTCAAGGACCTAGAAATAGAAATTTTATTTGACCCAGCAATCCCATTACTGGGTATATATTCAAAGGACTACAAATCGTCCTGCTGTAAGGACACATGCACCTGAATATTCATTGCAGCACGGTTTACAATAGCAAAGACCTGGAACCAATCCAAATGCCCATTGGTGATAGACTTGACTGGGAAAATGTGGCACATATACACCATGGAATATTATAAAGCAATCAAAAACAATGAGATCGTGTCGTTTGTAGGGACATGGATGAATCTGGAGAACATCATTCTCAGCAAACTGAAACAATAACAGAAAATGAAATACCACATGTTCTCACTCATAGGCGGGTAATGAACACATGGACACAGGGAAGGGAGCACTACACACTGGATTCTCTTGGGGGGAATAGGGGAGGGAAAGCACGGAGGGGGAGCTGGGGAGGGATAGCATGGGGAGAAATGCCAGATGTGGGTGAAGGGGAGGAAGGCAGCAAATCACACTGCCATATGTGTACCTATGCAACTATCTTGCATGTTCTGCACATGTATCCCAAAACCTGAAATGCAATAAAAAAATAAATAAAATAAAATTTGTGAGTATATTTAGCAAGGATGCTGAATACAAGAATAATTAGCAAATATCAATTGTGCTACTATGTACTAACAATAGCATTAGAAATTAAAGTAAGCTATTACTTCTAAGCCATCCTACATGTGCAAGTAGATTTAATGAAGGAAAGTTGCCTTACCAGAAGCTATAAGGTATTATTTGTAATATTTTACTTAAGTTAATGAAGGGCTTTGCCATTTTCATGGATTTGAAGATTCAATAGCATAGAGAGGCCAATGGTCCCCCCAAATGTTGTTATAGATTCAACACTATCCAAATTATAATATCAGCAAGTAATTTTTATAGATATTATCAAGGTCATTCTAAAATTTGTATGTATACAAAATGTCAGAAATAGCCAAGGAAATTTTGAAAAATAACAAAGTTGGAAAGCTTCTTCAAATATCAAATTGTATATAATAAATTTACCTTAGTTAAGGAAGTATAGAATTTGACACCAGGAAAACCCAATAGATAAATGCAAGAGATCACGGAGTTTAGAAACACATCTGCACATATGGAAATTTCATTTACTTTAAAGAAAAATGAAACTGCAATTCAGACGAAATTGAGGTTACTAATCAGTTGACTTTCACTTAGGTAACTTATTCTAATGAAGCTAATCTAATTACCCTTTTTAAAAGTTCCAGATATCTGGTGCCAGTTTTCTGGGACCCACCACCAAATTGCAATTCTTGAACACAAGAAAGTTATGACAGTTGATCTAGAGCTTTTAAGCTTTCTCTTTACAACAAGATCGGTTCCATGGAATCAATTCATTACCAGAGCAATAATATTTTACATGATCATTTGCTGTTCTGACCAGAGTAGATTATTATTTTGTATTTGCTGAATGAAGAAGCTCCATATCCAACCAAATTTCTAAGAACTATTTTAATGAAATTTTATCCCTTTAAAATTTCAAAGCAGTAGAGAAAGGGGACGAGGAATTCAACCTGGATAAGCAAAAGGAAGAGCTAACTCTATTTAGTAAATATCTAAAAATACTATCTTTGGCCGTGCACGGTGGCTCATGCCTGTAATCCCAGCACTTTGGGAGGCTGAGGCGGGTGGATCACGAGGTGAGGATATCGAGACTATCCTGGCCAACATGGTGAAACCCCATCTCTACTAAAAAATGCAAAAATTACCTGGCAGTGGTGGCTCACCTGTAGTCCCAGCTACTTGGGAGGCCGAGGCAGGAGAAATGCTTGAACCAGGGAGGTGGAGGGTGCAGTGAGCAGAGGTCGCACCACTGCACTCCAGCCTCCTGGTGCCTGGCAACAGAGCGAGACTGTCTCAAAAAAAATTTATAATGTAGATTGATGAGTACTTTTGCACAGTCTAAATTCTCAGGGTGCCATAGTAAAACCGCTAATGGGTACATCCCCTAGGAAGGAGTTAAAAGGAAACTGGTAGTACTAGTATCATTTCATTTTCCAGAAACCTAAGGGAAGTCCTGAAATGTACCCCTCTGTAGTTTTGTTAGCGTTTACCAATTTTTGATGTCATGCCCTTCAGTTAAATGCATGGATGTGCCAAAATAATAAGAGAAAATCATTTTTTAAATAAATGAAGTATATCAGAGCAAAATTGTTGTAACCATAACTTGTTAATTGAATAGTGTTGAATAACTCCTTGCTAATTTTTAAAGGATTTATTATTGTAAGAGTCACATCTTCTGTACTATGTCATCAATTGAATACTAAATAACTCTAGGTTAAGAAAACTCTCAGTTTGAAGTTTTCAGTTTGGTTTTGATTAACAGGCCAATGTAATTTGGTGGGAAGTTCCTTGGACCAAAAGTCAACAGTGTGAAATAGACCTGTGTGGGCTACTCACTCAGCCTTAATATTTATGTTTGAATTTCTTCATATTAAAATGATAACTAGTATATTAGATTATCTTTGAGATAAATTGATTATACTTATGTTTGGACTTCTCTCTTATAAGAAATACCTTGCAGTGAACCATATACACTCAAACAAACTAGGAAACCATTTATGTTATAGCTTAAATTATATTGCTGAATGAAGAAGCAATATAATGATGAGAAGTTATATTCTCATCAACACTTGACATTATCCAGCTTTATTTTCTTACGTCTTATGCTATTTACTCTTGTTGTTAATTACATCATCAGTTTTTTTATTGTCATCATGCTCTAATATAGATTTGTTTTGTGTGACCATTTAAAATACCTATGATTATTTATATTCCCAAATTGTTAATTTTAAAAAATAAAATTATTGCATTTCACTTTTTTCTCTGTGTTTACACTTAATCTAAAAATATATCTTTAAGATTCATGCCCTTTGCAAATTGTTCATTTAGTAGGCTATTACAACAGCTTCATAGTACTCTGAAGTGTATATCAACCACAATTTTCATGTATCCACTTCCCTGTGATGGGCTCCCAGATGTCTACAACTCTAAAATAAAAACGATGTTGTCATCAACATCCTCATAAATATTCCTGTAATAATTTACTTAAGATGTAATCCCCGAAGCACATGTGCAGGCTCACATTATATTTTTATATTTAATTTGACTATGTGCTGCCAGTTTGCACTCAAAAATGGCTGTGCCTGTTTACAGACCAAGGGGTCCTAGATGCCTATATTCTCATCAACACTTGACATTATCCAGCTTTCTAATTTTTGCCAGTCAAAGAGACATATTTACCTTTTATTTCTCGGACAGTTAATAAGATGAGCATGATTTATATAGTTTTCCCTTTGGGCTTTTCTTCTATAAGTTATTTTTTCTTTTCTGTACTCAATTTTTATGCCTTTTTTATAATTTTAAGAGGTCCTTGCATAAATTTTTAGACAGTAATTATTTTAGTCTTTTAAATAGCACAATTATTTGGGCCTTTTTTGATACACTATTAATTTTGTTCAAGGTGTTTTTTTGTTGAACAAAACTTTATTTTGATAGATGTAATCAATATAACCAATTTTTGTCTAAAATGTGTGATTTTAAAGATTTATTTAAGAGAGTTTTAAAGTTTTAAGATTTTAAAGCTTTATTTCTTTTGTCTTTCTACAAAAGAAACTTGTTCCTCAATAATTGTTCTATTAACTATACAGTTTTACCTTGAATAGTAACACCTTGAGGTAGCTCTGTATTGTCATTATCTATACAATCTACATTTAATGTAAAATAAGACGTATTTTATATATGTTTGTACTGACATTTTAGATATTTTAACCGTGGCAAGTATAAGTCAAATTAGGCTTATTTTTATTAATAAAAAGTTTTTGAACAATTCCACAACAGTTTCATAACTTAATCCATGCTGTTTTACAATTATAATTTTTCATTTACAATCTCTTTCACTCCACACCTGCACTATTACTGTGCGCTGAGAGTCAGTCATTCCTATGAGTATGTACCCATTCTTATATGATGCTCTAGTTATAGCCTTACCTGTCTTGCGCCTAAAATATTGCAAAAGATTCCTACCTAGCCGTAAAGCTCCAATTTAAGCAATGACTCCAGCAGAAGCCTCTTCAATTCTGTTCAGCTTTCCCTTCAACTCTGTTTTTCCCCAGCCACAGCATATAGTCTTCAAATGGCCATTGATGCAAGTGAGATCAATTGGGGACACATTTTGCCACACCTACCAATTCTCTTAAGTCTTTTATTTTTGACATAATCTTTGTCTTGTATGTACAAGGGTTAGACTTTTGAAATTATATTAAGTCCAAGATCTTACAATTTAAACTTTGGTTTTCTAAAACCCAAAAAATAAATTTCTTTTTTATTTATCAGGTAGCAACTATCCCTTGGTAAAAATCAGTGCCTCTGAGTCAATGGTGAGGAGCTAGGTTCAGAAAGAGTATTGGGAACATAATTCAGCTTGCTGAGTTCAGTAAAATAAGTACTGTTAAATGCTTGTCTGAGGGAGAGGGCTAAAGTTTGGTTAATTGAGACAGAGGGCAATAAGTTTAAGGTCCAGGTTAGTCACCAGGGTAAAGAGCACAGGAATCCAAATGGAACTGGAATCTTTGGAATGGAATCAAGTTAACCAGCTTCAGTTAAGATAACAAGAAGAAGAAAGATAATGATGAAGTGTAACACAAGGATTCAAAAGTAGACTAGAAAAAGCACTAGCACATTTAAGTGAAACCCAGAACCTTAGAGGCAGTAGAGCCAGCCATAAAAATGAAGGATGTGAAGAATCTTTAATATTATTTGATTTAGTATCTTGCATTCAGATTGATAGTTTTCCTTATCCATACCATAAGCAAGGTGATAGAGGCCCAGAGAAATGCACCTTTATTTCTAACACGTGGGTGAGTGGAGGTAAGAAATGAGATGTTTTTTGTCCCCAGATCAATTCTCTCAAGCATCATAATTTCCTTTCTGAGTCACAGTCACCTTCCCTTCTGCAAGCCAGTTTTTGAGTCAAGTCCTGGCAGGGAGACTAGATTGCTTCTTAAGACAACTAAAATTTCTATCAAAAGAGTTAATACTAATTAATCATGACAATTATCTTCACTTTGTTTAATTTTTCTTATCCCCTACTAGCATATGTGTTGTTTCTTGCTCTAGCCAGCGAGGTAATGAGCTTTCTTTTCATGAGGTTTTAGATTTTTTTTCCTGAATTCTTTATACTTTTCAGCTTTTATTTCCCTTACTGTCTTCTTTCTTTTTTTCTTCCATTTAATGAGTATTAACTGAAGCTTTATACTGCAATTTAATGCATTACATATGAAGAACAGATAAACAATAGGTTTTTCCTTTCAAGGAATTTCTGTCTAATAATATCCTAATTGGAATTTATTCATAGTTTAAATTAGCATTACCAACCCTTTTCTGTAAAAGCCAAATAACAAATATTTCAGGCTTTCTGGGCCAGACAACCTCTGTTGCAACTACCCAACTCTACCACTGTAGCACAAAAGCATGAATAGAAAACAAATCAAACAAATTGGCATGACTGTGAGATTAATTTGAGCAGTGGGACATGTTTGATAACCTCTAGTTTAAATAAATATTTAAGCAGTATGAGTAGTATTGTAAGAGAGATGTAAATAAAGGAATATAAGAGCCAAGGAGTCTCACCTCCTTTCTATCAATTAATGTTCTATTACTTAATTGATCACCTTTGCAATGTTTTTATTAGATAAAATATCTTTAGTATACTTGCCTTTCTTTCTTGATAATTTATAATACTAATTACTTGCTACAATCAATTATTATTTATGTACATGATTATTTATCTATTAATATTTATCTGCTAGCTTATTCAGTTGTGAAAATTCTTGATGACATTTAATGAATAATATACTGGCCATGAATCTTTTCTGGCATAGTCATTTTTAAAGAAAGATTTGCTACTATATCATCATTCTTAAAGAATTAGCAATAATATTTGATATGGCTAATAAATACTGTGAATCTCAACACAGGTACTGTGAACAATTTATTATATTCAACCTTCATTATATAAGAAAATGTCTGAAAGAACATAAAAATAAATTCGCCAGTACGCTAAGGTGTGAAAATATAAAGTTATGCTCAAAAGGACAAATGTACATATGATTTATTTTGTGTATATGAGTTTACTGTATTTTTAAATTGTATTATGAAGAAAATGTGTTAGGGAAAGTACTCCATAATATTAATAATTAGGTAAAAGGACAATAGCAATACTATGACAGTGATTTTCTACCAGGATGATTTTGCCCCTCACATTTAATGTCTAGAAGTATTTTTGATTGTTATACTTGATGGGACTACCACCAGCATCTAGTGACTAGAAGCCAGGGATACAACTAGACATCCAGTGAAGCACAGGACAATCCCCAGTTAAAAGAATTATTCAACCTAAAAGGTCAGCATTATGGTTGGAAAATCCAGTTTACATTTTTGGCCATGTACTTTTCTTTTTTATAATATTAAACTTTAAATTTTGAGATAACTACATTCATATGAAAGAAAGAATACAGTGAGGTACCCTTTACACAGTGACCCATAATGATAATATTTTGCAAAATTATAGTACAAAACCACAACCATTGTATGCTATTGACATTGACATAATTAGCATATAAAACATTATAATCACAATAAAGACCCTTCATATTGCTTTTATAGCCACACCTACTTTCTTCCGAATTCAAGACTATTTATTATAGGATTCCATTTATATGAAGTGGCCAGAGTATTTACAACTATAGCTACAAAAAGTAGAGCAGTAGTTGTGAGGGATGGGAAAAGAGAGAAATGGGGAACAATCACAAAAGGGGTTAGGAGTTCTTTCTGAGGTGGTGAATATTTTCTAAAATTAGATTTAAGTGATGGTTACACAGCTTTGTGAATACACTTAAACTATTAAACTGTACACTTTATATGAGTAAATATTAAGATATGTAAATTATGTCTCAATAAAGTTGTTAAAAACTAAAAATAATCAATTATCCTTATGTGCATATTTCTATTTCTAAACTATTTTGTTCTTTGCTTAATGTGTATATCCCTTCACAATGACTATAGTCTTCATTGAAGTTTTTTGGTGTCTTAAAATTAAGTAGTAATTCCTATGATGTTCTTCTTCTTTGTCTTAAGTCAACTGATTCTGATGCATTTATTAAAAATTTCAAAATTATTTTGTCTGTATCTAAAAAACTTCTGCTTAATTATGCTAAATATATAAATTGGGGTATAGCATAGACATTTTCTTCTTTCGAGACTTCTAATCCATGGACATAGAATTTGCATTTCTTTAGGTTTTCTTTGGTCGGTCACTTTCATCAGCATGTGTAGTTTTTGACATACACATCTTGTACACGTTTTTTAGATTTATACCTAAGTATTATATTACATTGGAAAGAAATTATTATAAATGGTGAAAGTTATATTTCCAGTTGTCCAATTGTAAATAGATATGAAATAAATTCTCATGTATTGACATTGTATTTGTACCCCTGAAACTCATGCACTATTTCTAGAAGGTCTTTTGTAGATTTCTTAAAATTTTTCATGTCAACCATCACATAATCCATGAACAGGAACAGTTATTTCTTCTTCTTCATTCTTTGTACCTTTTATTTCTGTTTCTGGCTTTATTGCCTTGAGCTGAATTCTTAATATTATGTTAAAGAGAAGTAATAAACATGAACATCCTTACTTATTTTCAAACTTAGGGAGAAGGTGTTAAATCTTTCATTATTAAGCATGACGTCACCTTTAGAATTCATGTTAATGTTACTTATTAGGTTAAGAAAATTTTCGGCTATTTCTAGTTTGCCCAGAGGGGTAGGTTGGTTGGTTGGTTAATTGATTGGTTGGTTGGTTAGTTGTTTTTATCATGAATGAAGTTAAATTTTGTCAAATTGGTTATTTTTTTTCATTAATTGATAACATCATGTGGTTTTTCTTCTTTAGACAGTTAAATCATGGGTTATGTTGATCTTTGAGGGACGAATTAAACTTGCATTCTCACAATAAACCCGATTTGGCCATGATGTATGTAATTTATTCACATTTGTAGAGGATGTTTGTTTCTTTGTTCACAAAAAGTATGTATCTGTACTTTTTCTCCCTTTGTTCTTTCTGTGGGTATTTTTGTTACTGGTGTAATTTTCCCATCATAAAATCAGTTTGGGTGTTTCCTTTCTTTTATTCTTTAGAAAATAATTTCATAAAATTGGCTTTTAAATATTTGCTGTATTTTGCCAGTAAAACCATCTGGGCCTAGAAACTTCCTTTTGATAAAATTTAAACATGAATTCAATTTTTGAATTGTAGCTATGTGAGCATTTACGTTGGCTTGAGTGAATTTTGAATATACAAATCTGCTCCAACCATAAGAGAAATGCTTTGCAAGCAATTGATTCACTTAATCTAGATTAGCTAACTTATATATAGAAAGCTATTTATTTCCTTATTATTTTTATATAATAATAGAATTGTTATTATTGATGCCATAATACAATCTCTGTAGTGATAGCCAACTTTTCATTTCTAATAATCACAAGGTTTGTCATATTGAGTTTTATTTTATCAGTTTGGTGAATGGTTTGTTACTTTTATTACTCTTTTTTTAAAAATAAGCTTTAATGTCATTAATTTCCTCCATTGTTTTATGTTCTCAAGTTTGTTTCTGCTCATATCTTTGTTATTAACCTTTCCTTATTCTTATTTTGGGTTAACTTTTATTCTAATTTCTTTAGATGGAAATCTTTGATGTTAATTTGAGACGTATTTTATTCTATTATTAGCACTTAATGGTATAACTGTACCTTTAAACACTGCTTTTGCTACAGAGTTCAAATTTTGATATGCAGTATTTTTATTTTTATTAGGGCTAAAATTTTTCTTATTTGTCTTGAGAGCTTGTCTTTGACTCATCTCCCAGTGTTTGAAGATGTTCCTTTTCTCTTTCTTCCATTAATTTCTAATTTAATTCTATTAAGTCATAGAACATACTTTGCATGATTTAAATTCTTTTAGTGTGTTATTGTTTATTTTACAACACATGATATATTTTGTTGAATATTCCATATACATGTAAAAGGATTTTGTGTTCTGGCAAGGCACAGTGACTTATGCTTGTAATCCCAGTGTTTTGGGATGACAAAGTTGGAAGATTTCTTGAGCCCAGAAAGTTTGAGAGCAGGCTGGGAATAAAACAAGACACCATCTCTAAAATAATAATAAAAACAATAAATTTTAAATTAGCCAGTCATGGTGGTGTGCATCTGAAGTCATAGCTACTTGGAAGGTTGAAGCAAGAGGATTATTTGAGCACAGAATTTTGAGGCTGCAGCGAGCTATGATTAGGCAACTGAACTTCAGCCTAAGTGATAAGTCAAGGTTCTTTTCCCCAAAGAAGTGTGTTCTTTCCTTGTTAGATAGTGTGGTATAAATATTTATTAGATTTGATTGGTGTATGGTGCTATTCAGTTACCCTAAATTCTCAGATATTCTGCCTAATAGCTCTACTGATCACCAAAAAGAAGGAATGTTGACGCGTCCAACTGTAATAGTGAACTTACTTTTCAGTTCAGTTTGTCAGTTTTTGCTTCCTGAATTTCAGAACTGTTGTTTGTGTCTACATGTTTTGAATTAGTTCAACTTGTTGGAGAATTACTTCTTTTTTTATTATACGATTCTTGTTTCTCCTTGGTAATTATATTTGTCCTGAATTTTATTATCTGTGATGTTAATATAACCACTCTATCTAGTTTTATTTTTATTGGCATTTACATGGTATATGTTTTCCATTCTTTTACTGTCAATCTAATTATACCTTTATATTTGAGGTAAGTTTCTTGTGGAAAACATATCAAGAACAAATGGGTTATATTAATCTTATGTGTAGAAAAGTCCAAGATTCACAGTCAGCAAGCTGGAGACCCACAAAAGCTGTTGGTGTAGTCCTAGTCCAAATTCAGAGGCCTAAAAAGCAGCAAAACTCATTTCTATGGACTGGACTCAGTTGTATATCCCCAAATTGATGTTGAATCCTTAATCCTCAATGTGATGATATTTGGAAATGGGGTCTTTACAAAGTAATTAGGGTTAGATAAGGTCATGAGGATGGGCCCTTATGATGACATTAGTACTGTTATAAGAAGAAATACAATAGAGCTTGCTTCTTTTCTCTTTTTCTTTCTCTACCATGTGAGAACACAGGAAGACCATCACCATCTACAAGCCAGGAAGGGAGCTCTCACTGGGGAACAAAATCAGCTGGCACCTTAATCTTGGACTTTTCTGCCTCTGGAACTGAGAAATAAATTACTATTGTTTAAGCCACACAGTCTATGGTACGTTGTTATAATAGATTGAGCTGACCAATATACTAATGGTGTAGTTCCAGTCCAACTCTTGATGCCTGAGGACAAGAACAATGGTGCAGTTCCAATTAAAAAGTTGGCAAGCTCAGCCAGCTGTGGTGGCTCATGCATAAGATCCCAGGACTTTGGAAGGTTGAGGTGGGCAGATCATGTGGTCAGGTCTTTGAGATCAGCCTGGCCAACATAGTGAAAATGCGTCTCTACTAAATGTACAAAAAATTAGCTGGGCATTATGGCAGGCACCTGTAATTCCAGCTACTCTAGTGGCTGAGGCAGGAGAATTGCTCAAACTCAGGAGGTGGAGTTTACAGTGAGCTGAGATCACGCCTTGTACTCCAGCATGGGAGACAGTGCAAGACTCAAAAAAAAAGAAAGAAAGAAAGAAAGAAAAGAATAAAAGAATAAAAAAGAGAAAAGAAAGTTGGCAAGCTCTAGAGCCAGAAAGAGCCAATGGTTCAGTGTCAGTTTGAAGACAGAAAAAATAGGTCTTATTTCAAAGGCAGTCAGGCAAGAGTAGTTTCTTCTTACTCAGAGGATCAAAGGAGAGTCAGCCTTTTGGTTCTAGTCACCACTCCAACTGATTAGATGAGACACACCTACATTGGGGGCAATTTACTTAGTCTACCAATCCAAATGTTAATTTCATTCAGAAGCACTCAGAATAATATTTGTGCATCTTGTGGTCCACTCAAGGTAACATATAAAATTAACCACCACAGTTGGGCCACTTTTTAAAATCCATTCTGACAGTCTTTGTCATTTAAGTATGCATGCAGACTATTTACATAGAACGTGATTATATGTGCAAATATAGGTTTAACTTTTTTTCTATGTGTTTCTTCTGTTTATTATTCTTTTTCCCCTTCCCTATTTCCCTATTTCTTTTGTACTATTTGATCTTCTCTCTTTTTCCTGCTAGTATCGCATTTTCATATATTTATTGTTTCTGGAGAACATATGCATATATATATTTATCTTTTTTCATGATTGTTCTAGGTGTTATACTATACCCACTTAACTTTTAAATTTACTTAGAATTAACTTTTTACTACTGCAAGTAGATTGTAAGAAATCTTACCAGCTTCAGTGTCCCTTTACCATCCCCCTCTTTATGTTATATTCACTTTTTCTTTTATTGAGATGGAGTCCCACTGTGTCACACAGGCTGGAGTACAGTGGAACAATCTTGGCTCACTGCAGCCTATGCTTCCCGGGTTCAAGTAATTTTCCTGCCTCAATCTCCTTAATAGCTGGAACTACAGGCATGTGCCACCATGTCCAGCCAACATATATATAGTATTTTTTGTAGACAGGAGGTTTAGCCATGTTGGTCAAGCTGGTTTGAAACTCTTGACCTCAAGTGATCCACCTGCCTCAGCCTTCCAAAGTGCTGAGATTCCTTACAGGCATGAGCCACCATGCACAGCCTATGTTATACTAACTTATATATTATACCTCCGAACATTGAGAACCTTTTCAAAAATGTTTTAATTTTTCTTTCAACCGTGAAAAATATTTCAAAACTGAAGAGGAGAAGTATAGTCTATTATATTTATTAATGTATTTATCATTTCTGATTCTTGACTTTTTTCAAGTTGTTTTGAGCTTCTAATCAATTTTTCCTTTTTTGTAAAAATTTCCTTTCACAATTATTTTTGAGCAGGTCTTCAGATAATGAATTATCTTAGTTTTCCTCCACTTTAGATATACTTATTTGATCTTAATTCTTGAAGAATATTTTCATGGGATATAGAATTCCAGGGAGATGGTTTTTTACTTTTCAGCATTTACACTTCCCCTAGACACCATGGGTTCAGATGAGATTTTCGCAATCATTCAAATCATCATTCTGCTGTAAGTAGTACATCATATTTCTCTAATTTCACAAACTTTTCTTTGTGTTTGGTTTTCAGCTATTTGACTATGATGTGCCTGATCTTATATTTATTTACATTTATCCTGTTTGAAAGTTATTGAGTATATTAAAGCTATTAATTATTAGTTACTGAGTGTATTAAAGTATTCATTTTTATGTTTTACCAAACTTGAGATGCTTTTGGCCATTATATTTCTCAAATATTTTTTCTCACCACACTATTTTGCTTCTCCTTCTAGAGCACCAATAGTATGAATATTGAAACTTTTGGTACTGTCCTACAGGTCCTTGTAATTAGGCTATTTTTTTGCAATTAATTTTCTCTATAATGTTTGAAATAGATAATTTCTAATTCTCTATCTTCAAGTTCAATTATCTTCTACTTTGTCTTCTCTATTCTGTTATTGAATCTTTTCAATAATAATGAGGTTTTTCTAATTCTCATATTTTAATTTTTAGTGGTAAAATATATTTTGTTATTCTTTTTATCTATGACTTTGTTGAGAATTTCTATAATCCTATTCATTTCAAAAACAGTGTTTGCCTTTACTATTGTATCATTTTTATAATAGCAATTTTAAAGTCTTTGTGAAATAATTCTGATTTCTGTGTCATCTGGGTTTTGGTATATGCTGATTATTTTCTCCCATATGATAAATATTTTCCTGCTTCTTCCTATGCAGAGAAATTCTGAATTGTGTTCTAGACATTTTAAATATTATGTTTTGATTGTCTGAGTCTTGATTAAAACCTAAGAGGAACATTGATATTTAGTTTAGCAGGCAAACAACGTGGTGAACTCAGGCCCCAAGTTCTGCCTAGCCTTTTGAGGGTTGTGGTTTTAAAAGTCTTTGAAATGCTATTTATATATTTCTATGTTTTCTACACCCAGTGGCTGGTCTGAGATTTTGGTAATGGTCTATGTCTTATTTCTGTTTTCAGACTTCTTAGTATAATATTTAGGGTCAGCTTCATAAATACAAGGCTCAGGGGTGAGGCCAAGAGCTTATAAGCAACTTCATCTGTTGTTTTCCTAAATTTCTTTCTCTCCATTGATATCCCCAGTATTTTTTGTCCACAAAACAGAAGATTTCATGATCCTTCTCCATTGTACACTTTTTATTACTGCAGCTTCATCCAAGGCCAAGCAGCAGGAGGGCAGAGACATAAAAATGAAACAGGTATTTGTCTATCCCCTGGAAACTACAGCGCCTATGGCTGGAGAAAAAGGTTATCCTTCCACAGAGCAGTAAAGTGCGTCCCTTGCTGTGACGCTGTTACAAACAGGACACTCCTAGCCCACAAGTCACAACCAAAGGGTTTGTTGTTGTTGTTGTTGTTGAGACAGAGTCTTGCTCTGTCGTTAGGATGGAGTGCAGTGGTGCAATCTTGGCTCACCACAACCTCCGCCTTTCTGGTTCAAGCAATTCTCCTGTGTCAGCCTCCCGAGTACCTGGAATTAGACATGTGCACTACCATGCCCTCTAATTTTTTCTATTTTATTAGAGACGGGGTTTCACTATGTTGGCCAGTATGGTCTCAATATCCTGACCTCATAATCTGCTTGCCCCAGTCTCCAAAGTGTTAGGATTCTGGGTGTCAGCCACCATGCCCAGCCACCAGAGAGTCTTCTGGAGCTTTCTCTATTCATGCTAATGCCCACTTCGAAGTTTCAGGATGTGTTGGGTCCAGGCCAGGGAGTTACTGGAAGGGAAAACACAGCATGGTAAACTCACCACTAGTGTGGTTGACTCCAAATTCTGGTTTTCTACAATTTGACTGCTCTTTATTTTTCATAGGCCTTAGATAGCTGCTCAGTGCATTCTCTCAAAAATTAATACCTGCCTTCAATGATGGATAAGGATGAAGTGTGCTTACTGTGTGTTACTCAGAATCAAAAAAACCATGGTTAAGTTTTGAAACCAACCTTATGACCTGTTTTGTTCAGAAGCATACAATACTAAAATGTGCCAAACTGAAATTTTATTTAAGCTATGATAAGTTTGCTCTTCATTTTAATATAAGATTCTTAATATAAATTATTTACTATAAATAAAAGCTTTTTATAAAAACCTTGTTCCAATTTAGTCATTTAACTCAAGAAATAGTTACAGAACAGCTAGTTTAAGCAAGTCAATTTACTAGGCGCTACATGGTATAGTGCTATTTCACATGGTGTCAGGGAAAAAAAAATTGTGTGGCAGTATAGAAGCCAATATACAACAGATTCCCCATTGTTAATATGGAAATTTTTTCACTTGGGAAGATCCAACCATATTTGTTATCTTATTAATTCTAGCCTTGTGTCCTTAACTCAGCAGGCAGTCATGTTTATAATACTAAGAAAAATATTATTTTACTTCCTACTGCACGTCTCTTTCCAGTTCTACATTTTGTTATATCAGAGTGGTTGCTTGAAATCAGCCATGTTAGATTACTGTAAGTAATTGGCAAACATGGAAAAGTCGCATGCTTTTCCCTCCAGTTATGTATGTTAGACAGTTAACAGCATAATATTAAATAGAATTATATCACATTGCTATATGTGTCATCAGAAAGTAATGATATGCTGTAGGAATATGAATGATGTGAGCAATGAACCCCTGATTGGAGAAATGAAGAAAGGCCTTGTGGAAAAGTAAATATTTCAATTATGTTCAGAAAAAGATGACACTTTAACAACTCCAAGGAACATAAAGGGTCTTTGAAAACAGTTACAGATTATATTGCTGTTCCCAGCTATGCAATCCCCTTCTTGTTTTAGATCACTTCCATTGCCTTATGACTTATTACATATTTACTCTAAATAACACTGTTAAGTTATTCATACATATGTGTATTTAATTCTTACCAAAAAGAAAAAATCAACTATGAAGTATTACAATATTTCATTTTAACATACAGAAATCTTACACACAAATAAGTTGCCCATGATCACACAGCTGCAAGGTGTCGTTAAGATTTCACAGCCTTACTCCTTATCACTGTGTCAACTTCCCTCATTCATACTATGAAGGCTCTATGAAGTGCCAGGAACTGTGAATATAACATTCAATTCTAAGGGCCAACATGTCTTTCTTTTTTTTCTGTCCTTTTTTGAAAGCACCACAGTGTTGCCTTAATGTGGGGAAATTCTTTCACTTTGTGAGATGCATCACTTTTCAAGTTTCTGCAACCTGTAATCAAAACCACCTACTTAGAAGATTGATCTCTTCTTGGGGGCAATAGGGTGCTATTTTGTTTGTTTGGTTTTATTGCCTTGAGTTAAAATATTCTCTTCAAAAATACCAAAACTTAAACATTACTAATTTGCTAAAGATTCATAATGTTAATAATAAAATACTTGTTAGGGGAAGAATCAATGTTTTTGAAAGAAAGCTAACATCTTTGTGTTCATTTTAACAAATTGGAACCTAAGGTGCTTTCTTATCAAGAGTGTGTATCCTCTTGTGAAACATTCCCCTCACGTCACTTTAGCGTTTCCTAGTATCTCCTTCATGTCTTCACCCTCCAAACATTCTTTTCCCTCACATATTTTAACTTTACATAGGGTAAAATGGTGTTTGCTAAAGTGAAGCATGAACAAGAGCAGAGTTTTCCAGAAGGTTATTTTTTTCTTTTTTGGTCAAAATTCTTTTTATATAGGAGTGATCTCTATCTTTGAGATTTGCCACCCTATAATAATTAGAAGTTTGTTGAGAGTTTACTTACATCCATAGTAGATGTCACTCATGAGTTTTCTTTAATATAAACAAGCATAGAAATTAGGAATCATACTAAAGAAAAAATAGACAAATGATTAAATAATTTGTCCTAATGATTGAATTTCGTTCTAAGTCTTCAGTTTAGAGAATGTTTTTAATATCTCTGTTTTCAAAATTGGTCTAGTAGAAGATACTAACCATTTTTATTTCTTTATAAGCCCACATCTTTCTTAGTCACATTTTATCTAAATACACACACACACACACACACACACACACACACACACGAAAGTGAACTTTATTTTTCAGTCAATTGTTATTTCAGCAGTGTTTGCAATTAAGAACAAATTTACTAAATGAACTGTAATTACTTCAAATTGTGGTAAGCACTAGTAATTAAAATCTTGCAGTAGTGCTAGCCAGTTTTGCTACATTCTCTTCGAGAGAAGCATAAAAATGATATTATGTCATTTACTGCTATTTGTATTACAGATGAGAAAACCTGGAAATTCAGGCTTTCAGAATCATTTGGCTGAGATTTTTAAAGCACAATGTGAAGTGGGGATTAACAGTTATCCAGTGAATTCAAACTGCAAAGATAGTCAGTTTGGTTAATTCCACAGTGACAGTGGCTTTTTCTTTCAAATATGCAATCTTTAGGGAATAAACATACATGGCTTCCCCTTGGGCAAAAAATGAACAATAAACTATAAAATCTTTTTTGTGTTTTCAAGATGCTAATAGTGACACTTCTGGCTACAAAAGCAGGAGGAAACTCCTTCAGTCCACACCCATCTTTTGAAGATCCTCACCCAGATGCTACTCCCAGTGAACCCTCGGGCTGTGTAGTCATTTGTCAGGGTGCACTGTTATGCATAACTTAAAGCTGTGTGTGTGACTCTAAAACAACTGGTGAATGCATATTTTCTATTTCAAAACCCCCAAATGACCTGCAAGTGAAAAAAATGTAATCAGTTACTAATGATCATGAAAATGACCCAAATTTTGATGGTTTGATGATCATGAAATAATTTAATGATTTGGAAAACGACCCAAATTTTAGATTTAGCATTGGCTGACTCTACCACCAACGTATTTGTTTCTTTTCTGCCTTTGCTCTAAATAATCCCAAAATGGTATCTGATTAACCAAAAGTTGTGACTTAGAGAAATTTGTGCTAAAATGGGTATATATAAAATATACTAACTAATGCAAAAACATCAACAGTTATTCAAAAAGAGAGCTAATAAATAAGCACTGTCTTTTATACAATTTAATTACAATACATCTCCATAACGTTCTCAGAAACTATAGAGGCCTGGGGTAAGAAAAAAATGAAGTCAGGAACTAAGGTGAAGCACAGACATGTGCCATTCTATGATGCTGAAACTATGCTGGTCACCAAAAACGTTCCAAGTGCATAAACCAATGGATACCACTTCTGGTCTTGGCTAGGACAGATAATTGGATATGGGAATAACCTTCCCACCAGAAACATTTGTGAATCTATACAAAAAGTAAAAATCAACTGATTTGTGACATTGCACAACAGACAGTATCAGAATTTTAAAATTATAATTATTATACTTTAAGTTCTGGGGTACATGTGCAGATCTTGCAGAACTGTTACAAAGTATACCATGTCATGGTGGTTTGCTGCCTCTATCCACCTGTAACCTACATTAGGTATTCTCCCAATATTATCCCTCCCATATCCCTCCACCCCCAACAGACCACAGTGTGTGATGTTCCCCTCCCTGTATTCATGTGTTCTCATTGCTCAACAACCACTTAAGAGTGAGAACATGCGATGTTTGGTTTTCTGTTCTTGTGTCAGTTTTCTGAGAATGATGGTTTCCAGATTTATCCATGTTCCGACTCATCCTTTTGCATGGCTGCATAGTATTCTGTGGTGTATATGTGTGACATTTTCTTCATCCAGTCTATACTTGATGAGCACTTGGGTTGGTTCCAAGTCTTTACTATTGTGAACAGTGCCGCAATGAACATACATGTGCATATGTCTTTATAATAGAACAATTTATAATTCTTCGGGTATATATCCAATAATGTGATTATTGGTAAAAAGAAAAAGATTATTATTAAAAAGACAAAGAAACTCATTGTACAATAACAAAGTAATAAAACCTGGAAGAAGATATAATTATATATATATATATATATATATATATATATATATATATATATCCCACACTGAAGTACACAGATTTATAAAGCGAATATTACTAGCTCTAAAGAGAGAAATCGACTGAAATAAAATAATGGTGAAAGAATTTAACACCCCACTGTCAGCATTATACTGATAATCTACATATATAAAATCAACAAAGAAACAGGATTTAAACTGGACTTTATCCCAATGGATCAAATTTCATTTATAGAGCATTCTATCTAAAAACTGCAGAATATACATTCTTTCATCAGCACATAACATATTCATGAGGATAGACCATATCTTAAGGGACAAAATAATTCACAAAAGAGTTTTGAAAATCAAAATCATATTAAAAACTTCTTAGATCACAGTGAAATAAAGCTAGAAATCAATAGTGGGAGAAACTTTGGAAGCTAGACAAATATATGGAAACTAAACAACAGGCTCCTGAACAACCACTGCATCAACAAAAAAATTACAATAAATCAAAAAATTACTTAAATGAAAATGAAAACATATCATATCAAAACCAATGGATAACAGCAATAGTAGTGCCAAGAGGGAATTTTATAGCAATAAATGACTACATAAAAAAGTAGAGGCTGGGCACGGTGACTCACGCCTATAATCCCAAAACTTTGGGAGGCCAAGGTGGGTGGATCACGAGGTCAAGAGATCAAGACCATCCTGGTCAACAAGGTGAAACCCCGTCTCTACTAAAAATACAAAATTTAGCTGGGCATGGTGGCACGTGCCTGTAATCCAAGCTACTCAGGAGGCTGAGGCAGGAGAATTGCCTGAACCCAGGAGGTGGAGTTTGCTGTGAGCTAAGATCGCACCATTGCACTCCAGCCTGGCTAACAAGAGTGAAACTCCACCTCAAAAAAAAGTAAAAAGATTATAAATTAACAATCTATCACTGCACCTCAAAGAAACGCAAACGCAAGAACAAACCAAACAAAGAATTAGTAGCAGAAAAGGAAAACAAAGATTAGAGCAGAACAAAAGGAAGCAGACACTACAAAGACATTATAAAGAATCAAAAAAAACAAAAATGCAGTTCTTCAAAAAGATCAACAATTTTTTTTCATTTAGAAACATGGAGGTCATTACAAAGTAATCAGTTAAACCATGGGCAAGAAGTATACGTCTGGGGAATAGAAGTGGGACAGCAACAGAAGGAAGAGCTGTTTTTTCTTTAAAGAAAAAAAGAGAAAGAGGAAAAGGAAGAGAGAACAGGAATCTTGTTCTATTGCCCAGGCGGGAATGCAATCTAAAAATAGGTATTAAGAACCTCTTTTATGTCAATAATTGTACTTATCAGCAGAGACAGGAAGGAATAAGGGAAGAAAACAACAAACAGCCAACCAATATTTTATTTAAGTCTTTGAAATGCTATGCAAATGCTGAAGAATGATTTACTTCCAATTATGTGGTCACTTTCAAAATAGATGTAATGTGATACTGAGAAAAATGTATGTTCTGTGGACCTGGGATGAAGAATTCTATAGGTATTCCCTGAATATACTTATTGCAGATCTGAGATCAAATCATAAATGTCCCTGTTAATTTTCTATCTCGTTGATCTGTTGAATATTAACAATGTGGTGTCAAAGTCTCCCGCTATTATTGTGCGGGTGTCCAAGTCTCTTTATAAGTCATTGAGAACTTGTCTTATGGATCTGGGTGTTCCTATATTGGGTGCATATATATCTATGATCATTGGCTCCTATTGTTTTATTGGTCCTTTTACCATTATATAATTTCTTTCTTTGTTTCTTTTAGTCTTTGTTACTATTAAAGTCTATTTTGTGAGAGATGAAAGTTACAACTCCTGGTTGTTATTTTTTTTAACTCTCCATTTGATTGGTAAGTCTTCCATCAAATGTTTGTTTTGAGTCTTTGCGTGTACTCGCTTATGAGATGGATCTGGATACAGCATACCAATGGGTTTTGACTTTTTATTCAGTTTTCCTTTCTGTGTGTTTGGGACATTTAATTCATTTAAATTTAGGATTAATATTAATATTTGTGAGTTTAATATTGTCGTTTAATGCTAGCTGGCTATTTTGCCCATTAGTTGATATAGATTCTTCATTATGAAGATACTGTTTACCTTTTGGTAAGTTTTTGGGATGACTGATACTGGTTGCTCCATTCTGTGTATAGTGCCTCTTTCAGAAGATCTTGTAAAGCAGGCCTGGTGGTGGTAAAATCTCTGAGTGCTTGCTTGTTCATGAAAAGTTTTATTTTTCCTTCATTTATAAAGCTCAGTTTGGCTGGATATGAGATTCTGGGTTAAAAATTCTTTTTTTGAGGATATTGAATATTGACCCCCACTCTCTTCTAGTTTGTAGAGTTTCTGCTGTGAGTCTGATAGGCTTCCCTTTATGGGTAACCTGACCCTTCTCTCTAGCTATCCTTAGAATTTTCTCCTTCATTTCAACCCTGGTGAATCTAATGATTATGTGTCTTGGAGTTGCTCTACTTGAGGAATATCTTTGTGGCATTCTCTGTATTACCTGGAGTTGAATATTGTCCTGTCTTACTAGGTTAAGGAAGTTTTTTTGTATAGTATCCTGAAGAATATTTTCCAGCTTGGATTCATTCTCTTCATTACATTCAGGTACACCTATCAAATATAAATTAGGTCTTTTCACATAGTCCCATATTTCTTGGAGACTTAGCTCATTCCTTTTTACTCTTTCTTCTCTAATCTTGTCTTCTAATTTCATTTCATTAAGTTGGTCTTCAACCTTTGATATCCTTTCTTCCGCTTGATCAATTCGACTGTTAAAACCTGTGCATACTTCACAAAGTTATCTCATTGTACTCTTCAGTTCCATTATTTCACTTATATTCCTCTCTAAATTGTCTATTCTCGTTAGGATTTCATGAAACCTTTTTTCAAAGTTGTTAGCTTCTTTGCATTGGGTTAGAACATGTTCTTTTAACTCACAGAAGTTTTTTATTAGCCACCTTCTGAAGCCTAATTCTGTTAATGGAATGCACTCATTCTCCATCAGGTTTTGTTCCATTGCTAATGAGAAACTATGATTAGAGGGAGAGGCATTCTGATTTTGGGTATTCTCGGCATTTTTAGGCTGGTTTCTCCCCATAATTATACATTTATCTATCTGTCGTCTTTGTAATTACCGACTTTCTAATTAAGTCTCTGAGTGGACGTCCAACTTGTTGATTCCCAGTGCCAGAATCTGAGCAACCCATGGTTCTGGCTAAAATAGTGGCATTAAGATTGATGGTGCTTTTCTGCCCAGAAATCTCCAGTCTGGCTTTCTTCTTGAGTCTGTCCTTCAATCAGCTGAATGTCCTTCAATCAGATGACTCTGCCTTCCTGGAACTCCAAACCTCGACCAAAAGTGGATTCAGTCACGTTTACTCTGCACCAAGAACTGCTGTGCTGAGAAGCCGGCAAAACCACCACACTGGCCACAAGAGTCAAGCTGGCGACCTGTGGAGCTTCTCCAATGGGAATCTCCTGGTCCGTGAGCAACAAAAATTCATCTGAAAGTGTGGCATCCTCTTGTTCTCTGTGCTTTCCCTGGAAGCTACAATTTCAAGCTGCTAGTGATCAGCCATCTGGGATCTCTCTCAAGATCCAACCAAATTGATTAAATAAAATCTGATAAACAAAACTGATAGACTATCCACAAAAAAAGAAATACCCAAACAAAATAATAAATAAAAAAAAAAGAAATTACAACTGATACCATACAAATACAAAAGATTTTCAGAGACTATTACAAACAACTATATGCTAACAAACTGGAGAAACTAAAGAAAAAAGATATATTCTTGCACACATAAAACCTAAAAAGATTGAATCAGGAAAAAATACAAACCTGAAGGGAGCAATAACCTGGATCAAGACTTAATTAGTAATAAAATTTTCCCAACATAAAACAGCCTAGGACCTCATGGGTTCACAGCCAAATTCTACCAAATGGACACAAAACGTGTACCAATCCACCTGAAACTATAATAAAAAATTGAAAAGGAGGGAATCATTAACTCATTCTACAAGGTTAGCATCACTCTGATACTAAAACCAGGTAGACACAAAAAATAATAAAACTACAGGGGGATATTCCTAATAATTATAGATGCAAAACTCCTCAGCAAAAACTAGCAAACAAAATCAGCACAGCAAAAATACACCATAATAAAGTGAGATGTAAAACAGGGATGCAAGGATAATTCAAGATATGCAAATCAATAAACAGGATACACCACATAAAAAGAATAAAGGACAAAAGCCATATAATCATCTCAATAAATGCAGAAAAAGCATACCACAAAATCCAGCATTGCTTCATGATAAAACTCTCAACATATCAGGTACAAAAAAATTTCTCAAAATAATAAAGGCCATATATGACAAACCCACAACTAACATTATACTGAATGGGGAAAAGTTGAAAGCCTTTTCTCCAAGAACTGGAATGATACAAAGATGCCCTCTTTCACCATCTATTCCACATAGTAATGGAAGTCTCAGCCAGAGCAAACAGGCAAGAGGAAAAAAAATAGCCTCCAAATTGGAAAAGAGTAAGTCAAATTGATAATGATATCTTGTACCTACAAAAACCTAAAGAATCCAGAAAAAACCTTTTAGATTTGACAAACGAATTTAGTAAAGTGGCAGGATACAGAATTAACATAAAGAAATCCATGGAGAGCAGTATAAACATTTCTCAAAAATGTAAAAATAGAATTACCATTTGATCTAGCAATGCCACTGAGTATCTAACCCAAAGAAAATTAATATATATCAATATTAATTTATATCAAATAAGTCTATACTCGCATGTTTACTACAGCACTATTCAAAATAGCAAAGAAAATAGAATCAACCTAAGTGTCCACCAATAAATAAATAGATAAAAAGTTGTGTATATACACAATGGAATACTATTCGACTGTAAAAAAACAAGATCTTGTCATTTAGAGCAACATGGGTGGAACTGAAGATGTTATCTTGAGCAAAATAAGCTAGGCACAAAGACACAACTATTGGCAGGGCGCAGTCTAATGCCAGCACTTTGGGAGGGCAAGGCGGTTGGATCACGAGGTCAAGAGATTGAGACCATCTTGGCCAACATGGTGAAGCCCCATCTCTACTAAAAATACAAAAATTAGCTGGGTGTTTGGCACGCACCTGCAGTCCCAGCTACTCAGGAGGCTAAGGCGGAAGAATTGCTTCAACCCAAAAGGGAGAGATTGCAGTGAGCCAAGACTGAGCCGCTGTGCTGCAGCCTGGTGACAGAGCAAGACTCCATCTCAAGAAAAAAAAGATAAAATACAAGTATCACAGGTTCTCACAACTCGGAGCTAAAATATTTCATCACGTGAGGGGAGGTAGAGAATGGAAAGAGATAACAGATATTGGGGCAGGTACATGAGAGAAAGGGGGAAGATGAGAAGTGGGTTAACGTGTACAAACATATAGTTAAATAGAAGGAATAAATTTAATGCTTGATAGCAGAATAGGATGACTACAGTTAACATAAATGTATTGCCTGGGGTGATGGACAGCCTAAACATCCTTGAATGACTTATACATTACATACATGCAATAAAATGAGAGAGAGAGAGAGAGAGAGAGAGAGAGAGAGAGAGAGAGAGAGAGAGAGAGAGAGAAAGAGAGGTTGCCAGTAATCCTTGGCGTTTCTTGGCTTATAAGCATATCACTCTAATCCCTGCCAATGTCTTCACATGGCATTCTCTCTGTACCCCCATGAATCTGTATGTCTTTTTCTCTTCCTGTAAGAGCCCATCCTAATCTAGTATGACAATCTTAACCTAACTAGTTATATCTATAAGAACCCTCTTTCCAAATAAAGTCACATTCTGATATTCTTAGTGTGGTGGACATAGGAATTTTTTTGGGGGGGGGTGGGGGACACTATTCAAACCATCATGGAGTCCAAGTTCTGAACTCTAATGTTAAGGTGATTCACATTTTTATTCCCCAAACACCTAGACTATATGAAATCAACACCAAATAAAAGACACAGCCAGGTGTCTGGCCCATACCTCTCATCCCAGTTATGCTGGAAGCTGAGGTGGGAGAATTGTTTGAGCACAAGATTTTGAGACCAGCCTGGGTAATATAGTGAGATCTATCACTATAACGAATTTTTAATTAGCCAGGTGCAGTGGCTCATGAATGTAGTCCCAGCTACTCAAGAGACTGAGGTGAGAGGATTGCTTGATCCCAGGAGTTCAAGGATGTAGTGAGCTATGATTACACCACTGCACTCCAGCCTGGGCAATAGAATGAGAACTTATCTCTAACAAAAAACATAAAACAAATTCCAAACGTGAATACACTAAAAATATTAAAACTAAAACAGTCTGTCCTGCAACTTTGAATACTTTGTGGATTTTTTCCCCTATTTCAAACATATACATCATACATTTGTCCCTGGAAACCTATTCCCAAAAGGCCATGTTCTCCACTCTCACAACATTAACAACTATGAGCTGCAATGATCTCTCATAACAAGCTTTATTCTCTCAATAGCTCTTTCAAGTTGCAAAGCACTTTAACAACACAATTGTATCCCAGTAAGAGCACACAGGGCGATTTTGAAATCCCTTCTACTTTGACACAGACCTCCTTGTATGTTCACCCAACTCCCATATCTACCATGATCTCATAATTATATGTCTGTGTTTACTAGGTTATTAGTAAAATAATATCACAATCATGTTATGTATATACAACCTGAAATGCTGCTTTCTTCAGTGGGAGATGTGGATGTTAAAAGAAACAAAGGAAGTAATCCATAAAGTCCATCTCAGAACATAATCTTGGCCTACTTCCCAATTTCCAGGGCCATATGATCAGTTATGGTCAGACATACTAAGGACCACTTGATCCAATCATTAAATTTCCCCTATGCAAATACAATCTCTGCTCCGCTGTTCTGTTTTTATTCATCCTCTTTCTTAGCTCTCTTCCTATCCATAAAACCTCAGTAGGCCTCTTTTATACTCAGAGTGTTTTTATTTGCATGAATCTAGTTTATACGTTGGAACACTCCAAGGAATAAATATCAAATTTGAACATGGAAGGTATTATATGGTAGGAGAAAAGATAAGTGCATTTGACCATCAGGCAACCTAAGGGTCTAATACAGCCTACCTATATCACTAAGTAAAACACATTTGGTCTTGATTTCTTTCCAAACTGAAGTTGACGTTCTTAGAATATACATCCTGAAGTGTTTAAAAATGAAATTTTATTGCAACTGCAAGTTATTTTTAAATGGTTCAGTCAAAAAGATGGATAGAGAGACAGACATAGATAAAACTAATATGACAAAATGAAAACTGTTGAATCTAGATGTATTGGGTATATAAAAGTTTACTAGTGTTTTTTCTTTTTTTCTCTTGAGACAGAAGATAACTTTATTTTGGATGCCTGGGCACACAAGATGGCAGCAGACTCATGCCTAAAACAATTGGGGAGCCTAACAAAGGAGGCAGTTCAGCTTATATGCTGTTTGAGGCCGGAAATTGAGGAAGGTAGTTGTTTTCAGACAAAGACAGCCAATCAGGTTTTACAAAATTCAGCTTCCTGGTCATTTGACTCTATAACCTTCCAGTTGAGGTAAGGGGTAAAAAGGTAGGAGGAGGTGATCCAGGGAGAACATAAGAACAGGAAATGCAGGAATGTGCTGGTTGCAGACCTAAAGATGTGCTCTGGTGCATTTATCTATGTAAAGAGGGAGGTTCCCAGTCTGCTTTACTTTTATTTAACTACCACTTATATGTTCATTATTTAAACTATATTCTATTCTATTTCATTTTAGTTTTCTTCCACATTTTCCCCCTTTAAAAGTTTTCTTTTAAAATCTAGATACTATTATCAGAAAGCTTTTACATCCTTTTTTATGCACAGAATGCAGAGTCCAAGTCTCCTCACAGGCAACTTGAATGCCTGGGAATTACCTTGCCTGTGTATTTGCTCCTAGTGCTGCTCATGTACCTCATAGTTTTTGCTATGATTTTAGCCTTTGCTGGCCTCCCCGCAGCTGTGCCTGTCTTAGATTGCTCTCATCTTTCAGAGAGTCTTACTTATCATTGGCTAACCAGCCATCTGCCTGGGAGGCACACAGGCAACTTACTTGCTTGCCTGTGAATTATGCTGCTCGTGCATCTGCTCCTAGTGCTGCTCGGTTTCTTCATGGGAGCAGACTGGCTTTTGCTATGACTTTAGCCTTTGCTGGCCTCCCTGCGGCTTTACCTGTCTTAGGTTGCTCTCATCTTTCAGAGTCTTACCCATCATTGACTAACCAGCCATCCACCTCGGGGACACATTTTTGGCTTTTCTCTTGAAGAGAAGCATGAGTAAGACAGTTAGGAGTTAAACCTAGAGTTCCTTTCTGCGCATTTTGCTTTTTCCTAGTTAGGATTTATATATTACACCCTAGCACGTTATTTTACAAGTAATATTTAAGGCTTAGCCTCTTTACTTCATCCTCACACATCTGTGTATTGTAAGCCACATAGAAGGTGAGGAAGGGGAGAGATGGGAAAGGAAAATACCCTATAAAATACTTGTCAATTTAATAGCCTTCTGCCTTTTCATGAGATAAGCTTTTTTACTGTGGGTAATGGTTGATACCTACTGAGTGCCATTATATGTGGTGTTTTGTCACCACTGCCTCTACAGTCAACTGTATACTCCTAAACAGGAGTGGCAATAAACAAGAGAATATGAGACAGCACCTAATATAAGTACTATGCTCCCTATGAGAGTCTTGAATTTGTCCAAAAAATGAGAACCGTCAACCAAAAGGAGAGTCTGAAGTTCAACCTTTTCCAGGTTTAGACCGGAACATGGGCATAACTTTCTCACCTTGGCAGTGATTTCCACAACTACCTGTCCATTGTTGTTAGCTTCTAAACAACAGTTAAATTTATCACAGACTCTTCCTTCTGAGGCCAGCAGATAATCTAATGCTAGTCTCTTTTAATAGACTGCATTTCTTACTTGTGTAGATTGTACAGCTATCAAATCTAAAGCTTTAGATGTTTCATTAGTTATAATTTCTAGAACTGCTTGTAATATGATAATACAATTAATCATTTAGATGGGAATATAACATTACCACATCCCATCTTGTGCCCAAGAAGCCAAATCATTAATTATTCTCTCTGGAGGCCAATTCGTATCTCTCCAATAACTGATTTGACATAAGCCTCAGGCTAGGTCAAAATATGATAGAGAAAAGGAAGGCAGGGTAGAACAGACACACATGAGTAACACTGTTTGGTCCACCAAACAAGGCCACTAGGATTTCATTATTTGTGGCCAGCACTTTCAGGCACTGGGATGGGTTATTAAACTTAATCTTAACTTTTTTCTATTAGTCTGAGCTTTCCTTTGACAATTTTAACGTCTGAAATCAAGATATATAGAGAGAATCTAGGTGAGCTTGGAAAACAGACAGAAACAACTTTTCTTGGAAGTGAGTAAAAGTGTAAGAGTGGGACCCATACTGAAAATATCTTGATTCTGGATCAGTGAAGTCTTCAAGTAGAAATTCTCATGTGCCTAGTTTTCTGTGGTGGGATAGGTCCAAGAGTCAAAATTTATGATAAGCCTAAAAATAGAAGGAAATGAGCAATGGACCTAAATAGGGATATACAAATCAAAAAAATTGAAAGAGCTAGAGGGGCAAATTTTTTAAAAAACTCAAAACCTAGCAGAAGACAAGAAATAACTAAGATCAGAGCAGAACTGAAGGAGACAGAGACACAAAAAAACCCTTCAAAAAATCAATAAATCCAGGAGCTGGTGTTTTGAAAAGATAAACAAAATAGACAGACCACTCACCAGATTAATAAAAAAAGAAGTCAAGGCATGTGTGAACTGATGCTGATAGCTTTTGAGAGTCTCAGTGATAAAGGTGAGATGTATGGGTAAAGGTGAGGAAAGATAGGGTTCATTGTCGTACTCATAAACAGTTATTACAAGGTCCCCCTGGACCTTGTCTTTAAGGTATTAACAATTGGACTTTATCCATATGTATTACCTTGCTATCTGTCTACATATGTGTCTGCATTTTGGCTTGGTTCCCTAAGAGTTTGCTTTTTTAGGGGAGGATCTACAGTATCTCTAATATCTCAAACATGTGTTCTGTTTGATACTTTTTCCTGACAATTGTGGATGTTAGAAAATATTTCATCTTTTATTGAGGGAAAGAATCATACGAGCAAATGTGGAAACTATCACAATGCAAAATGTAAAAAGAAAGTAAAAATTTCCAGTAGCACACTATTAATTTATTCCCCAAATAATACATATTTTCTCTGTGCTGGAGATAAGTCAGTGATCAAGGGAGGCATGATTTCTGCACTCCTGGAGGTTATATTCTTAAGCAATCTCTGAGTATAATGAGGACCAACTCTACAGATCTGTAGTTATGAGATGGTGTCTGTATGTAAAAAAAAAAGAACAACAATAGGTTTAGTATGTATTAAGTGCCAGCTGCTAGATCTTGAATAATTACAAAGGGGAGGGAGAAATTATTTCAGGCAGCAGAGTTGTATGATTGAAGCGTGACTACAAGAATGCAATGAGAAATAAACTGGTTTGCCCGAAGTCCAGGGGTTGTATATGGGAATAGTTGTGGACAACATTTGAGAGCTAAGTAATAAACCACTGAAAACTTGTGAGTGGGAAGTGATACGATAAAATTAATGATGACATAGTAAACATAGAATCTGTGGTGATATCCCCTTTATCACTGTTTATTGAATCTATTTAATTATTCTCTTTTCTTTTATATTAATCTGGCTAGTGGTCTATTTTGTTGATCTTTTTGACATTTTGTAGCCTTGCCCAGAAAAAGAATACCCAGACCTGCCTCCATATTTAGTCACCCATTATTACTAAAAACCTGATTATTTCTTTCTTAGTAATCATACTTGTACTATATTTATTAAATCCTCTTCCAACTCCTCAAAGAATGCTTTCATTGAATGAGTCTTTCTTCCACCTTTTACATAAAGGACACATAAAATTTATCTCATTAAATAGAATTTCTGCCTCAGTCCTATAAAATAATAATTCAACGTATTGGTTATATGTTGACTTAATGTCATTTCTACATATTAGAATTCTGCATGTCCTTTATGTCCTGTGTTAAAAGAGTTAATTTTGCTTAGGGAAAAATTTCATCTATGTAGATTTATATGTGGGCACTGGGCTGCCAGAAAAAAAACTATCAAATAATTATTTCGTTTGGAGCCTTCAATTTCATAAACTTAGAAACACACTTTTCCCATATGATAATCAACCAATTTCTGTTGCCTATTATTTATGTCTTCTGCTTTTTTTGGTTAGATTCTGTTTTAACCTGCTGTGTTCTATCTTTCATGGTGTTCTGATTTCTAAACTACATCAAGTAAATGGAGTGCAAAAATTAAAAACAAAATGTCACTTTAGCCTCTTAAATTAACAAACAGAAAAGTGATTCTAATTACAGATTTATCATTTCAGCTATATTAAGAGATCAGGGTGAAGTTAAATATGCACATGCAACATCAACCCCAAATGGCCTATTACAAAGAATATCTAGGCAAGAAAAATCACCTATGTTTCATGGCATCATAAAATTTACTTGGAGAAAAAAACTGAATTCAGAATAAATGTAGTCAAAAATATCTTTAAAATATCTCCATAAAATTTACCTTATAACTAAATAATAGTATCTTCCATAACTTACTGAAAGCTATTGAAAACATAACTCAAACCAGCATGAGATATATATTTTAATAACGCATTTTAAATCAAGGAGTGTGTGTCAGCTTTTTCTTAAATTCAGCAAGACAAGAGATACAAAATAAACTCATATAAATCTTGAAAAATCAAAAGAAAAAAATTCAAGTCAAAATTTAATGCTAACCATGATACTTTTCTATAGTGAATGGCACCAGTGATACTTGTATTATTCTTTCAATCCAAAGCCTAAAATTGGTACAATCTTCAGAACCTACCTATTTCTTCAATGAGTACACTTGTAGCTACTTGAAAAACAGGCCTCATACATTACTTTATATAAAATATAATTAACTGATGGAAAAATGGTATCTATAAACGTAGCCACTTACATTTCTACCTTTATTCTCAACATTTTTGAAATATTTGCCGCCCACTAGGCCTCCCGATTTTGTTTTTCAGTGTTGATTTTAAAACAGTTTAGTAGTTTTAAAGTAGGTGACCATTAAAACGGAGAAAAGGAAAGCTGAAGACTGATAAAAGTTGTCTAAGATTGCCCTTGAGTCACGTTTAGATAGGACGAGAAGCAAGATTTAAGAGTTTAGAATGTCTGCATTTTATCTGCATTATACCTAGAAAACAATCTAGAAAAAGTGGGAGGCAGGTTTCTGCTAAGCTTCAAATCACACATCTCTGAGGCAACAGTGACATGGGCTTGTTTGGAATCAGAAAATATTGTGGCATGTAGAACTATCAAAGAAAAATATTTTATTTTCAAATGACAGGTTGAGTATCCTTATCCGAAATGCTAGGACCAAGAAGTGTTTTGGATTTCTGATTTTTTCAGATTTGGGAATACTTACATATACATGAGATATCTTGGGAATGGAACTCCAAACTAAATGTAAAATTCAGTTATGTTTCATATATACCTTATACATATAGCCTGAAGTTAATTCTACAAACTATTTTAAGTAATTTTGCGCATGAAACAAAGTTTCTGTTAAGTACCTCACAAGTGGAATTTCCTACATGTGGTGTCATGTTGGTGCTCAGGAAGTTTCATATTTTGGAGCACTATGGATTTCAGATTTTCAGATTAGAAATTTTTAATAACAAAAACACAATTCTATCTTTTTATATATATTATAATATACCTTATATTTCAGTTACATTATCCTTATATTTATTGAGGCTGCTTATTGTCACATAGTTTAAAGGATCCAAAGGTTTATACAATTATATTATAAAGAAATAGGAGTCCTCTCCTCCGACCACATTTCACAAGTCTTATAGAAAAGCACTCTCAACAATTGTAACCTTCTCTTAAATAAACTGAGAAAAGGAAGAAAAAAACCACTTATTTGAAGAATGTAAAGTGCTTTCAATTACCAGGCCCAGAGAGACATTAAAATGAGACAGCAATCATGCCCTACTCCTTTCTTTGAGCTATGTAGTCCTTTCCTGAAACTGCCTGCACAGCCAATCATCAATGTTAGTTTGTAAACTAATGAGACTTTCTGACAAATAACTGTATCAATCCACAACCTGCCCCCTTTTAATCCCTTTAAAAATCCTCTGGCAACTGCTTCTAATCGGTGTATATTCAGGAAAACTTGAATCTATGCTCTTGGGTTGCAATCCTCAAGCTTAGCCCAAATAAACTCTGTTATTCACTTTAGTTGTGCCTCAGCTTCTTCCTTTTAGGTCAACAAATTCATAAACCCGAATAAGGTTCATTTTGCTACTTCTATACTTTTTATTTTAATTTTAAACAATGTTTATTGATATCCCACTAGAAAAGCTAAGAAGTTAGCTAAGGATGCAGTATGATCTTGGCTCACTGCAATCTCCACCTCCTGCGTTCAAGTGATTCTTCTGCCTCATCCTCCTGAGTTGCTGAGACTACAGGTGTGTACCACAACGTTCAGCTAGTTGTTGCATTTTTACTAGTGACAGGGTTTCACTGTGTTAACCAGGATGGTCTCAGTCTCCTAGCCTCATGATCTGCCCATCTCACCCTCCCAATGTGCTAGGATTAGAGGCCTGAGTAACCTCACACAGCCAAGAAGTAATTATTATTATATCCAGGCTATATGAAAATATATCAATTTTAGACACATTTAATTAACAGCTTGACATGGCACTGAATTTTAGACTTATTTCCATTTTCGTCCCGAAGTTTGAAGATATGACATCTAACTTCCAGTACCGCTGTGAAAAGTCTGGGCACATGACTATGTTTACCAATCCTTATGAGTAATCTGATTTTTTTAAATTGTGCATCCTTCAAAAGATCTCTCTTTGTCTCTGGTATTCTGAAATGTCCTCATGATGTTCTTTGATGTGAATCTAATTTCAACCATTGACCTAGGTACTAAGTGAACTGTTTCAAACTGGAAACTTATGCCTTGGCACATTTTTTTGAGTTAATTATCTCATGTATATTCTCTCATTTTCCATTTTCTCTTTCTTAAACTCCTGTTGTTTGAAATAATAGGAGTTATCATCCTCTTTGATTTGACCTGAAGTTTTCTCATCTGATTTTCTAACTTCTTTCACTTAATCTTTTCACCCTGCTTTCCTAGAAAATTTCTAAACTTTATATTATAATCATTTTATTTATATATCAGAAACTGTTGAGCAATTCTTATATATCAGGCAATGTAAAATATTTGTTTCCCATAAAAGACATTCATTGCATATATTTACTATATTTGGTTTTGGTTTTCTCAATCTTTCCATTAATTTGATTTTCATTTTTTCTTCTTTCATCTGTACCCCCTTGCTAGGCCCATACTCATTCTTAGTTTTCTTCTATTAATGCATTGAATAATTTATGACTGTTACTTTGGCACTATTTGTCCTCTCCTATTAGCCTCCTATTTCAACCTGCTCTAGGTTTCCCATCAGGTGGTACACCACTTCATTCTTTGAGACTTCTTTCCTAATTTTCACTGGGTCTGAATTAAAACTTCATCAGTAATTTTTCAGCCCTCAACCTTCACTTTCCTTACGGTTAACTTTGCATTGAAGTTCGTTATTGTTACCTTTTTTGGTATGGTTGCCATCAAGAGGCATGCTTTTCTTTGTTATTAACAAAGCCAATAATTAGCAGCCATTTAACTTATATGTTTTGAAGGAAATAAACAATTTTACACCATAATTTTTCTGACATTTGATAAATCAAGGAGACGTTTTAGAGCCCTTCCAATTCTTAAGGTGATTCTTAGCCTTGAGATTTCTGCTCTAGATTTCTGCCCACTGGCTCATGTATCTGATCACTTGAGTTCTGTGATTGAAGCATTACTTTTTAATCTGGTCACTTCTTCAGAGTCAGAAACTGGCATCAAAATAACACATAGCCTTCCAGATTCATGCAGGTTTTCCATTACATAAATTTTTACAACTTCCTCTGCAGGAACAAATTATTGCACACTAGATTTTATTTTTTACCTATTCAAATATGTTTCCAATTATTTATTTATATTCATTCATGCATTCCAATTATTCATTCAGTAGGGGTGTGTGTGTGTGTGTGTGTGTGTGTGTGTGTGTGTGTGACGTTAAATGACTGAAAAGTAATGCATAGAAAGTTTAGCCTTAAAATGTTGTTTTATATCTATTATACATTTGAAATGAGCTGTTAGCCTTAATTTTCCATGACTAAGCAGCTTAGAAACCCTTCCACTCGTATATTTTATTTACCCTTTTATTGATGGGTTATTATATGTTTTCTTTCTCCAACTGCTAGTTTGGACTTGTTTCAACAGTTCCTAAATTGGATGCTACTGAAAGTAACTTTCATTGAAAACTTTTAGATCTATTTCTCACAGGTCAGAAGTTGAATTCTAACTACATTAGAATGACATCCTAGAGTGACAGGTCAGCGACTTCGTTCTCTCCTAAGCAGAACTTGTTCTTTTGCTTTTGATCTAAGAGGCATTCATTTTACTATAAATACTCCTGAGCAGACACAAAACAATATTGAGTGGCTATTTTAATTCTTTTTTCTATTTATTTTATCCAAATCTATAACATTTTGAGTAAAAGGAGGAAATAAAAATGCAATGTCTTAGTATTTTTTACTTTTGGTTTCCTTTGCTATTTGAGGATAAAATAAAATCATCTATGTGAAATAACTTTGTAAACTTGAAAAATTCTACATAAATATAAGAAATTGTTACCTTGTCAGATATTAACTGAAAAGTTAATATCTTGTATTTTACCAACGAACTTATAGTCTGATGAATAGTGTCCTCCAGAGAAGTAAAAACAATCATGAGTCCAAACTTACTGTGTTTGAAGAAAGAGAAAACATTGCAATCTTAATAAATGTTTAAAAAGATCTCACTGTATGCTGCCTACAAGAAACTCACATTAGCTATAAGGAAACATATAGGCTAAATATGAAAGTATAGAATAAGATTTTCCATTAAAAAGGTAACCAAAGAAGAGCGTAGGTGTCTATACACATATCAAACAAAATTACAGAACAGAGGCCTTGGAGGCAACGCACATCTACAACCATCTGATCTTTAACAATCTGACAAAAACAAGCAATGGGGAAAGGATTCTCTGTTTAATAAATTGTGTTGTAAAAGCTGGCTAGCAGTTTGCAGAAAGCAGAATCCTTCCTGACACCTTACACTAAAATTAACTCCAGATGGATTAAAGACTTAAACATAACACCCAACACCATAAAAACCCTAGAAGAAAACCTAGGCAAAACCATTCAGGACATAGGCATAGGTAAAGACTTCATGACCAAAACACCAAAAGCATTGGCAACAAAAGCCAAAATAGACAAATGGAACCTACATAAACCCCAAAGCTTCTGTATAGCCAAAGAAACAATCATTAGAGTGAACCAACAATCAACTGAATGGGAAAAAATTTTTGCAATCTACCCATCTGAAAAAGAGTTAATATCCAGAATCTACAAAGAACTAAAACGGATTTACAAAAAACAAACAAACAAACAAACAAACCCATCCAAAAGTAGGAGACAGATATGAACAGACATTTTTCAAAAGAAGACATGTATGAGGCTAACAAACATATCAAAAATGCTCATCATCACTGATTATTAGAGAAATGCAAATCAAAACCATATTGAGATACCACCTCATGCCAGTTAGAATGGTGATCATTAAAAAATCTGGAAACAACAGATGTTGAAGAGGATGTGGAGCAATAGGAACAATTTACACTGTTGGTGAGAGTGTAAACTAGTTCAAACATTGTCAAAGACAATGTGGCGATTCCTGAAAAAACTAGAAATAGAAATTCCATTTGACCCAGCAATCCCATTACTAGGTATATACCCAAAGGATTATAAATCATTCTATTATAAAGACACATGCACACTTATGTTTATGGTGGCACTGTTTACAATAGCAAAGACCTGGAACCAACCCAAATGCCCATCTATTATAGACTGGACACAGGAAAGAAAAATGTGACACATGTACATCATGGAATACTATGCAGCCATAAAAAATGATGAGTTCATTTCCTTTGTAGAAAAATGGATGAATTTGGAAACCATCCTTCTCAGCAAACTGACACAAGAACAGAAAATCACACACCACATACTTTCACTCATAGGCAGGTGTTAAATAATGAAAACACATGGACACAGGGAAGGGAGAATCACGCACTGGGGTCTGTTGGGGGTGCCAAGAAAGGACAGCAGGGTGTTGGAGAGGTCAGGGAGGTATAACATGGGGAGAAATGCCAGATGTGGGTGACGGGGGGATGGAAGCAGCAAACCACGTTGCCATGTGTGTACCTACACAACAATCCTGCATGATCTGCACATGTACCGCCGAACCTAAAGTACAATTAAGAACAAACAAAATAGACTTTAAGTCAAAAATTGTCACAAGAGAGATGATTATATAATTACAAAAGTTTCAATTCATCAAGAGGATATAACTATTATAATGCATATGCAGCCAATATTGAAGCATCTAAGTACATAAGGCAAATATTACCAGATTTGAAAGAATATAGATGGCAATACAATAATAGAGGATTTCCACATCTCACTTTCAACAATATACAGGTCATCCAGACAGAAAACAATAAGGACCCAGCCGACTTAAACAACATTATAGACCAAATGAACCAATCAAATATAAACCTAACATTTCAATGAACTGCAACAGAATATATACTCTTCAAATGGACATATAGAACCTATGTTAGACTACAAATTAAGCCTTAACAAATTTAAGAAGACTGAAATAATATTAAACATTCTTTCCACTCACAATGATATTAAATTAGAAATCAATAACAGGATGAAAATCAGAAATTTACAAATATGTAGAAATTAAACAACATATTCCTGAATACTGAGTCAGAGAAGAAATTAAGAAAGAAAATAAAAAAGTATCTTGACACAAGTGAAAATGGAAAAACGACATATCAACACTTACAAGATGCAGTAAAAGCAGTTCTAAAAGGAAAGTTTAGAGTAACAAGTGCCTACATTTTAAAAAAAAGAAATATTTCAAATGAACAATCTAATGTTATACCTCAAATAACTAGAAAAGAACAACTAAATACAAAGTCAGCAGAACTAAGAAAATAATAAATAATGGAGCAGAAAAAATGAAATAGCGTCTAGAATGACAATAGAAAGATCAACAAAACTAAGATTTGATTTTGGAAAGATAGCACTGACAGAACTTTAGTTATATGATGAAATAAAAGGAGAGATGACTCTCAGATAACTATAATTATGAAAGTAAGAGAAGACATTATAAATGGTAACAAAGAAAAACAAATGATAAGAGACTGCTATGAACAATTTTGCACAAATTTGATAACCTAAAAGAAATGGATAAATTCCCAGAAACAAACATCCTACAATACTAAACCTACAATGCTAAAAAAAATGAAACTAAGAAGAGACAAATAAAGGGTAAGGAGATGAAATCAGTAATAAAAACCTCCTAACAAAGAAAAAGTCCAGGACCTGATGAATATGCTGGCAAACTCTAATGAACATTTACAGTAGAATAATTGTTAATTTTTCTCACAGGCTTCCAAAAGAAATTGAACAATAGAGAACATTTACAAACTAATTTTAAAAGGCCAGCATTACCCTAATACCAAAGGCAGACAAGTACACTACAAGAAAAATAATTATAGGCCAATGTCCCTGGTAAACGAAGACGCAAAAATCCGCAAAAATATACTAGCAAACCTAATTCAACAGCATATTAAAACAATTATATACTGTGATCAAGTGGGATTTATCTCTGAGGTACAAATATGGTTCAATATGTACAATTTGATAAGTCAAATTAACAGAATGTAGGATAAAAATATAACTATCTTAATAGTACAGCAAAAAACATTCCATGTAATTCAACATCCACAAATTTTTAAAAAATCTCTCTACAAATGAAACACAGAAGGAATGTATCTCAACACAATGAAGGCCATAGATCAAAAGTTTATAGACTAACATACTCAATGTTAAAAATTTGAAAACGTTTCCTCAAAAATCAGGAACAAAACAAGGAAGCCAACTCACATCAGTTCTCAGTGTTGTACCTAGAAGTCATAGCCAGAGCAAGTAGGCCATAATAAGACATATGATGCATGCAAATCAGAAACAAAAAAGTAAAATTATCCATTTGCAGATAACATACTCTTATATATAGAAAACCCTAACGACTCCATCAAAAACTACTAAAACTAATAAACAAAATCAGTAAGGTTACAAGACACAAATTCAACATACAAAAATGGGTTGTTTTTTTATATACACAATGAACTATCCACAAAGGAAATTTTTTAAAAAAATCCCATTTACAATTGCATCCAAACATAAAATACTAAGTAACAAATTTAACCAAGCAGGTAAAACTTCTGCACATTAAAATCTAGAAAACATTATGGGAGAAAAAAAACTAATGTTACAAATAAATGAAAAAATATTATGTGTGAAGCAATGCTGACCAGCTCTTATAATCAGCTGGCTGATTATTCTACTTTTAGCTTTTCCTTAGAAAAATTAAATTTTAGACACACATAAGAGAGGAAAAATTCTCCAAATTATCTCTGTGCCTACTTCTGAGAAAGAGTCACAAACCTTACAATTAGAACATACAGATTAAGCTTCATTAAGCTTTTTCATTAGTGCACATAGATTGTTTCATTTTTCATTAAACATAGGTATTCCTAAAGCAACAACTATATTAAATGCAATTTTAAAGGGAAACATAGGAATACTCACTTTTTGGGTAATCCTTTTCTAATTAATAGTGGTTAAATCTCCAATGGCATTGTGCCCAGGTCTTAATTTACAAAGTTTACTGAGGGATAACATGGAGAGTCTGATGCCATTAAGAGATTTTTAATATTCAGAGTTGCTGAAGAAACAAGATGCACACAGCATGCCACACAGGGCCTCACAGGAAAGACACTAAGGTGGTCAGGAGGCAGAAGACAAGAGCAGGAATGTTTAGGCCACTGCCTTTATTGGGGGTTCTATAGGAAAGGACAGGAAGGGCAAGATTGGGATTGCCTAGCTTGAACAATTTTAGTAGGCATTGGGCTATAGGGGTCATCCCCAGTTGCCTGGCTCATGGCTCTGGGATAATTCAAGCACAGGAATATTGCCTCTTGGTATATCTGGACCAGTTATAGGAGATATGACTAATGGTTAAGTTTAACTGTTCAAGAGGGACAGCTCTTCTCTCCCTAGGAAATAACCTTTCAAAGAGAGTAAAAAACTTCATTACCATAGTTGACCTAAAAGCAGCCACCAATTAAGAAAGTGTTCATGTTCAATATTTAAGTATTTCAATTCTACTCACTTTACTAAATCCCTAACATCACATTGGACTAATCTATTAATAGAAGCAATAATGTTATCATAAGTAACCAAAGCATTCTCTCCTGCATAAGCTTATATCAGACTGGAATAACTACTGCCAGTTAACAGCCAAATTATAATAACTTATATTCTAAAAACGTTAGAATTAAACTGTTAAACCGACTCAGGCGTGTCCTTAAGGAAAGATTTTAAAAAGTAAAAGGAACTCGGCAAACCTTACCCCCACCTGGCTACCAAATACATCACCTCAAGCATTACCAGTATTAGAGGCACTGCCTGCCCATTGACACATGTTCAATGGCTATGGTACCCTGACTGTGTAAAGGTGGCATGATCACTTGTTCCCTAAATAGGGACTTGTATGAACTGTCTCTTACTCTTCATCAGTGAAACTGATCTATCCCTGAAGAGGTGGATATTACCAAATACGATGAGAAGATTCTATGGAGTTTAAATTTCCTAATACAAACAACACTCAAAAAACTTACAGGCATTAACTTATCATCCATGCATTAAAATTTTTGGTTGGGGTGACCTCAGTGTACAATATAACCTCCAAACAATGCAAACTATGACTGCACTAGTCTAACTAAATTAACACACATTGGCCGAATAACTTGATCAACGAACCAAGTTACCCTATGGATAAGAGTAAAATCCTATTCTAGAGTTCATATAGACAGTGGGGTTTACCACCTCAATGTTGGATCAGGATATCCCAATGGTGCAGCCACTATTAAAAGTTCATTTTTTTTTCAACGATTTAAGTACTACATGATCTGAGTTCAGACCAAATACATCCAGGTTGGTTTTTATCTAATATTTCTCCCAGTATGAATGAACAAGAGAAAGAGAGCCTACTTCACAAAGTTCCCTAACCCAACAGATGATATTATCTTAATCTAACAAACAATTTTCCCTGCCTGAGAACAGGGCTCGTTAAGATGGTAGAGCCTGGTACCCACATAAGACTCAAAGCTTTATAATCAGAGGTTGAATTCTTCTTCTTAACAGCATTTTCATGATTAACCTCCTCCTATTAATTATTCTTGCCCTAATTGGCATTTCCAACACTCATCAAACAAAAAATTCTAGGCTATATAAAACTACGTAAAGGGCCCAACATCATAGGTCCCTACTCAATATTTCAACCATTCACCAACACAATAAAACTTTTTATAAAAGAATTCTTACGACCCTCCACATTCACTGTAATCCTTTACATAACTGCTCCAACCTTAGCCCTTTCCATTGCCCTCATCCTATGAGCTCCTCTCCCCATGTCAGATTCCCCAATCAATTTCAACTTAGGCCTTCTATTTATATTAGCCTCATCAAGCCTGGCCATTTATTCCACTCTATGATCCAGATGAGCACCAAATTCAAACTCTGCACCAATTGGTGCATTACTAACTGTAGCCCAGCCAATTTCACATGAAGTCACCCTAGCCATCATTCCATTACCAGTCCTACTAATCAGCAGCTCATTTAATTTACATACACTCATTACAACACAAGAACATCTCTGACTTCTACCACCACGACTCCTAGCCATAATATGATTTATCACCACATTAGCAGAAACCAACCAAGCTCCTTTCGACCTGACAGAAGGAGAATCAGAACTAGTCTCAGGTTTCAACACTGAATATGCTGCAGGTTCACTCACTCTTTTTTTTAGCAGAATACATAAATATTTTTATAATAACTGCATTAACTACCACTATTTTTTTAAGAGCACTCCACACCATAATTACACCAGAACTTTACACAATACATTTTATCACCAAAACCCTTCTCTTAACCACTCTATGTTTATGAATTCTAATGAATCCTAAATTCTCATATGACCAACTAATACATTTAATATGAAAAAAATTTTTGTCACTTACACTAGCACTATGCATATGACATATATCTCAATAACTATTCAAATGTCCAGCATCCCACCCAAAACACAAGAAATATGTCCAGAAAAAGAGTTACTTTGATAGAGTGAATTTTAGAGTTTTAAATCCTCTTATTTTTAAGGCTATAGAAATTGAACCTACACCTGGGAATTCCAAACATTCCATGCTACGTATTACACCATGCACTAAAGTAAGTTCAGCTAAACAAGCTATACCCCAAAAATGTTGGTTTAATCTTTCCTGTACTAATTAACCCACTAGCGCAAATCACCATCTCCCTTATTATCCTTACAGGAAGTTTCATTACAATATTTTGCTCACACTGATTCCTCATCTGAAGAGGTTTAGAAATAAATTTATTAGCCATCATGCCAATCCTAATGAAAAATATAAGCCACAGCTCAATGGATGCAGCCACAAAATACGTCCTAACAAAAACAAGCACATCCACAATTCTTTTTTTCTATTTTTTATTGCATTTTAGGTTTTGGGATACATGTGAAGAACATGCAAGATTGTTGCATAGGTACACACATAGCAGTGTGATTTGCTGCCTTCCTCCCCATTGCCTATATCTGGCATTCCTCCCGATGGTATCTCCCCCCAACTCCCCACACCCCGCTTTCCCTCCCCTATTTCCCCCAAACAGACCCCAGTGCTCCCCTCCCTGTGTCCATGTGTTCTCATTGTTCATCACCCGCCTATAAGTGAGAACATATAGTGTTTGATTTTCTGCTCTTGTGTCAGTTTGCTGAGAATGATGGTTTCCAGGTTCATCCACGTCCCTACAAAGGACAAGAACCCATCGTTTTTGAGGGATGCATAATATCCCGTGGTATATATGTGCGACATTTTCCCTGTCCAGTCTATAATCGATGGGAATTTTGGTTGGTTTGAGGTCTTTGCTAATGTAAACTGTGCTGCAATGAACATTCGTGTGCCTGTGTCCTTATAGCAGAACAATTTATAATTCTCTGGATATATACCCAGTAATGGGATTGCTGGGTCAAATGGAATTTCTATTTCTAGTTCCTTGAGGAATCGCCATACCATCTTCCACAATGGCTGAACTAATTTACACTCCCACCAGCAGTGTAAAAGTGTTCCTATTTGTCTACATCCTCTCCAGCATTTGTTGTCTCCAGATGTTTTAATGGCATTCTAACTGGCATGAGATGGTATCTCAATGTACTTTTGATATGCATTTCTCTAATGACCAGTGATGATGAGCATTTTTTCAAATGTTTGCTGGCCTCATGTATGTATTCTTTTGTAAAATGTCTGTTCATGTCCTTTGCCCGCTTTTGAATGGGCTTGTTTGTTTTGTTCTTGTAAATCTGTTTTAGCTCTTTGTAAATTCCGGATATCAGCCCTTTGTCAGATGGGTAAAGTGCAAAATTATTTTCCTAGTCTGTTGGTTGCTGGTTCACTCTAATGACTGTTTCTTTTGCTGTGCAGAAGCTGTGGAGTTTGATTAGGTCCCATTTGTCTATTTTGGCTTTTGTTGCCAATGCTTTTTGTGTTTTGGTCATATAGTGTTTGCCTATGCCTGAATGGTTTTGCCTAGATTTTCCTCTAGGGTTTTTATGGTGTTGGGTCTTATGTCTAAGTCTTTCATCCATCTGTAGTTAATTTTAGCATAAGGTGTCAGAAAGGGGTTCAGTTTCTGCTTTCCGCAAATGGCTAGCCAGTTTTTCCAACAACATTTATTAAACAGGGAATCTTTCCCCGTTGCTTGTTTTTGTCAGGTTTGTAAAAGATTGGATGGCTGCAGGTATGTTGTGTTGCCCCCGAGATTTCTGTTCTGTTCCATTGGTCTATATCTCTGTTTTGTTACCAGTACCATGCTGGTTTGATTGCTGTAGTCTTGTAGAATAGTTTGAAGTCCGAGAGTGTGATGCCTCCCACTTTGTTCTTTTTGCTTAGAATTGACTTGGCTATGCGGGCTCACTTTTGGTTCCATATGAAGTTTAAGGTGTTTTTTTCCAGTTCTGGGAAGAAGTCATTGGTAGCTTGATGGGAATAGCATTGAATCTGTAAATTACTCTGGGCAGTATGGCCATTTTTACGATATTGATTCTACCTAACCATGAACATGGAATGTTTCTCCATCTGTTTGTGCCCTCTCTTATTTCATTGAGCAGTGGTTTGCAGTTCTCCTTGAAGACGTCCTTTATGTTCCATGTTAGTTGCATTCCTAGATACTTTATTCTCTTTGTAGCAATTGTGAATGGCAGTTCATTCTTGATTTCGCTCTCTTTAAGTCTGTTATTTGTGTATAGAAATGCTTGTGATTTTTGCACATTCATCTATATCCTGAGACTTTGCTGAAGTTGCTTATCAGTTTCAGATTTTAAGCTGAGACGATGAGGTCTTTTGTATATACAATCATGTCGTCTGCAAATAGAGACAGTTTGATTTCATCCTTTCCTATTTGAATGCCCTTTATTTCTTTTTCTTGCCTGATTACTCTGGCTAGAACTTCCAGAACTATAATGAATAGGAGTGGTGAGAGAGGGCATTCTTGTCTAGTGCCAGATTTCAAAGGGAATGCTTCCAGTTTTTGCCAATTCAGTATGATATTGGTTGTTGGTTTGTCATAAATAGCTTTTATTATTTTGAGATGTGTTCCTTCAATACCTAGTATATTTAGTGTTTTTAGCATAAAGGGCTGTTGAAGTTTGTCATAGGCCTCCTCTGCATCAATTGAGATAATCGTGGTTTTTGTCTTTGGTTCTGTTTATGTGGTGAATTACGTTTATAGACTTGTGTATGTTGAAACAGCCTTGCACCTAGGGATGAATCCTACTTGATCATGGTGGATAAGCTTTTTGATGTACTGTTGCAATCGGCTTCCAAGTATTTTATTGAAGATTTTTGCATCTATGTTCATCATGGATATTGGCCTGAAGTTTTCTTTTCTTGTTGATTCTCTGCCAGGTTTTGGTATCAGGATGATGTTGGTCTCATAAAATGATTTGGAAAGGATTCCCTCTTTTTGGATTATTTAGAATAGTTTCAGAATGAAAGGTATCAGCTCCTCTTTGTATGTTTGGTAGCATTCAGCTGTGAACCCGTCTGGACCTGGACTTTTTGTGTGTGGTAGGCTCTTAATTTCTGCCTCAACTTCAGACCTTTTTATTGGGCTACTCAGGGTTTCAACTTCTTCCTGGTTTAGGCTTGGGAGGAGGCAAGTGTCCAGGAATTCATCCATTTCTTCCAGGTTTCTAGTTTATGTGCATAGAGTTATTTGTACTAATCTCTGATGATGGTTTTAATTTATGTGGAATCTGTGGTGATATAATTTTTATCGTTTTTTATTGCATCTATTTGCTTATTCTCTCTCTTCTTTTTATTAATCTGTCTAGTGGTCTGTCTATTTTGTTGATCTTTTTGAAAAAACAGCTTCTGGATTTATTGATATTTTGAAGGGTCTTTTATGTCTCTATCTCCACCCGTTCTGCTCTGATCTTAGTTATTTCCTGTCTTCTGCTAGGTTTTGAGTCTTTTTTGATCTTGCTCCTCTAGTTTTTCAATTTTGGTGACAGGGTGTCAATTTTAGATCTCTCCTTGCTTCTCATGTGGGCACTTATTGCTATATATTTTCCTCTAGAGACTGCTTTAAATGTGTCCCACGGATTCTGGTATGTTGTGTCTTCATTCTTGTTGGTTTCGAAGAACATCTTTATTTCTGCCTTCATTTCATTGTTTCTCCAGTCAACATTCAAAAGCCAGTTGTTCAGTTTCCATGAAGCTGCGTGGTTCTGAGTTAGTTTTGAATTCTGAGTTCTAACTTGATTGCATTGTGGTCTGAGAGATGGTTTGTTATGATTTTCATTCTTTTGCATTTGCTGAGGAGTGATTCACTTCCAAATATGTGGTCAATTTTAGAGTAGGTGTCATGTGGTGCTGAGAAGAATGTATATTCTGTGGATTTGGGGTGGAGAGTTCTGTAAACGTTTATTAGGTTTGCTTGTTCCAGCTCTGAGTTCAACTCCTAGCTATCTCTGTTAATTTTCTCTCTGGTTGATCTGTCTAATATTGACAATGTGGTGTTCAAGTCTCCCACTGTTACTGTGTTGGAGTCTAAGTCTCTTTGTAAGTCATTAAGAACTTGCCTTATGTATCTGGGTGCTCCTGTATTGGGTGCATATATATTTAGGACCATTAGCTCTTCTTGTTGCATCGATCCTTTTACCATTACGTAATGTCCTTCTTTGTCTCTTTTGATCTTTGTTGCTTTAACATCTACTTTTATCAGAGACGAGAATTGCAACTTTTGCTTTTATTTCTCTCCATTTGCTTCGTAAATCTTCCCCAATGCTTTATTTTGAGCCTTTGTGTATCCTTGCATGTGAGATGGGTTTCTTGGATACAGCACACTGATGGCTTTTGGCTTTTATCCAATTTGCCATTCTGTGTCTTTTGATTGGGGTATTTAGTCTATTTATATTTAGGGTTAATATTGTTATGTGTGAATTTGATACTGCCATTTTGATGCTAGCTGGCTGTTTTGCCTGTTAGTTGATGCAGATTCTTCATTTTGTTAATGCTCTTCACCATTTGGTATGCTTTTGGAATGGCTGGTACTGGTTGTTTTTTTCTATGTGTAGTGCCTCTTTCAGGAGCTCTTGTAAAGAAGGCCTGGTGGTGACAAAATTTCTGAGTGCTTGCTTGTTCACCAAGGATTTTCTTTTTCTTTCACTTATGAAGCTTAGTTTGGCTGCATATGAAATTCTGGATTGAAAGTTCTTTTTTTTTTAAATTTTTTATTGGATTTTAGGTTTCGGGGTACATGAGCAGAGCATGTAAGACAGTTGCGTAGGTACACACATGGCAGTGTGCTTTGCTTTGCTTCTCCCCTTCACCCACATTTGGCATTTCTCCCCAGGCTATCCCTCCCCACCTCCCCCTCCCACTGGCCCTCCCCTTTTCCCCCCAATAGACCCCAGTGTTTAGTACTCCCCTTTCTGTGTCCATATGTTCTCATTTTTCATCACCCGCCTATGAGTGAGAATATGTGGTGTTTCACTTTCTGTTCTTGTGTCAGTTTGCTGAGGATGATGTTCTCCAGATTCATCCATGTCCCTACAAACGACACAAACTCATCATTTCTGATTGCTGCATAATATTCCATGGTGTATATGTGCCACATTTTTCCAATCCAGTCTATCATCAATGGGCATTTGGGTTGATTCCAGGTCTTTGCTATTGTAAACAGTGCTGCAATGAACATTCGTGTACATGTGTCCTTATAGTAGAACGATTTATAGTCTTTTGGATATATACCCAGTAATGGGATTGCTGGGTCAAATGGAATTTCTATTTCTAAGGCCTTGAGGAATCGCCACACTGTCTTCCACAATGGTTGAACTAATTTACACTCCCACCAACAGTGTAAAAGTGTTCCTTTTTCTCCACATCCTCTCCAGCATCTGTTGTCCCCAGATTTTTTAATGATCGCCATTCTAACTGGCGTGAGATGGTATCTCAATGTGGTTTTGATTTGCATCTCTCTGATGACCAGTGACGATGAGCATTTTTTCATAGGATTGTTGGCCTCATATATGTCTTCTTTCGTAAAGTGTCTGTTCATATCCTTTGCCCATTTTTGAATGGGCTTGTTTGTTTTTTTCCTGTAAATCTGTTTGAGTTCTTTGTAAATTCTGGATATCAGCCCTTTGTCAGATGGGTAAACTGCAAAAATTTTTTCCATTCTGTTGGTTGCCGATCCACTCTAGTGACTGTTTCTTTAGTTCTTTTCTTTAAGGATGTTGAATATCGGCCCCCACTCTCTTCTGGCTTGTAGGGTTTCTGCTGAGAGATCTGCTGTGAGGCTGATGAGCTCCCCTTTGTGGGTAACCTGACCTTTCTCTTTGGCTACCCTTAGCATTTTCTCTTTCATTTCAACCCTGACGAGTCTGATGATTATGTGCCTTGGGGTTGCTCTTCTTGAGGAATGTCTTTGTGGTGCTCTCTGTATTTCCTGGACTTGAATATTGACCTACCTTGCTAGGTTTGGGAAGTTTTCCTGGATAATAAAATGAAGAGTATTTTCCAGCTTGGATTCATTCTCTTCATCACATTCAGGTACGCTTATCAAACGTGTATTAGGTCTTTTCAAATAGTCTCATATTTCTTGGAGACTTTGTTCATTCCTTTTTATGCTTTTTTGTCTAATCTTGCTGTCTCATTTTATTTCATTGAGTTGATCCTTGACCTCTGATATCCATTCTTCTTCTTGATTAATTTTTTTTGGCTGTTGAAACTTGTGCATGCTTCACCGATTTCTCGTGTTGTGTTTTTCAGCTCCATCAATTCACTTACATTCCTTTCTAAGTTGTCCATTTTCGTTAGCATTTCCTCAAATCTTTTCTCAATGTTCTTAGTTTCTTTGCATTGGGTTAGTACATGTTCTTTTAACTCACAGAAGTTTCTCATTACCCACCTTCTGAAGTCTGATTCTGTCATTTCATCACACTCATTCTCCATGCTTCCTCATTCCCTTGCTGGTGAGGAGTTGTAGGAGGTGAGGTGTTCTGGTTTCGGATGTTTTCCCCTTTTTTTGCACTGGTTTCTTCCCATCTTTGTGGATTTATCCACCTGTTGTCTTTGTATTTGCTGATTTTCAGATTTGGTCTCTGAGTGGACATCCAGTTGATGATGAAGTTATTTCTGTTTCTTATTTTTCCTTCTAACATTCTGGCCCCTCTGCTGTAGGACTTCTGAGGTCCACTCCAGGACCTGCTTGCCTGGGTATCACCTGCAGCAGCTGCAGAGCAGTAAGGATTGCTACCAGTTTCTTCTTCTGCTATCTTTGTCCATGAAGGATACCCACCAAATGTCAGTCTGACCTCTCATTTATAAGGTGACTCTTTGGATACAGGGGTCAGAGAGCTGCTTGAGGAGACAGTCTGTCTTTATAGGAGCTCAAGTGCTGAGCGGTGAGCTAAGGTTGTTCATTCAGAGCTGTTGGGCAGTTACGTTTATGTCTGCTGCAGCAGAACTCATAAACCGCTTTTTGTTCCCAGGTGCTCTGTCCCAGGGGGTTAGGGCTTTATTTATGAGTATCCATTGTGCTGCTGCCTTTTTTTCAGGGCTGCCCTGCACAGCAAGGCGGCAGCCTAGTCACTGTCTTCCTGCAGAGGCTTTGCTGAGCTGCTGTGGGCTCTGCACAGCTGCCATGTGAACTTCCCTGCAGTCCTGTTTATATGGGAATTGTTAGAACTGCCTCAGCTATGGTGGCCCACCACTGTATTGACGGACTCTCTCTGTAATGGCGGGTTGCCTTGGCAATGGCAGGGTGCCTCAGCAGTGGTGGACTACCTCCATAGTGGTGGAGTGCCTCGGTAATGGCAGATGCCCCTTTCCCACAAAGCTGGACCTTCTTGGGTTCAGCTGTGCTTGCTGTAAAACTCTCAATCCAGAGAGTTTCTGATTGCTGTTCTTTTGTATGGGTAGGACCAGCTGAGCCTGATCACCTCACTCCCTGCCTCAGAGCCTTTTTTTTTATCTGAACAGTAGACTCTCTCGCAGGTGTTCCAGGGACCACCTGAGCCTGATTGCCTCTCTCCCTGCCTCAGAGCCTTTTTTTTATTAAAACAGTAGACTCTCTCCCAGGTGTTCCAGTTGCCTGTTTAAAAGTTGCTGGGATCTCCGTGATTTCTTGTGTGGTGACTTACTGCCCTGGCTTAAACAGTGGCACTGAGATTTGTGGTGCTTTCTTTGCCCAGGAATCTTCTGGCTTGGCTCCCTGTTTAGTCCCCTTTTTAATGAGATGAAATGGGTGCCTTCTCGGGGCTCGAATTGCCACCAAATGGCACCCAGACCAGTGTATTTTGTACAGAGAACAGCTGTGCCATGGCACAGACAAAGAAGCTGCACTGGGCAAAGCAGCCTCACTGGCCAAAACAGCTGCACCAGCCAAAACAGCCATGTTGGCGACCTGTGGGGCTCCTCCATTTTGGAATCTCCTGGTCTGTGGGCAATGCAAATCCATCTGGAAATGTGGCATCCACTCACCCTCTGCACTTTCACTGGAAGTTGCAATCCTGAGCTGTTTCTAAATGGCCATCTTGGATCTTCCCTCCATAATTCTTATAATAGCTACTCTTTCTAACAACCTGCTCTCTGGACAATGAACAATTACTCCCCACATTAACCACCTTTCATTTATAATAATAATAATAATAGCTCTGGGAATAAAACAAGAAATAAGGCCCTTTCACTTTTGACTCACAGAGGTAAGCCAGGAAACCCCCCTAAAACCTGCCATAATTCTTACATGACAAAAACTACCTCCCATCTCATATAATTTAAATCTTTCCATCAATCAACACAAATAATCTCCTATTAATTTCAATTTTAACCATTATAATTGGCAGCTGAGGCGGACTTAATCAAACACAACACATAGGTAAAATCCTAGCCTATGCTTCAATTACCCATATAGGATGAATAATAGCAGTATTAACCTATGACCCAAACATCACCATCCTAAATTTACTTATCTACTATATTCTAACAACTTCTATATCCATAATACTTAACTTAAATTTGAATACTAAAACCCTGTCACTATCCACAACTTAAATAAACTAACATAATTAATACCCATTATTCCACTAATTCTATTACCCCTAGGAGGCCTACCACCATTAATAGGATTCTCTCCTAAATAAGCAATCTAACAAGAGTTTACAAAAACAATAACCGAAATATTCCAATTACTATAGCAATAATAACTCTACTAAATCTATACTTTTACATATGCTTATTTCACTGTATTTCAATAACAATATTTTCTACATCCAACAACATAGAAATAGAATGACAATTTGAAAATATAAAATGCATACTGTTTCTTCCTCCATTTATTATTTTTTTCACTTTCCTTCTATATATAACTCTGTAAATATTAATCACCTGAGAGCCTTCAAAGCCCTCAGGAAGTAAATTATACTTAATTTCTGTATCAATTTTATAGACTGCAAAACTTTACTCTGCATCAGTTGAACGCAAATCACCTACTTTCATTAAACCAAGTCCTTCCTAGATTGATGGGACTTTAACCCACAAAAATTTAGTTAGCAGCTAAATAACTTATCAACTGGCTTCAATCTACTTCTCCTGCCATAAGAAAAAAAAGGCAGGAGAAGCCCCAGCAGGATTGAAACTGCTCCTTTGAATTTGCAATTCAATATGATAGTATCTCCTCAGGACTGGTAAAAAGAGGCCTATTCTCCTGTCTTTAGATTTACAGTCTAACCCTTCCTCAGTCATTTTACCTGTTTCTACCTATGTTCGTCAACTGCTGATTGCTTTTAACTAATCATAAAGATATCAGAATATTACATCTATTATTCAGTGCATGAGCAGGAATAGTAGGCACAGCCCTAAGCCTCCTGATTCCAGCAGAATTAGGCCAGCCAGCAACCCTACTAGGAGACAACCATATCTATAATGTTATTGTCACCACTCACACATTTAATATAATTTTCTTTATAGTAATACCAATCATAATTGGAGGCCTTGGCAACTGACTTGTCACCCTAATAATTGGTGCCCCTGATATAGCATTCCCTCCAATATATAACAGAAGCTTCTGACTTCTCCCCACATCCCTTCTACTTTTACTTGTGTCCTCAATACCAGAAGCCAGTGCTGGAACTGACTGAACAATCTATCCTCCCCTCGCAGGAAGCCTGGCACAAGCAGGAGCCTCTGTAGATTTAATTATCTTCTCACTCCATCTAGCAGGTATTTGTTCTATCCTAGAAACCATAAATTTTATTACCACAATTATTAATATAAAACCTCCAGCCATAACCCAGTACCAAACACCCCTTTTTGTCTCATCCATCCTTATTACAGCAGTTCTCCTACTTCTTTCTCTCCCTGTCCCAACCACTGATATTACTATATTACTAACTGACCATAACCTTACCACTAGCTGTTTTGATCCTGCTGGTGGAGGTGACCCTATTCTATACGAACATTTATTTTGATTCTTTGGGCATCCCCAAGTCTAAATTCTTATCCTACCAGGATTTGGAGTGATTTCTCATATTGTAACATACTACTCCTGCAAAAAACAACCATTTGGGTATAGTATCGGCCATAATATCACCTGGTTTCCTAGGCTTTATCATATGTGGTCACCACATATTTACAGTAGGAATAGATATAGATGCATGAGCATACTCTTCCTCCACCACTATGAGTATTATTATCCCTACTAGAGTATAAGTCTTTAGCTGACTGGCCACATCACACAGCAGCAACATTAAATGATCTCCAGCAATACTCTGAGCTCTAGGCTTTATCTTTCTCTTCACAGTAGGTGGCTTAACAAGAATTGTATTAGCCAATTGATCATTAGACATTATTTTACATGACACATATGGCCCTGTCACTAGCCTGGCCCTAGCTCTGTTTCTGGTCCTGCCATGGCCCTTGCCCTACTCTGGTTTTACCTTGGTCCTGACACTGCCCTTCTCTGGTCCTGGTCCCTGCCCCTGCATTTCTCTGGCACTGATCTGGACCCTGGCCCTGCATTGGACCAGCACTGTCTTTGTCCTGCCTTTGCTCTATGCTATTCTGGACTGGCTCTGCCCTGTGCCAGTGGTAACCTGTCCCTGCCTTGTACTGGCAAGGGCCATGGCAGGACCAGAAACAGAGCTAGGGCCAGGATAGTGACAGGGCCATGTAAGGGGTTAGGAACCGTGTACCAGGGCAGGATGTGCACAAACGGAAAACTATTTGTTTTTCTATAATAGGGCATGTGGCATTTTGGAGTCCTAGCTGGGCTGGGTGGGCCATTAAGATATATAGAGTTTGCTCTATAATTTAACTTGGACAAAGTTATGTAATTATTTTACTAATATCTTCTTGAAAGAGTTGTAGGGTTTATGGGATTAGCTTGAAACCAGTTTCTGGGGATTTAAATTCTTCCTTTTTTGTTTAAGATTTTACATAGGCTAATTCTTTGAATGTGTAATAAAAATTGGGACAGCTATAAAGTCATTCTAAGTTATTATTTAATTGTTCAATGGGAAAAACTTTCATTTTGAGAAAGAGTCTTCTCAGACTATGGAGGCTGTCAGTACCTCTGCAGTTAATGAGACGAATGAGCCTGCAGATGAAATAATATCTCATGCAGTGATGCATTGGGGTAGTTGGAGTATCGTCCAGGTATTCCAGATAAGCCAAGAAAATGTTGTGGGAAGAAATTTATACACCTACAAATATAACTGTGAAGTGATTTTTAGCATAGGTTTGGTTAAGTGTGTAGCCAGTGGATAAAGCCTGCTATAATGGCAAACACTGCCCCTATTGGTAGGACATAGTGGAAATGGGTTAATATATAATGCCCTACTCTGGTTTTACCTTGGTCCTGACACTGCCCTCCCCTGGTCCTGGTCCCTGCCCCTGCATTTCTCTGGCACTGATCTGGACCCTGGCCCTGCATTGGACCACCACTGTCTTTGTCCTGTCTTTGCTCTGTGCTATTCTGGACTGGCTCTGCCCTGTGCCAGTGCTAACCTGGCCCTCCCCAACCTTACCCTGGTCCTGAACCCTCCCTGGCCAAGCCCAAGTACTGTATTGAATGAAACCTGACTCAGCCCAGGACATTCCCTAAGCCTGCCTCAGCCATTTCACTCGGCTCAGTGTCACTCAGTCCTGGCACCACCTGGCCCTGCCTTGGCACTTGCCCTACCATCTCTGTGGCCTGGTTCTAGTGCTGCCCTTCCCTGGCACATCCCTGGTCCTGATCCTGCCATATCCCTGGCCCTAGCCCTAATCCTGGCCCAGAACTGCCATGTCTCTTCCCTCCATGTCCTGGTCTTGATCTCACCCTGAATTGGCCTTGAACTGATCCTGAACTAACCTGGCTCTGCCTTGCCCTGGTGCTGCCCTGGACTGACATCTGATCTACACTGTCCATGACATAACCATGGTCCTGCCCTGCCCTCCTCTGCCCTGGCCCTGCCATGCACTGGGCTCAGAGCTTCCCTGGTCCTGTTTCTAGTCCTGGCCCTGCTGTGCATCTGCCCTGCTGTTGGCTATGTCCTGTGATACCTTAGTCATGATCTGCCCTAGCTTTACCCTGCCCTGGCCCAGCCTTTGACTTTTCCTAGTCCTGATTGTGTGCTGGCTGTGCCATTGCTGTGAAATCTCACTAGCCCCACTTTGGCCTGGCACTACACTGGCCCTGGCAATGTCCTGGCCCTACGCTGGGCATCCACTGACACAGGATCCACCCTAGGCCTGCCTTTACCCTGGTCCTTCCTTGGTCCTGCATTGGTCCTGGACCTGGCTTGACTAAGGCACAGTGCTCACCCTACCCTGCCAATGTCATAGACCTGACCATGCACTTCCCTGACACTACCATGTCCTGGTTCTGCCCTGTACTTGTGTTATCCTAGTCCTACCTTGCCCCTGACCTTGCCCAGACCCTACCCTGGTCTTGCCCTGTCTCAGCACTCCCTTTCATCTGCCATGGCTCTAGTTCTGACCTAATCCTGTCCTTGACTTGGTCACTCTCTAGCCCTGCCTTTACCCTGGCTCTTCTTTGGACTTTCCCTTGCCCTTGCCCTTGCTATGCCTAGCCCCTTTCTTGTTCTGCCTTATTGTGTAATCTTTAATGTTCCTGCAATGCCATCCCCTGGCCCTGTCCTTACTCTACACTGGCTCTGTCCTGCATTGGCTCTCAGCTACCCTACCCCTCCCCTTCCCTGGCCCTGTACTGGCCATGCCATGTCCCTGACCTGAGTCTTCCTTGATCCTGGGTCTGCTCCTAGAATTCGTCTTGTCATGTCCCTGGACTGTGAGCTTACCCCTGGTTTTTCCCTGGCCGTGACCCAGCCCCAGTTCTGTCCTTTCTATGGCCCTGCCCAGTTATGGTCCTTCTCTTCCCCAGCCCAGCCCAGCCCAACACTACCCATTACTCTGACCCTGCCCTGCCCTACACTCCCCATGTCAGGGTTCTGCCATGGGCCTGGCCCTGACTTGGTCATGGTCCTTACCCTGCTGCTCCTCTTGCAATAGCCCTGACTCTTATTTGGCCCTAGTTCTGCCCTAGCTCTGGCCCTCGCAGTGCCTTAGTCCTGGTCCTGCCCAGGCCCCTAGCTACCCTTGCATTTCTGTGGCCGTCTGCTTGCTGGCCCTGCCTCCAACCTGGCCTTGCTCTCAGCATGCACTTGGAATTTGGCCTGACCCTGCAGTGTACTTCCCTGTCACAGCCTACTGTTACCTGCTCTATCCCAGCTCTGTCCTGGTCTTACCCTAGCCCTGCCCTTATCAAAGCCTTGACCCAGAACCTGCTCTTGCCATTCCCGTGCTCTTCCATGTCCTGGTCTTGCCTTCACCCTGAATTCCTGCACTGGCCCTCTCTACCTTCACACAGTCTTGGCCCTGTCTTCTCAATTACCTTGACCTGGCCCTGGCACTATTCTATCATTCTATATCTTGGCACTGTACTGAACCCACCATAACCTGACCCACTGCTTGCCCTGGCCCTAACCCTATTCTTTCATTCTGTGTCTTGGCACTGTACTGTCCCCACCATAACCTGGCCCACTGCTTATCCTGGCCCCATTTCTAGACCGGTCCGTTATGGCCCTGCCCTTCTTTTGGCCATGACCTCAGCTATCCTAGCTAGGTATTGCACTGTCTCTGGCCCTAACCTGGTCCTCTCCTGCCCTGTTTCTACCTTTCCTTTGTCCTGGTTTTGGTTCTGCCTGGGCCCTGCCCTTTCTCTGGACCTTCCCAAGTCCTGCACTCTCCATGGCCCTGTCCTTGAATTGGCCATATCCCTGCATTGGCCCTTTCCCTGGACCAGTTTTGGTCCTGCCTTGTTGTGGGACCTGCTCTGTCCATCGCAAGGGCATGGCCCCTGGCCATGCATTGATCCTGGCCTGGCTCTGTGCTATTCTAGTCCTACCTTGGTCTTGCTCTTGCCCTGTTTCTGGTCTTGCCCTTTTTCCCTGACCCTGTCTGCCTTGGCCCTCACTCTATCCCAAGCCAAGAGCTGGCCCCAGCCCTGACCTTTGACTGCCACTTCCCTTGTTCCTGAACATGGACCCTCCATGGTTCTGGTCTTGCCATTGCCCTGCCCCAGCTGTGTCCTAGAACTGGCCATGGATCTGCCACTGCCCAGGCCCGGGTAAAATCCCTGGCACTGACCCTTTCTTACTTAAGTCCTTACCTAACCTAGCCTGGCTCTGACATTGTCCTGGTTCTGATTTGACTGGGCCCTACCCTGGTACACTGCTCTGGCCTTAGCCATGACACTGGCACTGTCACTGTCCTGGTCTTAGTCTTAGCCCTACTGTGGCTTAATTTGGTCCAGACATTGCCCTTTCCTGTTCCTGGTCCTGGTCGTGGTCCTTGCCATGGCCCTGGCCCTGCCCCAGTGCTTCGCTCACCCTTGTCTGAACCCTAGCCCTGCACTGGGACTGCCCTGTCTTTGCCCTGTACTAACCTGGCCTGTCTCTGCTCTGTGTTGGCGCCGACCTGGCCCTGCCATGAACTGGTTCTTCCATTGCATTGCCAAACCCTGCCCTGGGTTTGTTGTAGTCTTTCCTTGTCCCTGAACCCTCCCTGATACTGTCCTAGCCCTTTTCTGTTTCTAACTCTCACTTAGCCCTTAACCTTTCCTGTCCCTTCCTCAGCCTTTGCACTCAGGGCTCTGTGTCACTCAGCCCTAGCACAATGTGGAACAACCGTGGCACTTGCCCCACTCGTCCTGCCATAGCTCTGACCATGAATTGGCCCTGTAGTGGCCCCACCATACCCTCTCTATGACCTGGCTCGGGTCCCTGCCCTGCCCTTGCCCTTCCCTAGCACAGCTCTGGACCTTGCCCTCATCCTGCCATATTCGAGCCTCTTTCCCTACCCTTGTCCTGGTACTGACCTGACAGGGTGCTGCCCTTCTGTGCCTTAGCCTTCCCCTCACCCTGCATTGTTCTTGCACTGTTTCTGCTCTATCCCAGCACTACCTTCGTTCAGGCCCTGCCTTCTCTGGGCCTGGAAATGTCTGTCCTTGTCCTGTCCCTGCCCTGGGACTACTCTGTCCATTTAATGACCCTGTCATTGCTGGGCCCTCATCTTCCCTGGAGCTGCCATACTCTGGGCCCAGTGCTTGCCCAAGCCCTGCTCCTAGTCCTGCCCCTGAAATGGTCCTGCCCTACTAGACCCTGTGCTTCCTTAGTCCTGCTCTACTCTGACCCTACTCTGGCCGTACCTTGCCCTGGACCAGCCTTTACACTATACTGATCCTGGTTTTGCCCTAGACCTGCCCATTCCCTGGACCCTCCTTAACACTGCCCTTCATCTGGTCCTATCCCTGAACCAACATGGCCTGGCCCTACACTGGCCATGGAAAGGTCCTGGCCATGCACCAGGCATGCAATGGCACTTGACCAAACCTATATCTGCCTTTTCTCTGACCCCTCCTTGTCCCTGCATTGTCCCAGGATCTGTCATAGCTAAAGTATGGTGCTGACCCTGCCCTGTCCATGCCAAGGACCTAACCCTGCTCTGTCATATCCTGGTTCTGCCCGACCATGCCCTTCTCCAGCAATCCCGTAGCTCTGGGTCATCAATGTCCTGCATCGACCCTGAACATACCCTGGCCCTACCCTGGACTTCTGTGACTCTCTCTACTCTGGTCTTGCCCTGCCTTTTAGTCTGCCCTGGTGCTATCCTTGCCATGGACCCTACGTGGCTCTGCCTTTTCATTGGACTTTTTCTGGCCTTGCCCTTGCCCTGGTCCTTATCTGGCCCTGCTTTGTTGTAAGCAATCTCCTGTTCCTGTTCTGGCCTTGCCCTTCCCTGTCCATGCCCCACCATCACCTGCTCTACACTCTTTGTGCTCTGTCTTGGTCCTGACCTTGCCCTGGCCTGAGCCCATGACCCAGCCATGTCCCTTCCCTGGCCCTGGTTCTCCCCTGTTTCTGATACTTTCCTGCTCTTTTTCCTGTCATGTTCCTGGATCTACATGCCCTTATCCGGGACCTAACATTGTCTTTTCCCTGGCCTGGATGGGCTCTAACCCTTTCCTGCCCTGCCATCTACCTGCCCTGGTCCAGCCTGGCCTTTCCATTGATCTTCATTGCACTTGCCTTGCCCACACCCTGCATTGACCCTGCACTTGCCCTCTCTGCCTTGGCACAGCCTTTGTACTAGCCCTGTTTTCTCCCTAGACTTCAGCAGGCCTTGGCCCTGATATGGACATACCATGTACATAACATGCCCTTTACCCTGACCTGTCCTCCTCTGTCCTGACCCTGAACTAGCCCCACCAGCCCCTCACCCAGTTCTTGCCCTGGCCCTGTTCCTAGTCCTACCCTGGCTGTGGCCCTGTCCTGATATTGACCATAACCTATGCTATAGTATCCTTGACCTGGTCCTAATCTGCCGTTGCCCTACCTTTGCTTTGTCCTGGTTTTCGTTCTGCCTTGGCTCGGGCCATACTCTCTCTGTACCTGGCACTGCATTGGTCCTCAACTGGCTCTGGACATGCATATCCTAGTCCTTCAATGGCACTGACGTCGCCCTGAACTTAGACTTGACCCTTTGCCATGGCCCTGCCCAGCCATTACCCTGTCCCTAGCCCAGACCTGGGCCGAACCCCCACCTTGGCCTACCACTGTCTCTGTTCCTGAACCTCATCTTGCCATGACCCTGCTGTTGTTCTGGCCCTGGCATGGACCCTGGTGCTGATGTTTCCCTTGATTGAGACCTTACCCTGACCCTCCCAACCCCTAGCTCTGACCCTGTCCTGGCTCCGATTTCCTGGACCCTACCCTAGTATGCTGTTCTGGTCCAAGCCCTGACCCTGGGCCCATCACTGTCCTGGCCCTAACTCTGTGGCTGGTCCTACCACAATCCTGGCCCTGTCCCTGCTGTCTTTGCCTTGATCCTGACACTTCTCTTTCCTGGTGTTGGTCCCAGCCCTGTCCTGGAGCTTCTCTAGCCCTGAACTGGACCCTGCCCCTGCTTTGGAACTACCCTGCCTTTAACCTTTGCTATTCTAACCTGGCCCTGCCCTGTAGTGGTGCTTACCTGGCTTTACCATATCTTGGTCATCCCATTGCCCTGCCCAACTCTACCTTTATTGTGTCCTGGTCCGGTCCCGGCTCTGACCCCTCGCTGGTCCTGTCCTGGCCCTGTCTTGGATCAAAACCTGACTCAGTCTTGAACCTTCTCTGACTCTGCCTCAGCCCTAGCATTCAGGGCACAGTGTCACTCAGCCCCGGCACTACCTAGCTCTGTCTTGGATCTTCCTCTACCCACTCTATGGCTTTTCTCTGGTCCTACCCTACCCTTTCCCTTTCCTGGCTCTAGTCCTCTCACAATCCTAGCTGCACCTGGTCCTGACCCACCATTACCCTGCAGTTTTTGCCCCAGCCTTAGCCTAAACCTACATTGGCCTAACACTGATCCTGCTCTACCCTGACTCTGCCTTCTTCTCCTCAGCCTTTCCCTGGCCCTGCAGTGGACCAATCCCAGGCTTATTCTGTCTATGACATGGCACAAGCCCTGCCCTTCTCTGCCCTGACCCTAACATGCACTGGGCCCAGTGATTTCTTGGCCCTGTTCCTAGTCTTGCTCCTACCCTGACCCTCCCTGCTTTTATCCATGGCCTGTGCTACCTTAGTTCTACTCTACCCTGGTCCTGTCCATAACCTGCCCTGGCATTACCTTTGTCTTGTTGTAGTTTAATGGTCTGGCCTTGACCAAATCCTGGACCCTCCCTAGGCATGAACTTGCTCTGGCCTTGTCCCTGCCCTAACTTTGACTTGGTCGTACACAGGCTCTGGAAATTCCCTGGCCCCAGACTGGCCATGTCTTGGCAGTAGAAGCATGCCAGTCTTTCCCTGGCCCCTCCTTAGCTCTGTGTTGTCCCTAGACCTACACCAGCTATGGCACAGCACTTTCCCTACCCTATCCTATTCCTACCATGCACTGGTTCTGCCCTAGCCCTGCCTTTCCCCCACTCATTCCCTGGCCCTGAGCTACGCTAGTTTTGCCTTGGCCCTCACCTTTCCTTGGTCCCAACCTGGTCTGCCACGGCCCTCCCTACACTGACATTGCCCTGCCCTGGCACTCTCTTTGGTCTGCCCTGGTTCTGATTCTGACCTGGCCCAGCCCTTGTGTTGGCTCCTCCCTGGCACTGCCTTTTACCTGGTCCTTCTCTTCCCTTACCCTTGTCCTTGCCTTGTCCCTTTCCTGGACCTGCCTTGTGGGCTCTGCCTGGTCCATGTCCCGACCCAGGCCTATCCTTCACCTACCCTGCCATCACCTGGTCCTTACTTTCTCGACACTGGCCCTGCCATGTCTAGGCTCCACACTACCCTATCCTGGCCCTTCCCTGGCCATGCACTGTCCCTGACTTTGCCATGTCCCCATCCCTGGCCCTATCCTACTTCTGGCTCTGGTCTTCATATTGTCATGTCCATGGCTGTGACTCTACCCCTGGTATTTCCCTGGCAATGAACCAGCACTGGTCCCACTCTGCATCTTGCCTTTCCCTGCTTCTGGTCCTGCTATAGACCAGCCCTGACTAGGCCCTGCCCTACACTGCCTATGCCACAGCCATGTCCTGGTCCCAACTTCACCATGGCCCTCACAGTGCCACTCATACTACCATAGTCCTGACGCTAACTTGTCCCTGGTCCTGCCCTGCCTCTGGCCTCTCCCTTCTATTGGCTGTCCCCATTCATGCCTGGCATGGTTTGGCGGTGTCCCTGCCCTAGCTCCAACCTGCCATGCCCTGTCATTGGCCCTCTAGATGCTAGGTCTGCTATGTCCTGGTCCTGCCTCTGCCATGGATCTGCTCTGAGTGTGGCCTTGGTATTCAGCATGGCCCTTCCCTAAACATGCTCTGTCCTGTACTTAGTCTTGCAGTGCTCTGCCCTGGACCAACCTTACCATTACCTGAACTCTCTGGGCCCCAACCTGACCCTGTCTTAGCCATGTCCTATCCTCCCCCTGTGCTGGATCTTCCCTGGTCACACCCTGACCCTGACTTTGCCATGTACTATCCTGGTTCTGTCCTGGATCTGCACTGGCTCTATCTTGGCTCTGGCTTGGCCCCTCGACTTGACTCTGCTCCTTACATGGCCCCAGGTCTGCCAGTGGTCCTGGTCCTCTTCTGCACTGACATGGATTTGGACACGTCCTGGGCCTGATTTGTCCCTGTCCTGCCTTGGCATATCTGTGTCCTGCCCCACCAGTGCTCTTCCTATTCTGTCCTATCCTGGCATTTCCATGGCCCCATCATGTCATTGTCCTGTCTCACCAGACACTGGTTGTACCCTGGCCCAGATTAGCCCTAAACCCTCTTTTGACCTGTACTGACTGTGACTTGGCTTGTGCCCTGTTCTCTTATGACCTGGCTCTGGCCCTAACATGCCCTAGTTGTGCCAGGCCCCTGTTCCTGTCTCTGGGCCTGGCCATGGTCCTGTCATAATCCTAACCCTAGCTCTGCCCATATCCTGACATTGCTCTGGCCTGTATGCTGTGCCTTACCCTAACCCTGGTCTGAGCATTGCTCTGACCCTCTCCTGGTTCTGCTGTGCCTGCAATCTACCTTGGTACATTGTTCTGGCCCTAGTTCCCACCCTGGTTCTTGCAGTGTCTTGTCCCTACTCCTGTTGCTGCTCCTGCCATGGCTCTGACCCTGCTTTTGCTCAGCCTTTGCCTTGGTACTGATATTGCCCTTTCCAGGTGCCTACCCTGGCACTTCTCTGGCCCTGATCTGGGCCTTTGCCATGCATTGGACCTGCCCTCCTTTGCCCTGTGCTATCCTCGACTGGCCCTGCTCTGTCTTGGTGCTGAATTGATTCTGCCATGTTCTGGTCTTCACATTACCCTGCCCAATCCTGTCCTGGTTGTTCTCTGGCCCTGACTCCTCCCTGGTCCTACCCTGGTCCTCTCTTGGATCTACCCTGACTGAGCCCTAGACCTTCCCAACCCAGTCTCACCCTTACATTCAGGGATTATTGTCACTCAATTCTGGCACTACCTGGCCCTGTCTTGGGACTTATTCTGTCCTCTCTATGACCTGGTTCTAGTCCTGCCCTGCCCTTCCCTGCTCTGAGAAAGCTCTGGTCCTGCCTGTGGCCCCACACATTCCTGGTTATACACCTACCCTTGTTCTGACCCTGACCCTCCATGGTCTTTCCTTTCCATTCCCTGATCTTGCCCTCACCCTCACTTGCCTTGCACTGGTTCTGCTTTACCCTGGCTCTGCCATGACCCTGGCTATGCATTCTCCCTGGACTTACCCTGGCCCTGCCCTAGAATGACCCCAAGTCTATTCTGTCTGTGACAAATTTTTGTCCTACCCTAACCTCCTCCACCCTGGCCCTGCCATGCACTGGACCCAGTGCTTGCCATGGCCGTGTTCCTAGTACTGCCCCTGCTATGAACATTCCCTGCTTTTGGCCATGCCTTGTGCTACCTTAATTCTCCTCTGCCCTGGCACTACCCCAGCTATACCATTTCCTCGTCCAAACTTTGAATTATCCTGGACCTGGTTTTTCCCTGGCACAGCCTTTACTCTGGGCCCTTCCAGGTCCTGCCCTTTCTGTGGCTCTGTCCCTGCCCCAACTTTGTCCTAGCACACATTGGCCATGGAAATTCCCTGGTCTTGCACCTGGCATACATTGGCACTTGACCCTTTCTTTGCCTACCTTTCCTTTGGCCCCTCCTTAGCCCAGCATTGTCCCTGGATCGGTCCTGCCTGTGGCACAATGCTGACTCTGCCCTGTCCTTCCTCTGCCATGCCATAATTCTGTCTTGGACTTACACTATCCTGGTCTGCCATGGTCTTCCCTATCCTGCCCTTACCCTACCCGGGTCCTCCCTTTGGTCTACCCTTGCTCTATTTCTGACATGGGCATGCCCTTGCCTTGGTTCCTTCCTGGTTCTGCCTATTCCCTATGCCTTCTCTGGTCATGACCTTTTCCTGGCCCCTTTCTGGCCCTGCCATATACCTGCCCTAGTCGACATTTTGCTGTTTCTGGCCCTCTTCCAGCCCAATCCTGGCCCTAGCCTTGATCCTGTCATGTCCCTGACTCTAAGCTGCCCTTGATTTTTCCCTAGCCATGACCCATCCCAGCCCTGCCCTGGTCCAGCACTGACTGGGTAATACACTACCCACTTCCTTGGCCCTACACAGCCCTTTCATTGCCATATGCTACCGTGTAACTTCCCCAGACCTGTGCTGGCCATGGTTTGATTCTGGCCCTGCTGTTCCTGCTGACTCTAGTCATGGCACCAGGGTCACTGTCCTGGTTGTACTCTGGTCCTGACCTAAACGTTGACATGTCCTGAGCCTGATTTGTCCCGGCCATGCCTTGACATGTCTCTGCCCTCGTCACTCAAGGCCATGCTAATACTGCCCTTTTGGTGCCCTTCCATGGCCCATGTGTGCCAATGCCTAGTCTTACCCTGCACTGGTTTTGTGTTTACCCTGCCCAGCATTAGCTGCTCCCTAGATGTGCTCTGACCCTGCCTCAGCTTTTGCCCTGCCTTCTCTATGACCTGCCTCGGCTCTGCCCTTGTTTAGCCAGGGCTCTACCCGGGCCCTTCCATAGTTGTGGTCCTAGACCATCCTTGATTCAGGCTCTGACCCCGCTCTTTCCTGCCCATACCCTTAGCTCTGTCCTGGTACTTCCCTTGCTCTTCGGTGCCCTTTGATGCTCTGGATTTGGCGTTACCCTGAATTGGCCCTGTACTGGAGGTCTCTGTCTTGGCATGGCCTTAGTCATGCCCTCCCCCTGGCCTCGTCCTGGACTGGAACTGCTCTATTGATGATATGGTCCTACCCTGTCATCCAATGTCCTTGTGCCACCATACCATGGCCCACTGCTTTTCCTGGCCCTGTTCCTGGTCCTGCAACTGCTATGGCCCTGTCCTGATTTTGGCTGTTCTCTGTCCTACCATAACCCTGATCTGTCACTAACCTAGTCTTGGCCTTCCCTGTACCTGCCTTTGCTTTGTTCTGGTTCTGGAATGCTGTAGCCCTGCCCTTGCTCTGGACTCTTTCTAATCCTACCTTTGTTCTTGCCCTGCTCTTGCTCTGGCCCTGTTCTTGGCCCAGCCTTGGCCCTGGACTGATCCCTGGCCTTATGTTAATCCTGGCATGGCCCTGGCTCTGTGCTATCATAGTCCTGCCCTGTCCCTGATCTCGCTTGGGTCCTGGTCTTGCCCCTTTGCCAAGCCCTACCTTGAACCTCATCCTTTCCCCGAAACAGGCCTGACCCCTGCTCCTGACCCTGGTACTGTCATGGCGCTGGTCCTGTCATAGCCCTCACTCAGCCTTGTTCTAGACCTGGTCATGGTCTTGCCCCGGTCCCAGTCCTATCATGGACCCTGACCCTGTCCTGCCTCTTATTTGCCAGTTCCTACTCTGACGTGCTGTTCTGGCCTGAACCTCCAACCTGGTCTTGTCACTTTCCCAGCCCTAGACCTGTTGCTGGTCCTGCCATGACCCTGATGCTGCTCTTTCTTTGCCTTGACCTTGCATTAGACAAGCCCTGCCTTTGTCCTGTGCTATCCAGGCCTGGCTCTGCTTGTCACAGCACCAGTGTGGCCCTGCCATGGGCTGGCCCTTCCACTTCCCTGCCTGAACCTCCCCTAGTTGTTCCCTGGCCCTGAATATCCTTGGTCCTTCATTGGCCTTGTCTTTCCTATAACCCCGACCAAGCCCTGGATTTTTCCTGATCTTGCCTCAGCCCTAGCACTTAGGATTCATTGTCACTCAACCCTGGAACTACCTTGCCCAGCCTTGGCACTTGCTCTGCCCTCTCTGTGGCCTGGCTCTGGTTCTGCTCTGCCCTGGTTTTGTAATATTCCTGGGCTTGGCCCTAACCTTGTACAGGCCTTGACCCATCATGGCCATGCCCCCTTTGGTGCTCTGGCCTCTCCTTCACTGGTCTTGCACTAGTGCATTGGTCTTGCACTAGTCCTGTTGTGGTCTGGGCCTACCTTCTCCTTGAACTTTCCCTGGTCTTGCACTGGACTGACCCCAGGACTAATCTGTTTATGAACTGGTTCTGGTCCTGACCTCCTTTGCCCTGTCCCTGCCACATACTGCGCCCTCTACTTGGCCTAACCCTGTTCCTTTTCCTGCCACTGCTAAAGCCCTCCTCTATTTTTAGCCAGGCCCTGTGCTAACTAGTCCTGCTCTGTCCTGGCCCTATACAGGCCATGTTATTTCTTGGCCCTACCTTTACCTTGTCCTGGTCCATCCCTGGACCTGTCCTTACCCTGGAATATTTCTGGCGCTGCCCTTTGTCTGGCTCTATCCCTGACCCAGACTTGGACTGGCTGACGGTAGCACTGGCAATGCCCTGGCCCCCACTGGCTGTCCCATGGCACTGGACCCATCCTATGCTTGCTTGGCCCTGGACCCTCTTGGCCAAGTATTCTTTCCACCTGCCCTATCTATGACATGGTGCTAAACATACCCTATCCGTTCTGTGGATTTGAACCTGCCCATCCCTGGTTCTGCCCTGGTAATATCCTGGCCCTACCCTTCCCTGGCCTACATTGGCCATATGTATTATAGTCCTGCCTTGGCACTGACCTTGCTGTGACTTTACCCTGGTCTTCCTTACCCTGGTATTGCCTGGCTCTAGCCCTACCTTTAGCCTGTGCAGGCTATAATTCTGACCTAGGCCTCTTCTTGCCTTGGCCCCTGACCCTTCTCCAGCCTTGCACTTGTCATGGCCCCTTTCTGGCATTGTCTTTGTGTGGGTCCTGCTCATGCCATATCATGACTCTGGGCTTCCATGTGCCTGTCCTGCCATAGCCTGGTTCTTTCCTTGTCTTGTTCTGGCACTGGCTCTACCCTGTCTTGGCTCTGTGCTATCCTAGCCCTGCCCTTCTCTGCCCTGGATTTGTGTTGGTTCTTACCTTGACCTGTGCCAAGTCCTGGCAGTGCATTGTCCCTGCCCTGGTCCTCGTTCTGCTCTGCCTCTTACTTTGTCCTGGTCCTGGTCTTGGTTCTGTCATAACACTGGCTGTGGCACTGCCTCTCATTTCTCCCTGGCCAAGGCAGCTCAGGTCCTGTCCAGGCTACAGCCTGACTACAGTCCTGGTTCTGCCCTTGCCAACCAATGACTGCACACTGCATTACGTAGTACCCTGGCCCGACTTGCCCACAGCCCTCACCCTGCCAATTGTCTTGACATGTTCCTGACCCTCTCTTGGTCCTGGACCTCCCCTAGGCTTGCCCTGCTTCTGGCCCTGGCACTGCCATGGTCCTGACATTTCCCTGCCCTTTCCTACCATGGCCTTTCCTTGGCTCTCTGCAATGCTGTACTTCTTCCTGCCATGAACAAGTCATACCATTGCCTTATCTTACTCTGCACGGTTTATGCCCTGGCCCTGCCCCTCTGTAACCACTTTCTAGACATGCTGTGACCAACCCTTTACTTTTACCCTGGACTGATCTGGTCCTGTCATATGCCTGGCCCTAGCCCTTCCCCTTTCCAGGCCCTGACCCTGACCCTGCCTTTCCCTGGACCACAGCCCTATCCTGGACATTACCTGACCTTCCATTCTCTGGTCTTGTCCTCACCCTGAAATGACCCTGCACTGGCACTCTCTGCCTTGGAACAGGCTTGGTCCTGGCCCCACCTTCTTCCTTGCCCTGGCCTTACACTGTCATCCTCTGTTATGGGCCTGTAATGGCCCCCACGTACCCTGGTCCTGTTCCTAGTCATAACCCAGCTATGATCCCTGCCCTGCTTTTTTCTGTGCCCTCTTTTGCACCTGCTCCTAACCTGGCCTTGCTCTGCCCTGTCCCTGCTTTTGCTTCTTGCTGGTTTTGGTTCTGCCTTGATCTTGCCCTCCTCTGGACCCTCCATGTTCCTGCTTTCTCCTTGGCTCTGCATTTACTCTGGCCCTGACCCTGGCCTAGACTTGGCCACAATGTCTTGGACCCTGACCATGCATTGCTTCCAGCCTGGTTCTTACCCAGCACAATCCTAGTTCTACCCTGGCTGTGACTGCATCCTGGTCCTGGTCTTGTCCCTTTGACCTGGCCCTGCCCTACTTTGACCTTTACCCTGACTCTAGCACAAACCTGGCCCCAGCTCTGATCTTGACCACTGGCCCCTGCTCCTAATCCTGGTCCTGCTATGGTCCTAGTCCTGTCATGGTCCTGCCCAAGCCTTGTCCTAGACCTGGCCATGGCACTAATCCTGCCCTGGTCCTGACCTGCTTAAGGCCTTATCATGGCACTGGTCTGGCACTGGCCCTGATTTTCCTGTGCCCTAACCCAGTACACGTTGTTCTGGCCCTTGCCCTGACTCTGGCCCTATCACTGTCTGCCCTAGCCCTGTTGCTGGTCCTGCCATGGCTCTGGCTTTGGCCCTGAGGATCTTTCTTTGCCGTGTTCCTGACATTGTCCTTTCCTGGTTCTGGTCCCAGCACTGGTTTTGTCCCAGTGCTTTTCTGGGTCTGGCCTGGACCCTGGCTCTGCAATGGACTTGCCTGTCTTTACCCTGTGCAACCCTGGTGTTGTCCTGCCCTGTGCCAGTGATGACTTGGCCCTGCCATGGCCTGGTCCTCCCATTTCCCTGCCTATCTCTGTGCTGGTTGTGCCCTGGACCTGACCAGATACTGCCCCCTCCCTATTCATGTCTTGAATTTGACCCTGACTCAGCTCTGGACTTTCCTTGATCCTTCTTCAGCCCTTGAAGTCATTCAGCCCTGGTACTACCTGATCCTGCCTTGGGACTTGCCCTGCCCTATGGCCTGGTTCTGGTACTTCCCTGCCTTGCCCTGAGCTGACCCTGGTCCTATGATATTCCTTGACCTAGCCTGACTCATCCTGACCCTGATCTGCCATGGTCTTGTCCCTGCAAACTCTGGTCTTTCCTTCACCCTGCAATGGTTCTGCTCTTCCCTGGCCCTGTCTTGGCCCTGGAACTGCCTTCTTATCAGGCTTTCCCTGGCTGTGCCCTGGAACGACAACCCCAGACCTACTCTGTCCAGGATATAGTCCTGGCCCTGCACTGCCCTCCTCTGCCCTGGCCCTGCCATGTCCTGAACCCAGTGTTTTCCCTAACCCTACTCCTTGTCCTATCCTGCTTATGGTCATGCCCTGAGCTACCTTAGTCCTGCTTTGCTCCAGTCCTACCCTTACCATACCCTGCCCTGGACCTGCCTTTGTCTTTCCTGGTTCTGTCCTGACTCTCTCCATGCTCTGGACCTTCCCTGGACCTAGATTTAGACTGGCCCTGTCCTTGATGCAGTGATGCCTTCTCACTGAATCCACCTTATGCTTGCCTTGTTCCTGAATCTGCCTTGGCTATGGCATGGCACTGACCCGGCCCTGTTCAAGCCATGGACCTGACCATGCCTTGGTTCTTCCTGGACGATGCTGTGGTGTTGACCTTCACTGGCCATGCCTTAACCCTGTGCTATACTAGTCCTGCCTTAGCTTTGACCTTGCCCTTGCCCTACTCTGGCCTGATGTGGACCTCCCTTCCCTTTGTCTTGCCCTGGTCCTGACTCTAGTTCTCAAACAGCCCTTTCCTTTCATTGCCTCCTCCATGGCCCTGCCATTTCCTTGACGCTTCAGTGGCCTTGCCCTTGTCCTGGCCCATTTCTGGCCCTGCATTGTTGTGGGCCCTGCCTGGTCCATGTCCTCAATATGGCCTTCTGTGATCCTACACTGCCATCTTCTGGCTGCACCCTTGCTCTACACTGACCCTATCCTGTTTTTGCTCTGCACTACCCTATCCATGTTCTGCCTTGTGCTGGTCCTTAACTTGCCCTGTCCAAATCCCTGGCCCTGCCATGTTCCTGTCTGGCTCTGGTCCTGCCCTGTTTCTGTTCAGTCCTGGCCCTCATCTTGGTCCTGTCACATCCATGGCTTTTGTTCCTGGCCATGACCCATCCCTCTTCCTGCCCTGGCTCTGGCATTGTCCCAGTTCTGGTCCTGCCCCAGCACAGTCCTGACTGGACACTGCCATTTTCCTTGCCCTGCACTGCCAATACTAGGGTTCTAACCTGGCCCTAGTTCTGTCATGGCCCTCACTTGGCCATGGTCCTGATGCTACCCACTCCTCCAGCCATCATCCAGTCATCCTCTAACCTGGCCCCACACCATACCCTGGCCCAGTGTTTGCCCTTGCCCTGATCCTAGCTCTTCCCCTGCCATAGCATGGATCTACCCTGATTTGGGCCATGCCCTGTACTACTTAGTCCTACTCTACCCTAGCCCTACCCTACCCTGTGCTACTTAGTCCTACTCTATCCTAGCCCTACCCTACCCTGACCATACCTTTGCTTTCTCCTTGTCCTGGTTCTTCCCTGGCTCTGCCCTTGCCCCAGAGCCTGACTGGCCCTGTCCTGCTCTGGCCCTATCCCTGAACCAACCTTGACCTGGCCCTAAACTGGTCCTGGCAAACTACTCGCCCTGCCATTGCTGTGACTTGGTACTGAACCCACCCTATGTCTGCTTTAACCCTGGCCCCTCCTTGGTTCTGCATTTACTTGCCCTGCCCATAGCATGGTGCTGATGCTGCCCATGCCATTGAATTAACCCTGACCTGTCTTGACACTAACCTTGTCTTGGTCCTGTGCTATTTTAATCCTATCTTGTCCCTAACCTTGCTCTGGCCCTACCCTGGCTTGCTATGTCCCTTTCTACCCTGGTCTTGCTCTGTCTGGGCCCTGCCTTTGGCCTCCCCTGGCTCAGGTTCTGAACTGGTCATTCTTACCTTGGACCCTCCATGGCTTGCTTTTTCTCTGGCCCATTTCTGGCCTTGCCCTTTCCCTTGGCCTTCCCTGTTCCTGCTCTGTCATGGTCCTGGTCTTTCCCTGACCCCTATCTGCTCTGCCCTTTCCTTGTCCCTGTACTACACTGGCCCTTGCATACCCTACCCCTTCCCTGGACCTGGGCTGGCCATGCCTTCACTATGACCCTGCCTTTTTTCCTGACCTTTTTCCTGACATAATCCCAGGCTTGCCAATGGTCGTGGTCCTGTTCCTTTTCTGTGAACTGTACTTAGACATGTCATGGGCCTGATTTGTCCCATCCTTGCCTTGACCCTCCCCTGCCCAGTCTCCATCATGGCCTTGCCTGTTCTGCTCTCTCCCAGCACTGACCAGGCCCTGCCATGGCCCAGTAGTGTCACTGCCCTGGCCTATTCTCCCTGGCTGTGCCCTGGCCCTGGTCCCTCCCTGGATCTGTCCTAACTCTACCTTGACTTATTCTCTACCCTCTGTATGGCCTGGCTCTGGAACAGCCCTATCATGGCCATGCTCTGTTTCTGCTATATCTGTGACCATAACCCTGCTCTTATCCAGGTCTGACCCTGACCTTTCCTTGGTCCCTGGACATGCCAAGGACCTGCCCTGACTCTGCCATCACCCTGGTCCTGCTCTGTCCCGGTATAGCCCTTGTCTTGAACCACCCTTCCCTGCCATACCCTGGATGTGTCTTCACCCTGCCCTGGGCCTGTCCTTGGCCTACTCTGACTTAGACCCTGACCTGGCCCTACCTTGGCCCTTAACCTAGCTTTGACAAGGCCCTGAGCTAAACTTGGCCCTAGTCCAGACCTGGCCCTGGTGCTATAATTTGATCTGCAATAGCCCAGGACCTGCCACAGTCCTGAACTGGAATTTGAGGTATCCTGGCCCTGACTTGACATGGCCCAGCCTTGGCTTATCCCTGCCCTGGCCTTACCATTGTCTTTCCCTGTTCTGTCCTGTCTTGGCACTGAAATGACACAGCAACATCCCAGTCGTACCAATGCCCTGACTTGGCTATGCCCTGGCCCTAGTCCCACCCTTGATATTCACTGACCCTGACTCATCACTGACTTTACCTTAGCATTGGCCCTGCCTTCTCTGTGAACCAGCACTGGCCATGCCCTGCCATGACCCTATCTTGTCACAGTCCTAGTCCTGCTCTCAAACCTGGTACTGGTCCTGATCCTTAACCTACTCAGGTCCTTCCTTGGCCTTGCCCATTTGTTATGGCCCAGCCCTGTCACTAACCTAGATCCTATCCTGGTTCTTCCCTGGTCCTGATTTTGTCTGACCCTGAAATGCCTGGCATTACCCTGTCCTTGCACTGCTCTGGCCCTTACTCTGGCTCTGTCACTGTCCTAGCCACAGTCCAGTTGCTGGTGATGCTATGGTTCTGACCCTGACCCTGGATCCTGTCCATGCCATGACCCTGCACTATTCTTGCCCTTGCTCTGTCCCTACCCTGGCCATTCTCTGTCCTTGCCTTCATCTTGGTACCACCCTGCCCTGGCCCCTGCCTTGGCCCTACCCTAGGTTTCACCCTACCCTGGCCAGCACTCTAGACTTGGCTTGGCCCTGTTTTGGACCTGACCATAGCACAGACCAAGCATTTTGGGAGGCCAAGGCAGGCAGATCACCTGAGGTCAGGAATTTAAAACCAGCCTGACCAACACGGTGAAACTCTATCTTTACTGCAAACATAAAATATAGCTGGGTGTGGTGGCAGGCACCTGTAATCCCAGCTACTCAGGAGGCTAGCACAAGAAAATTGGTTGAACCCTGGAGGTGGAGGTTGCAGTGAGTCGAGATTGCCACTGGACTCCAGCCTGGGTGACAAGAGAAAGACTCCATCTCAAAAACATAAAAGATTAATGGGCGAAATAGTTCCAGATTTCTAAATTTGAGTGTTCTGAGCAGGAAGCTTGCATTCCTGAAAAATTTACTTACCAGAACATTCTTCAGTGATGTTAAAGAAGTGCAGAGTGTCTGCTCTGCAGAGATGAGTCAGGAGCAGTCAGAAGCAGGAGGCTTGTCAACTCTGCCACACCAGAAATGATGCTCAGCAGGGGTTAGCAACAGCAGTCTCCCTTCTGAACCCACAATATAAAGTCTAGGAGAAAACAAGAGGGGAGTTAGCCATGTTATAGAGGAACTGCTGAGTTGGGAGGCCTCACAGGAAGGAAAATGCTGGGAAGATAGAAGCTTCTGGCCAGTGTTCTCACGTGGATTGTAATTAAAAAGTAGCTTTGGCAGCCATCCCAGAGCAAGCTCATTAGGAGAGACGGGGTCACAGAGATGCCTGGAAATTCTGGAGTTAAGCCCAGCCCCAGAGAAGCTGAAGTCCAGGGGGCCACCTGCATCTGCATGGCCAGAATCAAGTCCATCACTTATTCTCCTCTTTCCTCCAAACTGTCACTGTAAGATCCTGCTCTGCCACTTATTAGCTGTGTGACCTTAGGCAAGTTACTTAATGTTTCTGAGTCTCAGAAATGGCAGCTAATATTATTTATTGTTATCAAAAGTGGTTAAATTTTTATAGGGCCATGCACAGCCATAATCAGCACTGAGAAAGGCAACATTTCTTTTGACTCATTAGATGGTAAATATTTAGACACTGTAAGCCAATAAGCATTACATATATATATGTATATACTTCATACATACATAGCTACAAGCACTCAGACACTGGCTCTTTCACCAACAGCAATGACTTTCTGGCCAAGACGGGATTAAATAGTGGTTCTTCTCATGATACATTTTCATGTGAAGTATCAAAGGCTGCTGCTTTCTCTGCCCTGTCATTACACAACATTGAGTGAGCTCACTCTGGCCACATTCCTGAAACCTCAGGACCGGGACCACGAAGTGAGAGGTCAGGGGCCTCTCTTGCACTGAAGTTCTAGCTACAGCCCCAGCTCTGGGCTTACTCAGGGGCCCCATGTTTCTACATTTCCAGGCCAGTGCAGGCTACACTCTGCCCCCCTTAGAGCACCTGGGGATGCTGAAATGAACCAGATGTGTCAGTGGACAGAGAAAAAGGCAGCAGCTACTGTGGCCACTCACTGGGGCCTCACCTACATCACTGGACTGGTGTGGATAGAAAGATAAGAAAACTGAAAAGACCAATTATGAGTAACGAAATTAAAGTAGTAATAAAAAGTCTCCTGTGAAAGAAAAACACAAGAATCATGGTGTGAAAGAAAAACACAAGAATCATGGTTTTACTGATGAATTCAATGAAACATTTTAAAATTAGTTAATATCAATTTTACTCAAAATATTTGCCCAAAAATGAAAAGGAAGGAATACTTCCAAACTTGTTATATAAGGCCTGCACTACCCTGGTACAAAAACCAGAACAAAACACAACACAAAAATGAAAAAGACAGGCAAATATTCCTGATGAACACAGATACAAAAATTCTCAACAAAATACATTAAAAACTGCATTTGACAAGACAATAAAAGGATCATCTGCCATGATAAAGTGGGATTCATCTGAGGAATATGAAGATGATTCAATAAACAGAAATATACAAATGTGCTACATCACATTCAGTAAATTAAGAAAAAACATATAATTATTTCAGTACATGCTGAAAAACATAAAATTCAACATTCCTTCATAATAAAAATTCAAAAAAGTGATTTCATTACTGCTGCCACCAGCAAATGATACCTAGAAATACCCAAAAAGATGGCTAAATTTTAATAGGGCAAACAATGAAAATAGCTAGGACATGTTAGTTAAAACTTCACACTATAAAATATGTTTTACAAAGATAAAACCTTTAGAAAACATAGCATAAACTATCTCTTATACAGTTTTCTTTTTTTTGAGACGGAGTCTTGCTCTGTTGTTTAGGCCGGAGTACAGTGGTGTGATCTCAGCTCACTGCAACCTCTGCCACCCAGATTCAAGTGATTCTCCTGCTTCGGCCTCCTGAGTACCTGGGATTATAGGCACATGCTACCAGGCCTGGCTAATTTTTGTATTTTTATTAAAGATGGGGTTTCAGCGTCTTTGCCTGGCTAGCCTTGGAACTCCTGACCTCATGATCCACCCATCTCAGCCTCCCAAAATGCCGGGATTACAGGTGTGAGCCACCAAGCCAGCTTGCAGTATTTTTTCTATACATTATCTCATTTGGTCTTCACAATTTTTGTTTTTTGAGACGGAGTGTCGCTGTGTTGCCCAAGCTGGAGTGGAGTGTTGTGAGCTTGCCTTCTGGGTTCAAGTGATTCTCCTGCCTCAGCCTCTCAACTAGCTGGGATCACAGGCATGCACCACCACACCCAGCTAATTTTGTAGTTATAGTAAAGACAAGATTTCACCATGTTGGCCAGGCTGGCCTTGAACTCCTGGCGTCAATGATTCACCATGCCTTGGACTCCAAAAGTGCTAGGATTACAGGCATGAGCCACTGCACCAAGCCTGCTCCACATTACTGAAGGAAAATTGGCCATGGTGGGCAAAGCAATGTGCCGACATGGACTCAGGTGATTACTGCTGGAGCAGACATCAAAGGAAGCTAACCTTGCCAGCACCCAACTTGATCTTCTCTGCTGAAAAAGTCTGTCTTTCTTCCTGCCTGCTAGATGGGTGGCCCCAGGCACTGGCTGAACAGACTTCTCTGTAAGTTGGTGCTGGGGAAACATTTATCAAAAGCAGGAATATAGACAGGCACATAATGAGAGGTGCTGAGAGCGTGCTGGCCTATACAGCATGCAAAAGCTGCCAAGAGTGGTACCTAGCAAGTGCATGGCTTTCAAAGAACCAGAGCCACTGGTTCAGCAGGTGCGTCAGGGTCTGGCCACTAGGTCTAACATTTAGGAGAAGACATTTGGCAGCTTCTTTCTAATCTTTAAACTTGAAGCATGCAAGTCAGATGGATGGGTCAAAGCCTGACTCAGCAATTGATTAACCATGTCACCTTGGACTCCTCCTTTCTCTATGTCAGTTTCCTCATCCACAAAGTGGGGATAGTAACTGCACCTCCCTTGGAGGACTATGAGAATAATTAGGATGTATACGACTTAGAACAGTGGTCAAGAAACTACAGACCACTGCCTCTTTCTATACAGAGGTTTCAATGGGACACAGCCAGACTCATTTCCCATACATATTGTCCACACTGCATGGGTGCTACAGCCAAGAGATGAAACAGCCTACACAGTTTTCAGCAGTCACTACATGGACCTTGACAGGTAACCCTGGCTTAGAACAACGCCTGAAGCATGAGAAGTGCTCATGAAATGTTAGCTATTATTTAAAACCAAAGTCACCTTTAGCATGATAAATGTGACTACGTGCACAAAGATACATACACAAGCACTGATTGTACTGGTGTAAAACAGTAAATAACTATAACATCAATTAACAGGAGACTGATAAAATTATGAAACATCCACACTACAGAATACTATAGTCATCTGGCTGGGCACAGTGACTCGTGCCTGTAATCCCAGCAATTTGGGAGGCTGAGGTGGGAGGATCACTTGAGGTCAGGAATTCAAGACCAGCCTGGGAAACATGGTGAAACTCTGTCTATACTAAAAGTACAAAAACTAGCCAGGTGTGGTGGCACATGTCCATAATCTCAGCTACCTGGGAGGGTGACATGGGAGAATTGCTTGAACCAGGAGGCACAGGTTGCAGTGGGCCGAGTTTGCACCACTGTGCTCTTGTCTGGGCCACAAGTCAATACTCTGCCTCAAAACAAAACAAAACAAAACACTATAGAGTCACTTAAAAGACTAAGGAAAATCTGTGTGTATACACTGTGTACATCAACATGTAACGATTGCTAAATGTTTAAATAACCAAACATCATTAAGAGAAAAATGTATGTTGATAATATATGCAATTTGCTCTCACTATGTTATAAAAAATTTACATATGCACAGCGAAGACCATATACTACTTAAAAGTACCAAGGGAATTTCACTTTCAGCATATACGTTGGTTCCACACTACTTGATGTTTTTAATGAACTATAGTTTTGTAATTTTTCTCATCACTTTATCGTTTTAGTCTCTCTCAGGCTGTACCTGATAGCCGCACTTTTAAAACCTTTGTATCTTTATGCTTCAGGGGCAAACCAGAGCATGGCTGAATCCAACTCTTTATGCTAAGTGAAGCAAGCCAGACTCCAAGCCCACACATGACTTTCTGGAGAAGGCAAAGGAGCAGGACTAAGGACAGGTGGCTGCAGGAGCAGGGAGGAGGAGAGAGGCTGCCTTCCTCAGTATCATGACTGTGGTGGTAGTCACTGCAGTCTATGCATCTGTTAAAGCTCACTGAACTAATGCACACCAAAAAGTGAACCTTACTGTATGTAAATTTTAAAGTAAACTTAAACACACACACAAACTTAGTGTATACAGTTTCTTTCAGCACAGCACACAGACACTTGTCTTAACACAGGACACCAGGGTGCATCAGTCACAGGAACCCAACAAGTGCACACCTGCCATGGCCCACACCTACCCACAACATAACTCATTTTTCCAGGTTCCATGCCTGTGGGTCTAGACTTCACATGAAAAGCACTGGCCAATACAGGCAAAGGGAAGCACACGTGAGGTCCTGCAGGTCCTGGCCTGGCTGGGGCTCTGTTGCAGCCACCAAGCTGTCAGGCACAGCAACACACGCCCACACAGACAACCCCACAGCTCCAGCCACGCCTCACCCCAGAGTCCACCCGATGACTCGAGGAAACGCTGCCACTCCCAACATGGCCATGGTGCCCTCTGCTACCAGAAAACACTCCAAGCCTCAGTCCCCAGGGGGTCCACTTGGTGCTCTGTCCCATCTACAGCCACTCCCTGAGTGAACTTCACGGCAGAGTAGGCACCGTCCCA